>NW_028182047.1:0-468000 GCF_051167445.1 Perissodus microlepis | reverse complement strand
CAGAGGCCAACTTTGACATTAAAAGGTGTAAAAACAAGTACAAGATATTTACAATAAGCAGACCTCAGTGCAAGAAAGAGTCTTTCCACCACTGAAAAGCACAAAGGCCAACTTTGACATTAAAATGTGTTCATACAAGTACAAGATATTGACAATAAGCAGACCTCAATGCAAGAAAGACTCTTTCCAACACTGAAAAAGCACAAAGGCCAACTTTGACATTAAAATGTGCAAAAACAAGTACAAGATATTTACAATAAGCAGACCTCAGTGCAAGAAAGAGTCTTTCCAACAATGAAAAAGCACAAAGGCCAACTTTGACATTAAAATGTGCAAAAACAAGTACAAGATATTTACAATAAGCAGACCTCAGTGCAAGAAAGACTCTTTCCAACACTGAAAAAGCACAAAGGCCAACTTTGACATTAAAATGTGTTCAAACAAGTACAAGATATTTACAATAAGCAGACCTCAGTGCAAGAAAGAGTCTTTCAACCACTGAAAAAGCACAGAGGCCAACTTTGACATTAAAATGTGTTCAAACAAGTACAAGATATTTACAATAAGCAGACCTCAGTGCAAGAAAGACTCTTTCCAACACTGAAAAGCACAGAGGCCAACTTTGACATTAAAATGTGTTCATACAAGTACAATATATTTACAATAAGCAGACCTCAATGCAAGAAAGACTCTTTCCAACAGTGAAAAAGCACAAAGGCCAACTTTGACATTAAAATGTGTTCAAACAAGTACAAGATATTTACAATAAGCAGACCTCAGTGCAAGAAAGAGTCTTTCCAACACTGAAAAAGCACAAAGGCCAACTTTGACATTAAAAGGTGTAAAAACAAGTACAATATATTTACAATAAGCAGACCTCAGTGCAAGAAAGAGTCTTTCAACCACTGAAAAGCACAGAGGCCAACTTTGACATTAAAATGTGTTCAAACAAGTACAAGATATTTACAATAAGCAGACCTCAGTGCAAGAAAGAGTCTTTCAACCACTGAAAAAGCACAAAGGCCAACTTTGACATTAAAATGTGCAAAAACAAGTACAAGATATTTACAATAAGCAGACCTCAGTGCAAGAAAGACTCTTTCCAACAATGAAAAAGCACAAAGGCCAACTTTGACATTAAAATGTGCAAAAACAAGTACAAGATATTTACAATAAGCAGACCTCAGTGCAAGAAAGACTCTTTCCAACACTGAAAAAGCACAAAGGCCAACTTTGACATTAAAAGATGTAAAAACAAGTACAAGATATTTACAATAAGCAGACCTCAGTGCAAGAAAGAGTCTTTCAACCACTGAAAAAGCACAAAGGCCAACTTTGACATTAAAATGTGCAAAAACAAGTACAAGATATTTACAATAAGCAGACCTCAGTGCAAGAAAGAGTCTTTCCAACACTGAAAAAGCACAAAGGCCAACTTTGACATTAAAAGGTGTAAAAACAAGTACAATATATTTACAATAAGCAGACCTCAGTGCAAGAAAGAGTCTTTCCAACACTGAAAAAGCACAAAGGCCAACTTTGACATTAAAATGTGCAAAAACAAGTACAAGATATTTACAATAAGCAGACCTCAGTGCAAGAAAGAGTCTTTCCAACACTGAAAAAGCACAGAGGCCAACTTTGACATTAAAAGATGTAAAAACAAGTACAAGATATTTACAATAAGCAGACCTCAGTGCAAGAAAGACTCTTTCCAACACTGAAAAGCACAGAGGCCAACTTTGACATTAAAAGATGTAAAAACAAGTACAAGATATTTACAATAAGCAGACCTCAGTGCAAGAAAGACTCTTTCCAACACTGAAAAAGCACAAAGGCCAACTTTGACATTAAAATGTGCAAAAACAAGTACAAGATATTTACAATAAGCAGACCTCAGTGCAAGAAAGAGTCTTTCCAACACTGAAAAAGCACAGAGGCCAACTTTGACATTAAAATGTGCAAAAACAAGTACAAGATATTTACAATAAGCAGACCTCAGTGCAAGAAAGACTCTTTCCAACACTGAAAAGCACAAAGACCAACTTTGACATTAAAATGTGCAAAAACAAGTACAAGATATTTACAATAAGCAGACCTCAGTGCAAGAAAGAGTCTTTCCAACACTGAAAAGCACAGAGGCCAACTTTGACATTAAAAGATGTAAAAACAAGTACAAGATATTTACAATAAGCAGACCTCAGTGCAAGAAAGAGTCTTTCAACCACTGAAAAGCACAGAGGCCAACTTTGACATTAAAATGTGTTCAAACAAGTACAAGATATTTACAATAAGCAGACCTCAGTGCAAGAAAGAGTCTTTCAACCACTGAAAAAGCACAAAGGCCAACTTTGACGTTAAAATGTGTTCAAACAAGTACAAGATATTTACAATAAGCAGACCTCAGTGCAAGAAAGAGTCTTTCCACCACTGAAAAGCACAGAGGCCAACTTTGACATTACAAGGTGTAAAAACAAGTACAAGATATTTACAATAAGCAGACCTCAGTGCAAGAAAGAGTCTTTCCAACACTGAAAAAGCACAAAGGCCAACTTTGACATTAAAAGGTGTAAAAACAAGTACAAGATATTTACAATAAGCAGACCTCAGTGCAAGAAAGAGTCTTTCAACCAATGAAAAGCACAGAGGCCAACTTTGACATTAAAATGTGTTCAAACAAGTACAAGATATTTACAATAAGCAGACCTCAGTGCAAGAAAGAGTCTTTCAACCACTGAAAAAGCACAAAGGCCAACTTTGACGTTAAAATGTGTTCAAACAAGTACAAGATATTTACAATAAGCAGACCTCAGTGCAAGAAAGAGTCTTTCCACCACTGAAAAGCACAGAGGCCAACTTTGACATTACAAGGTGTAAAAACAAGTACAATATATTTACAATAAGCAGACCTCAGTGCAAGAAAGAGTCTTTCCAACACTGAAAAAGCACAGAGGCCAACTTTGACATTAAAAGGTGTAAAAACAAGTACAAGATATTTACAATAAGCAGACCTCAGTGCAAGAAAGACTCTTTCCACCACTGAAAAAGCACAGAGGCCAACTTTGACATTACAAGGTGTAAAAACAAGTACAAGATATTTACAATAAGCAGACCTCAGTGCAAGAAAGAGTCTTTCAACCACTGAAAAAGCACAAAGGCCAACTTTGACATTAAAAGGTGTAAAAACAAGTACAATATATTTACAATAAGCAGACCTCAGTGCAAGAAAGAGTCTTTCCAACACTGAAAAAGCACAAAGGCCAACTTTGACATTAAAATGTGCAAAAACAAGTACAAGATATTTAAAATAAGCAGACCTCAGTGCAAGAAAGAGTCTTTCCAACACTGAAAAAGCACAGAGGCCAACTTTGACATTAAAAGATGTAAAAACAAGTACAAGATATTTACAATAAGCAGACCTCAGTGCAAGAAAGAGTCTTTCAACCACTGAAAAGCACAGAGGCCAACTTTGACATTAAAATGTGTTCAAACAAGTACAAGATATTTACAATAAGCAGACCTCAGTGCAAGAAAGAGTCTTTCAACCACTGAAAAAGCACAAAGGCCAACTTTGACATTAAAATGTGCAAAAACAAGTACAAGATATTTACAATAAGCAGACCTCAGTGCAAGAAAGACTCTTTCCAACAATGAAAAAGCACAAAGGCCAACTTTGACATTAAAATGTGCAAAAACAAGTACAAGATATTTACAATAAGCAGACCTCAGTGCAAGAAAGACTCTTTCCAACACTGAAAAAGCACAAAGGCCAACTTTGACATTAAAAGATGTAAAAACAAGTACAAGATATTTACAATAAGCAGACCTCAGTGCAAGAAAGAGTCTTTCAACCACTGAAAAAGCACAAAGGCCAACTTTGACATTAAAATGTGCAAAAACAAGTACAAGATATTTACAATAAGCAGACCTCAGTGCAAGAAAGAGTCTTTCCAACACTGAAAAAGCACAAAGGCCAACTTTGACATTAAAAGGTGTAAAAACAAGTACAATATATTTACAATAAGCAGACCTCAGTGCAAGAAAGAGTCTTTCCAACACTGAAAAAGCACAAAGGCCAACTTTGACATTAAAATGTGCAAAAACAAGTACAAGATATTTACAATAAGCAGACCTCAGTGCAAGAAAGAGTCTTTCCAACACTGAAAAAGCACAGAGGCCAACTTTGACATTAAAAGATGTAAAAACAAGTACAAGATATTTACAATAAGCAGACCTCAGTGCAAGAAAGACTCTTTCCAACACTGAAAAGCACAGAGGCCAACTTTGACATTAAAAGATGTAAAAACAAGTACAAGATATTTACAATAAGCAGACCTCAGTGCAAGAAAGACTCTTTCCAACACTGAAAAAGCACAAAGGCCAACTTTGACATTAAAATGTGCAAAAACAAGTACAAGATATTTACAATAAGCAGACCTCAGTGCAAGAAAGAGTCTTTCCAACACTGAAAAAGCACAGAGGCCAACTTTGACATTAAAATGTGCAAAAACAAGTACAAGATATTTACAATAAGCAGACCTCAGTGCAAGAAAGACTCTTTCCAACACTGAAAAGCACAAAGACCAACTTTGACATTAAAATGTGCAAAAACAAGTACAAGATATTTACAATAAGCAGACCTCAGTGCAAGAAAGAGTCTTTCCAACACTGAAAAGCACAGAGGCCAACTTTGACATTAAAAGATGTAAAAACAAGTACAAGATATTTACAATAAGCAGACCTCAGTGCAAGAAAGAGTCTTTCAACCACTGAAAAGCACAGAGGCCAACTTTGACATTAAAATGTGTTCAAACAAGTACAAGATATTTACAATAAGCAGACCTCAGTGCAAGAAAGAGTCTTTCAACCACTGAAAAAGCACAAAGGCCAACTTTGACGTTAAAATGTGTTCAAACAAGTACAAGATATTTACAATAAGCAGACCTCAGTGCAAGAAAGAGTCTTTCCACCACTGAAAAGCACAGAGGCCAACTTTGACATTACAAGGTGTAAAAACAAGTACAAGATATTTACAATAAGCAGACCTCAGTGCAAGAAAGAGTCTTTCAACCAATGAAAAGCACAGAGGCCAACTTTGACATTAAAATGTGTTCAAACAAGTACAAGATATTTACAATAAGCAGACCTCAGTGCAAGAAAGAGTCTTTCAACCACTGAAAAAGCACAAAGGCCAACTTTGACGTTAAAATGTGTTCAAACAAGTACAAGATATTTACAATAAGCAGACCTCAGTGCAAGAAAGAGTCTTTCCACCACTGAAAAGCACAGAGGCCAACTTTGACATTACAAGGTGTAAAAACAAGTACAATATATTTACAATAAGCAGACCTCAGTGCAAGAAAGAGTCTTTCCAACACTGAAAAAGCACAGAGGCCAACTTTGACATTAAAAGGTGTAAAAACAAGTACAAGATATTTACAATAAGCAGACCTCAGTGCAAGAAAGACTCTTTCCACCACTGAAAAAGCACAGAGGCCAACTTTGACATTACAAGGTGTAAAAACAAGTACAAGATATTTACAATAAGCAGACCTCAGTGCAAGAAAGAGTCTTTCCACCACTGAAAAAGCACAGAGGCCAACTTTGACATTAAAATGTGCAAAAACAAGTACAATATCTTTACAATAAGCAGACCTCAGTGCAAGAAAGACTCTTTCCACCACTGAAAAAGCACAGAGGCCAACTTTGACATTAAAATGTGCAAAAACAAGTACAAGATATTTACAATAAGCAGACCTCAGTGCAAGAAAGACTCTTTCCACCACTGAAAAAGCACAGAGGCCAACTTTGACATTAAAAGGTGTAAAAACAAGTACAAGATATTTACAATAAGCAGACCTCAGTGCAAGAAAGACTCTTTCCACCACTGAAAAAGCACAGAGGCCAACTTTGACATTAAAAGGTGTAAAAACAAGTACAAGATATTTACAATAAGCAGACCTCAGTGCAAGAAAGAGTCTTTCCAACACTGAAAAAGCACAGAGGCCAACTTTGACATTAAAAGGTGTAAAAACAAGTACAATATATTTACAATAAGCAGACCTCAGTGCAAGAAAGAGTCTTTCCAACACTGAAAAAGCACAGAGGCCAACTTTGACATTAAAAGGTGTAAAAACAAGTACAATATATTTACAATAAGCAGCCCTCAGTGCAAGAAAGAGTCTTTCCAACACTGAAAAAGCACAAAGGCCAACTTTGACATTAAAATGTGTTCAAAGAAGTACAAGATATTTACAATAAGCAGACCTCAGTGCAAGAAAGAGTCTTTCAACCACTGAAAAAGCACAAAGGCCAACTTTGACATTAAAATGTGTTCAAACAAGTACAAGATATTTACAATAAGCAGACCTCAGTGCAAGAAAGACTCTTTCCACCACTGAAAAGCACAAAGGCCAACTTTGACATTAAAATGTGTTCATACAAGTACAATATATTTACAATAAGCAGACCTCAGTGCAAGAAAGACTCTTTCCACCACTGAAAAAGCACAGAGGCCAACTTTGACATTAAAATGTGCAAAAACAAGTACAAGATATTTACAATAAGCAGACCTCAGTGCAAGAAAGACTCTTTCCACCACTGAAAAAGCACAGAGGCCAACTTTGACATTAAAAGGTGTAAAAACAAGTACAAGATATTTACAATAAGCAGACCTCAGTGCAAGAAAGAGTCTTTCCAACACTGAAAAAGCACAGAGGCCAACTTTGACATTAAAAGGTGTAAAAACAAGTACAATATATTTACAATAAGCAGCCCTCAGTGCAAGAAAGAGTCTTTCCAACACTGAAAAAGCACAAAGGCCAACTTTGACATTAAAATGTGTTCAAAGAAGTACAAGATATTTACAATAAGCAGACCTCAGTGCAAGAAAGAGTCTTTCAACCACTGAAAAAGCACAAAGGCCAACTTTGACATTAAAATGTGTTCAAACAAGTACAAGATATTTACAATAAGCAGACCTCAGTGCAAGAAAGACTCTTTCCACCACTGAAAAGCACAAAGGCCAACTTTGACATTAAAATGTGTTCATACAAGTACAATATATTTACAATAAGCAGACCTCAGTGCAAGAAAGACTCTTTCCACCACTGAAAAAGCACAAAGGCCAACTTTGACATTAAAATGTGTTCATACAAGTACAAGATATTTACAATAAGCAGACCTCAGTGCAAGAAAGACTCTTTCCACCACTGAAAAGCACAAAGGCCAACTTTGACATTAAAATGTGTTCATACAAGTACAATATATTTACAATAAGCAGACCTCAGTGCAAGAAAGAGTCTTTCCAACACTGAAAAGCAGAGAGGCCAACTTTGACATTAAAATGTGTTCATACAAGTACAAGATATTTACAATAAGCAGACCTGAGTGCAAGAAAGAGTCTTTCCACCACTGAAAAGCACAGAGGCCAACTTTGACATTAAAATGTGTTCATACAAGTACAAGATATTTACAATAAGCAGACCTCAGTGCAAGAAAGAGTCTTTCAACCACTGAAAAAGCACAAAGGCCAACTTTGACATTAAAAGGTGTAAAAACAAGTACAAGATATTTACAATAAGCAGACCTCAGTGCAAGAAAGAGTCTTTCAACCAATGAAAAGCACAGAGGCCAACTTTGACATTAAAATGTGTTCAAACAAGTACAATATCTTTACAATAAGCAGACCTCAGTGCAAGAAAGACTCTTTCCACCACTGAAAAAGCACAGAGGCCAACTTTGACATTACAAGGTGTAAAAACAAGTACAATATCTTTACAATAAGCAGACCTCAGTGCAAGAAAGACTCTTTCCACCACTGAAAAAGCACAGAGGCCAACTTTGACATTAAAATGTGCAAAAACAAGTACAAGATATTTACAATAAGCAGACCTCAGTGCAAGAAAGACTCTTTCCACCACTGAAAAAGCACAGAGGCCAACTTTGACATTAAAATGTGCAAAAACAAGTACAAGATATTTACAATAAGCAGACCTCAGTGCAAGAAAGACTCTTTCCACCACTGAAAAAGCACAAAGGCCAACTTTGACATTAAAAGGTGTAAAAACAAGTACAAGATATTTACAATAAGCAGACCTCAGTGCAAGAAAGAGTCTTTCCACCACTGAAAAGCACAGAGGCCAACTTTGACATTACAAGGTGTAAAAACAAGTACAATATATTTACAATAAGCAGACCTCAGTGCAAGAAAGACTCTTTCCACCACTGAAAAAGCACAGAGGCCAACTTTGACATTAAAAGGTGTAAAAACAAGTACAAGATATTTACAATAAGCAGACCTCAGTGCAAGAAAGACTCTTTCCACCACTGAAAAAGCACAGAGGCCAACTTTGACATTACAAGGTGTAAAAACAAGTACAATATCTTTACAATAAGCAGACCTCAGTGCAAGAAAGACTCTTTCCACCACTGAAAAAGCACAGAGGCCAACTTTGACATTAAAATGTGCAAAAACAAGTACAAGATATTTACAATAAGCAGACCTCAGTGCAAGAAAGACTCTTTCCACCACTGAAAAAGCACAGAGGCCAACTTTGACATTAAAAGGTGTAAAAACAAGTACAAGATATTTACAATAAGCAAACCTCAGTGCAAGAAAGAGTCTTTCCAACACTGAAAAAGCACAGAGGCCAACTTTGACATTAAAAGGTGTAAAAACAAGTACAATATATTTACAATAAGCAGCCCTCAGTGCAAGAAAGAGTCTTTCCAACACTGAAAAAGCACAAAGGCCAACTTTGACATTAAAATGTGTTCAAAGAAGTACAAGATATTTACAATAAGCAGACCTCAGTGCAAGAAAGAGTCTTTCAACCACTGAAAAAGCACAAAGGCCAACTTTGACATTAAAATGTGTTCAAACAAGTACAAGATATTTACAATAAGCAGACCTCAGTGCAAGAAAGACTCTTTCCACCACTGAAAAGCACAAAGGCCAACTTTGACATTAAAATGTGTTCATACAAGTACAATATATTTACAATAAGCAGACCTCAGTGCAAGAAAGAGTCTTTCCAACACTGAAAAGCAGAGAGGCCAACTTTGACATTAAAATGTGTTCATACAAGTACAAGATATTTACAATAAGCAGACCTGAGTGCAAGAAAGAGTCTTTCCACCACTGAAAAGCACAGAGGCCAACTTTGACATTAAAATGTGTTCAAACAAGTACAAGATATTTACAATAAGCAGACCTCAGTGCAAGAAAGAGTCTTTCAACCACTGAAAAAGCACAAAGGCCAACTTTGACATTAAAATGTGTTCAAACAAGTACAAGATATTTACAATAAGCAGACCTCAGTGCAAGAAAGAGTCTTTCCACCACTGAAAAAGCACAAAGGCCAACTTTGACATTAAAATGTGTTCATACAAGTACAATATATTTACAATAAGGAGACCTCAGTGCAAGAAAGACTCTTTCCACCACTGAAAAAGCACAAAGGCCAACTTTGACATTAAAATGTGTTCATACAAGTACAATATATTTACAATAAGCAGACCTCAGTGCAAGAAAGACTCTTTCCACCACTGAAAAAGCACAGAGGCCAACTTTGACATTAAAACAAGTACAAGATATTTACAATAAGCAGACCTCAGTGCAAGAAAGAGTCTTTCCAACACTGAAAAAGCACAAAGGCCAACTTTGACATTAAAACAAGTACAAGATATTTACAATAAGCAGACCTCAGTGCAAGAAAGAGTCTTTCCAACACTGAAAAAGCACAAAGGCCAACTTTGACATTAAAAGGTGTTCAAACAAGTACAAGATATTTACAATAAGCAGACCTCAGTGCAAGAAAGACTCTTTCCAACACCGAAAAAGCACAAAGGCCAACTTTGACATTAAAATGTGCAAAAACAAGTACAAGATATTTACAATAAGCAGACCTCAGTGCAAGAAAGACTCTTTCCAACACTGAAAAGCACAAAGGCCAACTTTGACATTAAAATGTGCAAAAACAAGTACAAGATATTTACAATAAGCAGACCTCAGTGCAAGAAAGACTCTTTCCAACACTGAAAAGCACAAAGGCCAACTTTGACATTAAAAGGTGTTCAAACAAGTACAAGATATTTACAATAAGCAGACCTCAGTGCAAGAAAGACTCTTTCCACCACTGAAAAAGCACAAAGACAACTTTGACATTAAAATGTGCAAAAACAAGTACAAGATATTTACAATAAGCAGACCTCAGTGCAAGAAAGAGTCTTTCCAACACTGAAAAAGCACAGAGGCCAACTTTGACATTAAAAGGTGTTCAAACAAGTACAAGATATTTACAATAAGCAGACCTCAGTGCAAGAAAGACTCTTTCCAACACTGAAAAAGCACAAAGACAACTTTGACATTAAAATGTGCAAAAACAAGTACAAGATATTTACAATAAGCAGACCTCAGTGCAAGAAAGAGTCTTTCCAACACTGAAAAAGCACAAAGACAACTTTGACATTAAAATGTGCAAAAACAAGTACAAGATATTTACAATAAGCAGACCTCAGTGCAAGAAAGAGTCTTTCCAACACTGAAAAAGCACAAAGGCCAACTTTGACATTAAAATGTGCAAAAACAAGTACAAGATATTTACAATAAGCAGACCTCAGTGCAAGAAAGACTCTTTCCAACAATGAAAAAGCACAAAGGCCAACTTTGACATTAAAATGTGCAAAAACAAGTACAAGATATTTACAATAAGCAGACCTCAGTGCAAGAAAGAGTCTTTCCAACACTGAAAAAGCACAGAGGCCAACTTTGACATTAAAAGGTGTAAAAAAGAGTACAAGATATTTACAATAAGCAGACCTCAGTGCAAGAAAGAGTCTTTCCAACACTGAAAAAGCACAAAGACCAACTTTGACATTAAAATGTGCAAAAACAAGTACAAGATATTTAAAAATAAGCAGACCTCAGTGCAAGAAAGAGTCTTTCCAACACTGAAAAAGCACAAAGACAACTTTGACATTAAAATGTGCAAAAACAAGTACAAGATATTTACAATAAGCAGACCTCAGTGCAAGAAAGAGTCTTTCCAACACTGAAAAAGCACAAAGGCCAACTTTGACATTAAAATGTGCAAAAACAAGTACAAGATATTTACAATAAGCAGACCTCAGTGCAAGAAAGACTCTTTCCAACAATGAAAAAGCACAAAGGCCAACTTTGACATTAAAATGTGCAAAAACAAGTACAAGATATTTACAATAAGCAGACCTCAGTGCAAGAAAGACTCTTTCCAACACTGAAAAAGCACAAAGGCCAACTTTGACATTGAAAGGTGTAAAAACAAGTACAAGATATTTACAATAAGCAGACCTCAGTGCAAGAAAGACTCTTTCCAACACTGAAAAGCACAAAGACCAACTTTGACATTAAAATGTGCAAAAACAAGTACAATATATTTACAATAAGCAGACCTCAGTGCACGAAAGACTCTTTCCAACACTGAAAAAGCACAAAGGCCAACTTTGACATTAAAAGGTGTAAAAACAAGTACAAGATATTTACAATAAGCAGACCTCAGTGCAAGAAAGACTCTTTCCAACAATGAAAAAGCACAAAGACCAACTTTGACATTAAAATGTGCAAAAACAAGTACAAGATATTTAAAAATAAGCAGACCTCAGTGCAAGAAAGACTCTTTCCAACACTGAAAAGCACAAAGACCAACTTTGACATTAAAATGTGCAAAAACAAGTACAATATATTTACAATAAGCAGACCTCAGTGCAAGAAAGACTCTTTCCAACACTGAAAAAGCACAAAGGCCAACTTTGACATTAAAAGGTGTAAAAACAAGTACAAGATATTTACAATAAGCAGACCTCAGTGCAAGAAAGAGTCTTTCCAACACTGAAAAAGCACAGAGGCCAACTTTGACATTAAAATGTGCAAAAAGAAGTACAATATATTTACAATAAGCAGACCTCAGTGCAAGAAAGAGTCTTTCCAACACTGAAAAAGCACAAAGGCCAACTTTGACATTAAAATGTGCAAAAACAAGTACAATATATTTACAATAAGCAGACCTCAGTGCAAGAAAGAGTCTTTCCAACACTGAAAAAGCACAGAGGCCAACTTTGACATTAAAATGTGCAAAAACAAGTACAAGATATTTACAATAAGCAGACCTCAGTGCAAGAAAGAGTCTTTCCAACACTGAAAAAGCACAGAGGCCAACTTTGACATTAAAATGTGCAAAAACAAGTACAAGATATTTACAATAAGCAGACCTCAGTGCAAGAAAGACTCTTTCCAACACTGAAAAAGCACAAAGGCCAACTTTGACATTAAAATGTGCAAAAACAAGTACAATATATTTACAATAAGCAGACCTCAGTGCAAGAAAGACTCTTTCCACCACTGAAAAAGCACAAAGGCCAACTTTGACATTAAAAGGTGTAAAAACAAGTACAAGATATTTACAATAAGCAGACCTCAGTGCAAGAAAGACTCTTTCCAACACTGAAAAAGCACAAAGGCCAACTTTGACATTAAAATGTTCAAAAACAAGTACAAGATATTTACAATAAGCAGACCTCAGTGCAAGAAAGACTCTTTCCAACACTGAAAAGCACAAAGACCAACTTTGACATTAAAATGTGCAAAACAAGTACAAGATATTTACAATAAGCAGACCTCAGTGCAAGAAAGACTCTTTCCAACACTGAAAAGCACAAAGACCAACTTTGACATTAAAATGTGCAAAAACAAGTACAAGATATTTACAATAAGCAGACCTCAGTGCAAGAAAGACTCTTTCCAACACTGAAAAAGCACAAAGGCCAACTTTGACATTAAAACAAGTACAAGATATTTACAATAAGCAGACCTCAGTGCAAGAAAGAGTCTTTCCAAATCTGAAAAAGCACAGAGGCTAACTTTGACATTAAAAGATGTAAAAACAAGTACAAGATATTTACAATAAGCAGACCTCAGTGCAAGAAAGAGTCTTTCCACCACTGAAAAGCACAGAGGCCAACTTTGACATTAAAATGTGTTCATACAAGTACAAGATATTGACAATAAGCAGACCTCAATGCAAGAAAGAGTCTTTCCAACACTGAAAAAACACAGAAGCCAACTTTGACATTAAAAGGTGTAAAAACAAGTACAAGATATTTACAATAAGCAGACCTCAATGCAAGAAAGAGTCTTTCCAACACTGAAAAAGCACAGAAGCCAACTTTGACATTAAAAGGTGTAAAAACAAGTACAAGATATTTACAATAAGCAGACCTCAGTGCAAGAAAGACTCTTTCCAACACTGAAAAGCACAGAGGCCAACTTTGACATTAAAATGTGTTCATACAAGTACAAGATATTTACAATAAGCAGACCTCAGTGCAAGAAAGACTCTTTCCAACACTGAAAAGCACAGAAGCCAACTTTGACATTAAAAGGTGTAAAAACAAGTACAAGATATTTACAATAAGCAGACCTCAGTGCAAGAAAGAGTCTTTCCACCACTGAAAAGCACAGAGGCCAACTTTGACATTAAAATGTGTTCATACAAGTACAAGATATTGACAATAAGCAGACCTCAGTGCAAGAAAGACTCTTTCCAACACTGAAAAGCACAAAGGCCAACTTTGACATTAAAATGTGCAAAACAAGTACAAGATATTTACAATAAGCAGACCTCAGTGCAAGAAAGAGTCTTTCCAACACTGAAAAGCACAAAGGCCAACTTTGACATTAAAATGTGCAAAACAAGTACAAGATATTTACAATAAGCAGACCTCAGTGCAAGAAAGACTCTTTCCAACACTGAAAAGCACAAAGGCCAACTTTGACATTAAAATGTGCAACACAAGTACAAGATATTTACAATAAGCAGACCTCAGTGCAAGAAAGAGTCTTTCCAACACTGAAAAAGCACAAAGGCCAACTTTGACATTAAAACAAGTACAAGATATTTACAATAAGCAGACCTCAGTGCAAGAAATAGTCTTTCCACCACTGAAAAGTACAAAGACCAACTTTGACATTAAAATGTGCAAAACAAGTACAAGATATTTACAATAAGCAGACCTCAATGCAAGAAAGAGTCTTTCAACCACTGAAAAAGCACAAAGGCCAACTTTGACATTAAAATGTGTTCAAACAAGTACAAGATATTTACAATAAGCAGACCTCAGTGCAAGAAAGAGTCTTTCAACCACTGAAAAAGCACAAAGGCCAACTTTGACATTAAAATGTGCAAAAACAAGTACAAGATATTTACAATAAGCAG
Source organism: Perissodus microlepis (assembly GCF_051167445.1). Taxonomy (NCBI): domain Eukaryota; kingdom Metazoa; phylum Chordata; class Actinopteri; order Cichliformes; family Cichlidae; genus Perissodus; species Perissodus microlepis. Next base: position 453,748 of record NW_028182047.1, on the reverse strand, counting down.
ACCTCAGTGCAAGAAAGACTCTTTCCAACACTGAAAAAGCACAAAGGCCAACTTTGACATTAAAATGTGCAAAAACAAGTACAAGATATTTACAATAAGCAGACCTCAGTGCAAGAAAGAGTCTTTCCAAAAATGAAAAGCACAAAGACCAACTTTGACATTAAAATGTGCAAAAACAAGTACAAGATATTTAAAAATAAGCAGACCTCAGTGCAAGAAAGACTCTTTCCAACACTGAAAAGCACAAAGACCAACTTTGACATTAAAATGTGCAAAAACAAGTACAATATATTTACAATAAGCAGACCTCAGTGCAAGAAAGACTCTTTCCAACACTGAAAAAGCACAAAGGCCAACTTTGACATTAAAAGGTGTAAAAACAAGTACAAGATATTTACAATAAGCAGACCTCAGTGCAAGAAAGAGTCTTTCCAACACTGAAAAAGCACAGAGGCCAACTTTGACATTAAAATGTGCAAAAACAAGTACAAGATATTTACAATAAGCAGACCTCAGTGCAAGAAAGAGTCTTTCCAACACTGAAAAAGCACAAAGGCCAACTTTGACATTAAAATGTGCAAAAACAAGTACAATATATTTACAATAAGCAGACCTCAGTGCAAGAAAGAGTCTTTCCAACACTGAAAAGCACAAAGGCCAACTTTGACATTAAAATGTGCAAAACAAGTACAAGATATTTACAATAAGCAGACCTCAGTGCAAGAAAGACTCTTTCCAACACTGAAAAGCACAAAGGCCAACTTTGACATTAAAATGTGCAACACAAGTACAAGATATTTACAATAAGCAGACCTCAGTGCAAGAAAGAGTCTTTCCAACACTGAAAAAGCACAAAGGCCAACTTTGACATTAAAACAAGTACAAGATATTTACAATAAGCAGACCTCAGTGCAAGAAAGAGTCTTTCCAACACTGAAAAAGCACAAAGGCCAACTTTGACATTAAAAGGTGTTCAAACAAGTACAAGATATTTACAATAAGCAGACCTCAGTGCAAGAAAGACTCTTTCCAACACCGAAAAAGCACAAAGGCCAACTTTGACATTAAAATGTGCAAAAACAAGTACAAGATATTTACAATAAGCAGACCTCAGTGCAAGAAAGACTCTTTCCAACACTGAAAAAGCACAAAGGCCAACTTTGACATTAAAACAAGTACAAGATATTTACAATAAGCAGACCTCAGTGCAAGAAAGAGTCTTTCCAACACTGAAAAAGCACAGAAGCCAACTTTGACATTAAAAGGTGTAAAAACAAGTACAAGATATTTACAATAAGCAGACCTCAGTGCAAGAAAGAGTCTTTCCACCACTGAAAAGCACAGAGGCCAACTTTGACATTAAAATGTGTTCATACAAGTACAAGATATTTACAATAAGCAGACCTCAGTGCAAGAAAGACTCTTTCCAACACTGAAAAGAACAAAGGCCAACTTTGACATTAAAATGTGCAAAACAAGTACAAGATATTTACAATAAGCAGACCTCAGTGCAAGAAAGACTCTTTCCAACACTGAAAAAGCACAAAGGCCAACTTTGACATTAAAACAAGTACAAGATATTTACAATAAGCAGACCTCAGTGCAAGAAAGAGTCTTTCCACCACTGAAAAGCACAGAGGCCAACTTTGACATTAAAATGTGTTCATACAAGTACAAGATATTTACAATAAGCAGACCTCAGTGCAAGAAAGAGTCTTTCAACCACTGAAAAAGCACAAAGGCCAACTTTGACATTAAAATGTGTTCAAACAAGTACAAGATATTTACAATAAGCAGACCTCAGTGCAAGAAAGAGTCTTTCCAACACTGAAAAGCACAAAGGCCAACTTTGACATTAAAACAAGTACAAGATATTTACAATAAGCAGACCTCAGTGCAAGAAAGAGTCTTTCCAACACTGAAAAAGCACAAAGGCCAACTTTGACATTAAAAGGTGTTCAAACAAGTACAAGATATTTACAATAAGCAGACCTCAGTGCAAGAAAGAGTCTTTCCAACACTGAAAAAGCACAAAGGCCAACTTTGACATTAAAATGTGCAAAAACAAGTACAAGATATTTACAATAAGCAGACCTCAGTGCAAGAAAGACTCTTTCCAACACCGAAAAAGCACAAAGGCCAACTTTGACATTAAAATGTGCAAAAACAAGTACAAGATATTTACAATAAGCAGACCTCAGTGCAAGAAAGACTCTTTCCAACACTGAAAAACACAAAGGCCAACTTTGACATTAAAACAAGTACAAGATATTTACAATAAGCAGACCTCAGTGCAAGAAAGAGTCTTTCAACCACTGAAAAAGCACAAAGGCCAACTTTGACATTAAAATGTGTTCAAACAAGTACAAGATATTTACAATAAGCAGACCTCAGTGCAAGAAAGAGTCTTTCAACCACTGAAAAAGCACAAAGGCCAACTTTGACATTAAAACAAGTACAAGATATTTACAATAAGCAGACCTCAGTGCAAGAAAGAGTCTTTCAACCACTGAAAAAGCACAAAGGCCAACTTTGACATTAAAATGTGTTCAAACAAGTACAAGATATTTACAATAAGCAGACCTCAGTGCAAGAAAGACTCTTTCCAACACCGAAAAAGCACAAAGGCCAACTTTGACATTAAAACAAGTACAAGATATTTACAATAAGCAGACCTCAGTGTAAGAAAGAGTCTTTCAACCACTGAAAAAGCACAAAGGCCAACTTTGACATTAAAATGTGTTCAAACAAGTACAAGATTATTACAATAAGCAGACCTCAGTGCAAGAAAGACTCTTTCCAACACCGAAAAAGCACAAAGGCCAACTTTGACATTAAAATGTGCAAAAACAAGTACAATATATTTACAATAAGCAGACCTCAGTGCAAGAAAGACTCTTTCCACCACTGAAAAAGCACAAAGGCCAACTTTGACATTAAAACAAGTACAAGATATTTACAATAAGCAGACCTCAGTGCAAGAAAGAGTCTTTCCAACACCGAAAAAGCACAAAGGCCAACTTTGACATTAAAATGTGCAAAAACAAGTACAATATATTTACAATAAGCAGACCTCAGTGCAAGAAAGACTCTTTCCAACACCGAAAAAGCACAAAGGCCAACTTTGACATTAAAATGTGCAAAAACAAGTACAATATATTTACAATAAGCAGACCTCAGTGCAAGAAAGACTCTTTCCAACACTGAAAAAGCACAGAGGCCAACTTTGACATTAAAACAAGTACAAGATATTTACAATAAGCAGACCTCAGTGCAAGAAAGAGTCTTTCCAACACTGAAAAGCACAGAGGCTAACTTTGACATTAAAAGATGTAAAAACAAGTACAAGATATTTACAATAAGCAGACCTCAGTGCAAGAAAGACTCTTTCCAACACTGAAAAAGCACAAAGGCCAACTTTGACATTAAAACGAGTACAAGATATTTACAATAAGCAGACCTCAGTGCAAGAAAGAGTCTTTCCAACACTGAAAAGCACAGAGGCCAACTTTGACATTAAAAGATGTAAAAACAAGTACAAGATATTTACAATAAGCAGACCTCAGTGCAAGAAAGACTCTTTCCAACACTGAAAAAGCACAAAGGCCAACTTTGACATTAAAATGTGCAAAACAAGTACAAGATATTTACAATAAGCAGACCTCAGTGCAAGAAAGACTCTTTCCAACACTGAAAAAGCACAAAGGCCAACTTTGACATTAAAACAAGTACAAGATATTTACAATAAGCAGACCTCAGTGCAAGAAAGAGTCTTTCCAACACTGAAAAAGCACAAAGGCCAACTTTGACATTAAAATGTGCAAAACAAGTACAAGATATTTACAATAAGCAGACCTCAGTGCAAGAAAGACTCTTTCCAACACTGAAAAGCACAAAGACCAACTTTGACATTAAAATGTGCAAAACAAGTACAAGATATTTACAATAAGCAGACCTCAGTGCAAGAAAGACTCTTTCCAACACTGAAAAAGCACAAAGGCCAACTTTGACATTAAAAGATGTAAAAACAAGTACAAGATATTTACAATAAGCAGACCTCAGTGCAAGAAAGAGTCTTTCCAACACTGAAAAAGCACAGAAGCCAACTTTGACATTAAAAGGTGTAAAAACAAGTACAAGATATTTACAATAAGCAGACCTCAGTGCAAGAAAGACTCTTTCCAACACTGAAAAAGCACAAAGGCCAACGTTGACATTTAAACAAGTACAAGATATTTACAATAAGCAGACCTCAGTGCAAGAAAGACTCTTTCCAACACTGAAAAAGCACAAAGGCCAACTTTGACATTAAAATGTGCAAAAACAAGTACAAGATATTTACAATAAGCAGACCTCAGTGCAAGAAAGACTCTTTCCAACACTGAAAAAGCACAGAAGCCTACTTTGACATTAAAACAAGTAGAAGATATTTACAATAAGCAGACCTCAGTGAAAGAAAGACTCTTTCCAACACTGAAAAAGCACAAAGACCAACTTTGACATTAAAATGTGCAAAACAAGTACAAGATATTTACAATAAGCAGACCTCAGTGCAAGAAAGAGTCTTTCCACCACTGAAAAGCACAAAGGCCAACTTTGACATTAAAATGTGTTCATACAAGTACAAGATATTTACAATAAGCAGACCTCAGTGCAAGAAAGAGTCTTTCCAACACTGAAAAAGCACAGAAGCCAACTTTGACATTAAAAGATGTAAAAACAAGTACAAGATATTTACAATAAGCAGACCTCAGTGCAAGAAAGAGTCTTTCCAACAATAAAAAAGCACAAAGGCCAACTTTGACATTAAAATGTGTTCAAACAAGTACAAGATATTTACAATAAGCAGACCTCAATGCAAGAAAGAGTCTTTCCAACAATAAAAAAGCACAAAGGCAAACTTTGACATTAAAATGTGTTCAAACAAGTACAAGATATTTACAATAAGCAGACCCCAGTGCAAGAAAGAGTCTTTCCAACACTGAAAAGCACAAAGGCCAACTTTGACATTAAAACAAGTACAAGATATTTACAATAAGCAGACCTCAGTGCAAGAAAGAGTCTTTCAACCACTGAAAAAGCACAAAGGCCAACTTTGACATTAAAAGGTGTTCAAACAAGTACAAGATATTTACAATAAGCAGACATCAGTGCAAGAAAGAGTCTTTCCAACACTGAAAAAGCACAAAGGCCAACTTTGACATTAAAAGGTGTTCAAACAAGTACAAGATATTTACAATAAGCAGACCTCAGTGCAAGAAAGAGTCTTTCCAACACTGAAAAGCACAAAGGCCAACTTTGACATTAAAACAAGTACAAGATATTTACAATAAGCAGACCTCAGTGCAAGAAAGAGTCTTTCAACCACTGAAAAAGGACAAAGGCCAACTTTGACATTAAAAGGTGTTCAAACAAGTACAAGATATTTACAATAAGCAGACATCAGTGCAAGAAAGAGTCTTTCCAACACTGAAAAAGCACAAAGGCCAACTTTGACATTAAAAGGTGTTCAAACAAGTACAAGATATTTACAATAAGCAGACCTCAGTGCAAGAAAGACTCTTTCCAACACCGAAAAAGCACAAAGGCCAACTTTGACATTAAAATGTGCAAAAACAAGTACAAGATATTTACAATAAGCAGACCTCAGTGCAAGAAAGACTCTTTCCAACACTGAAAAGCACAAAGGCCAACTTTGACATTAAAATGTGCAAAAACAAGTACAAGATATTTACAATAAGCAGACCTCAGTGCAAGAAAGACTCTTTCCACCACTGAAAAAGCACAAAGAAAACTTTGACATTAAAATGTGCAAAAACAAGTACAAGATATTTACAATAAGCAGACCTCAGTGCAAGAAAAAGTCTTTCCAACACTGAAAAAGCACAGAGGCCAACTTTGACATTAAAAGGTGTAAAAACAAGTACAAGATATTTACAATAAGCAGCCCTCAGTGCAAGAAAGACTCTTTCCAACACTGAAAAAGCACAAAGACAACTTTGACATTAAAATGTGCAAAAACAAGTACAAGATATTTACAATAAGCAGACCTCAGTGCAAGAAAGAGTCTTTCCAACAATGAAAAAGGACAAAGGCCAACTTTGACATTAAAATGTGCAAAAACAAGTACAAGATATTTACAATAAGCAGACCTCAGTGCAAGAAAGACTCTTTCCAACACTGAAAAAGCACAAAGACAACTTTGACATTAAAATGTGCAAAAACAAGTACAAGATATTTACAATAAGCAGACCTCAGTGCAAGAAAGAGTCTTTCCAACAATGAAAAAGGACAAAGGCCAACTTTGACATTAAAACAAGTACAAGATATTTACAATAAGCAGACCCCAGTGCAAGAAAGAGTCTTTCCAACACTGAAAAGCACAAAGGCCAACTTTGACATTAAAACAAGTACAAGATATTTACAATAAGCAGACCTCAGTGCAAGAAAGAGTCTTTCAACCACTGAAAAAGCACAAAGGCCAACTTTGACATTAAAAGGTGTTCAAACAAGTACAAGATATTTACAATAAGCAGACATCAGTGCAAGAAAGAGTCTTTCCAACACTGAAAAAGCACAAAGGCCAACTTTGACATTAAAAGGTGTTCAAACAAGTACAAGATATTTACAATAAGCAGACCTCAGTGCAAGAAAGAGTCTTTCCAACACTGAAAAGCACAAAGGCCAACTTTGACATTAAAACAAGTACAAGATATTTACAATAAGCAGACCTCAGTGCAAGAAAGAGTCTTTCAACCACTGAAAAAGGACAAAGGCCAACTTTGACATTAAAAGGTGTTCAAACAAGTACAAGATATTTACAATAAGCAGACATCAGTGCAAGAAAGAGTCTTTCCAACACTGAAAAAGCACAAAGGCCAACTTTGACATTAAAAGGTGTTCAAACAAGTACAAGATATTTACAATAAGCAGACCTCAGTGCAAGAAAGACTCTTTCCAACACCGAAAAAGCACAAAGGCCAACTTTGACATTAAAATGTGCAAAAACAAGTACAAGATATTTACAATAAGCAGACCTCAGTGCAAGAAAGACTCTTTCCAACACTGAAAAGCACAAAGGCCAACTTTGACATTAAAATGTGCAAAAACAAGTACAAGATATTTACAATAAGCAGACCTCAGTGCAAGAAAGACTCTTTCCAACACTGAAAAAGCACAAAGAAAACTTTGACATTAAAATGTGCAAAAACAAGTACAAGATATTTACAATAAGCAGACCTCAGTGCAAGAAAAAGTCTTTCCAACACTGAAAAAGCACAGAGGCCAACTTTGACATTAAAAGGTGTAAAAACAAGTACAAGATATTTACAATAAGCAGCCCTCAGTGCAAGAAAGACTCTTTCCAACACTGAAAAAGCACAAAGACAACTTTGACATTAAAATGTGCAAAAACAAGTACAAGATATTTACAATAAGCAGACCTCAGTGCAAGAAAGAGTCTTTCCAACAATGAAAAAGGACAAAGGCCAACTTTGACATTAAAATGTGCAAAAACAAGTACAAGATATTTACAATAAGCAGACCTCAGTGCAAGAAAGACTCTTTCCAACACTGAAAAAGCACAAAGACAACTTTGACATTAAAATGTGCAAAAACAAGTACAAGATATTTACAATAAGCAGACCTCAGTGCAAGAAAGAGTCTTTCCAACAATGAAAAAGGACAAAGGCCAACTTTGACATTAAAACAAGTACAAGATATTTACAATAAGCAGACCTCAGTGCAAGAAAGACTCTTTCCAACACTGAAAAAGCACAAAGGCCAACTTTGACATTAAAATGTGCAAAAACAAGTACAAGATATTTACAATAAGCAGACCTCAGTGCAAGAAAGAGTCTTTCCAACACTGAAAAAGCACAGAAGCCAACTTTGACATTAAAAGGTGTAAAAACAAGTACAAGATATTTACAATAAGCAGACCTCAGTGCAAGAAAGAGTCTTTCCAACACTGAAAAGCACAGAGGCCAACTTTGACATTAAAATGTGCAAAACAAGTACAAGATATTTACAATAAGCAGACCTCAATGCAAGAAAGAGTCTTTCCAACAATAAAAAAGCACAAAGGCCAACTTTGACATTAAAATGTGTTCAAACAAGTACAAGATATTTACAATAAGCAGACCTCAGTGCAAGAAAGAGTCTTTCCACCACTGAAAAGCACAGAGGCCAACTTTGACATTAAAATGTGTAAAAACAAGTACAAGATATTTACAATAAGCAGCCCTCAGTGCAAGAAAGACTCTTTCCAACACTGAAAAAGCACAAAGACAACTTTGACATTAAAATGTGCAAAACAAGTACAAGATATTTACAATAAGCAGACCTCGATGCAAGAAAGAGTCTTTCCAACAATAAAAAAGCACAAAGGCCAACTTTGACATTAAAATGTGTTCAAACAAGTACAAGATATTTACAATAAGCAGACCTCAGTGCAAGAAAGAGTCTTTCCAACACTGAAAAAGCACAGAGGCCAACTTTGACATTAAAAGGTGTAAAAACAAGTACAAGATATTTACAATAAGCAGACCTCAGTGCAAGAAAGACTCTTTCCAACACTGAAAAGCACAAAGACCAACTTTGACATTAAAATGTGCAAAACAAGTACAAGATATTTACAATAAGCAGACCTCAGTGCAAGAAAGACTCTTTCCAACACTGAAAAAGCACAAAGGCCAACTTTGACATTAAAATGTGTTCATACAAGTACAAGATATTTACAATAAGCAGACCTCAGTGCAAGAAAAACTCTTTCCAACACTGAAAAAGCACAAAGGCCAACTTTGACATTAAAATGTGCAAAAACAAGTACAAGATATTTACAATAAGCAGACCTCAGTGCAAGAAAGACTCTTTCCAACACTGAAAAAGCACAGAATCCAACTTTGACATTAAAAGGTGTAAAAACAAGTACAAGATATTTACAATAAGCAGACCTCAATGCAAGAAAGACTCTTTCCAACACTGAAAAAGCACAGAATCCAACTTTGACATTAAAAGGTGTAAAAACAAGTACAAGATATTTACAATAAGCAGACCTCAATGCAAGAAAGACTCTTTCCAACACTGAAAAAGCACAGAATCCAACTTTGACATTAAAAGGTGTAAAAACAAGTACAAGATATTTACAATAAGCAGACCTCAGTGCAAGAAAGACTCTTTCCACCACTGAAAAGCACAGAGGCCAACTTTGACATTAAAATGTGTTCATACAAGTACAAGATATTTACAATAAGCAGACCTCAGTGCAAGAAAGACTCTTTCCAACACTGAAAAGTACAAAGACCAACTTTGACATTAAAATGTGCAAAAACAAGTACAAGATATTTACAATAAGCAGACCTCAGTGCAAGAAAGAGTCTTTCCAACACTGAAAAGCACAGAGGCCAACTTTGACATTAAAAGATGTAAAAACAAGTACAAGATATTTACAATAAGCAGACCTCAGTGCAAGAAAGAGTCTTTCAACCACTGAAAAGCACAGAGGCCAACTTTGACATTAAAATGTGTTCAAACAAGTACAAGATATTTACAATAAGCAGACCTCAGTGCAAGAAAGAGTCTTTCCAACACTGAAAAAGCACAGAGGCCAACTTTGACATTAAAAGGTGTAAAAACAAGTACAAGATATTTACAATAAGCAGACCTCAGTGCAAGAAAGACTCTTTCCAACACTGAAAAGCACAAAGACCAACTTTGACATTAAAATGTGCAAAACAAGTACAAGATATTTACAATAAGCAGACCTCAGTGCAAGAAAGACTCTTTCCAACACTGAAAAAGCACAAAGGCCAACTTTGACATTAAAATGTGTAAAAACAAGTACAAGATATTTACAATAAGCAGACCTCAGTGCAAGAAAAACTCTTTCCAACACTGAAAAAGCACAAAGGCCAACTTTGACATTAAAATGTGCAAAAACAAGTACAAGATATTTACAATAAGCAGACCTCAGTGCAAGAAAGACTCTTTCCAACACTGAAAAAGCACAGAATCCAACTTTGACATTAAAAGGTGTAAAAACAAGTACAAGATATTTACAATAAGCAGACCTCAATGCAAGAAAGACTCTTTCCAACACTGAAAAAGCACAGAATCCAACTTTGACATTAAAAGGTGTAAAAACAAGTACAAGATATTTACAATAAGCAGACCTCAATGCAAGAAAGACTCTTTCCAACACTGAAAAAGCACAGAATCCAACTTTGACATTAAAAGGTGTAAAAACAAGTACAAGATATTTACAATAAGCAGACCTCAGTGCAAGAAAGAGTCTTTCCACCACTGAAAAGCACAGAGGCCAACTTTGACATTAAAATGTGTTCATACAAGTACAAGATATTTACAATAAGCAGACCTCAATGCAAGAAAGAGTCTTTCAACCACTGAAAAAGCACAAAGGCCAACTTTGACATTAAAATGTGTTCAAACAAGTACAAGATATTTACAATAAGCAGACCTCAGTGCAAGAAAGAGTCTTTCCAACAATGAAAAAGCACAAAGGCCAACTTTGACATTAAAATGTGCAAAAACAAGTACAAGATATTTACAATAAGCAGACCTCAGTGCAAGAAAGACTCTTTCCAACAATGAAAAAGCACAAAGACAACTTTGACATTAAAAGTTGTAAAAACAAGTACAAGATATTTACAATAAGCAGACCTCAGTGCAAGAAAGAGTCTTTCAACCACTGAAAAAGCACAAAGGCCAACTTTGACATTAAAATGTGTTCAAACAAGTACAAGATATTTACAATAAGCAGACCTCAGTGCAAGAAAGAGTCTTTCAACCACTGAAAAAGCACAAAGGCCAACTTTGACATTAAAATGTGTTCAAACAAGTACAAGATATTTACAATAAGCAGACCTCAGTGCAAGAAAGAGTCTTTCCAACAATGAAAAAGCACAAAGGCCAACTTTGACATTAAAATGTGCAAAAACAAGTACAAGATATTTACAATAAGCAGACCTCAGTGCAAGAAAGAGTCTTTCCAACACTGAAAAAGCACAAAGACAACTTTGACATTAAAAGTTGTAAAAAGAAGTACAAGATATTTACAATAAGCAGACCTCAGTGCAAGAAAGACTCTTTCCAACACTGAAAAGCACAAAGACCAACTTTGACATTAAAATGTGCAAAACAAGTACAAGATATTTACAATAAGCAGACCTCAGTGCAAGAAAGACTCTTTCCAACACTGAAAAAGCACAAAGGCCAACTTTGACATTAAAATGTGCAAAAACAAGTACAAGATATTTACAATAAGCAGACCTCAGTGCAAGAAAGACTCTTTCCAACACTGAAAAAGCACAGAGGCCAACTTTGACATTAAAATGTGCAAAAACAAGTACAAGATATTTACAATAAGCAGACCTCAGTGCAAGAAAGACTCTTTCCAACACTGAAAAAGCACAGAGGCCAACTTTGACATTAAAATGTGCAAAAACAAGTACAAGATATTTACAATAAGCAGACCTCAGTGCAAGAAAGACTCTTTCCAACACTGAAAAGCAAAAAGACCAACTTTGACATTAAAATGTGCAAAAACAAGTACAAGATATTTACAATAAGCAGACCTCAGTGCAAGAAAGAGTCTTTCCACCACTGAAAAAGCACAGAGGCCAACTTTGACATTAAAATGTGCAAAACAAGTACAAGATATTTACAATAAGCAGACCTCAGTGCAAGAAAGACTCTTTCCACCACTGAAAAGCACAAAGACCAACTTTGACATTAAAATGTGCAAAACAAGTACAAGATATTTACAATAAGCAGACCTCAGTGCAAGAAAGAGTCTTTCCACCACTAAAAAAGCACAAAGACCAACTTTGACATTAAAATGTGCAAAACAAGTACAAGATATTTACAATAAGCAGACCTCAGTGCAAGAAAGACTCTTTCCAACACTGAAAAAGCACAAAGGCCAACTTTGACATTAAAACGAGTACAAGATATTTACAATAAGCAGACCTCAGTGCAAGAAAGACTCTTTCCACCACTGAAAAGCACAAAGGCCAACTTTGACATTAAAACAAGTACAAGATATTTACAATAAGCAGACCTCAGTGCAAGAAAGACTCTTTCCAACACTGAAAAAGCACAAAGGCCAACTTTGACATTAAAACGAGTACAAGATATTTACAATAAGCAGACCTCAGTGCAAGAAAGACTCTTTCCACCACTGAAAAGCACAAAGGCCAACTTTGACATTAAAACAAGTACAAGATATTTACAATAAGCAGACCTCAGTGCAAGAAAGACTCTTTCCACCACTGAAAAAGCACAGAGGCCAACTTTGACATTAAAATGTGCAAAACAAGTACAAGATATTTACAATAAGCAGACCTCAGTGCAAGAAAGACTCTTTCCACCACTGAAAAGCACAAAGACCAACTTTGACATTAAAATGTGCAAAACAAGTACAAGATATTTACAATAAGCAGACCTCAGTGCAAGAAAGAGTCTTTCCACCACTAAAAAAGCACAAAGACCAACTTTGACATTAAAATGTGCAAAACAAGTACAAGATATTTACAATAAGCAGACCTCAGTGCAAGAAAGACTCTTTCCAACACTGAAAAAGCACAAAGGCCAACTTTGACATTAAAACGAGTACAAGATATTTACAATAAGCAGACCTCAGTGCAAGAAAGACTCTTTCCACCACTGAAAAGCACAAAGGCCAACTTTGACATTAAAACAAGTACAAGATATTTACAATAAGCAGACCTCAGTGCAAGAAAGACTCTTTCCAACAATGAAAAAGCACAAAGACCAACTTTGACATTAAAATGTGCAAAAACAAGTACAAGATATTTACAATAAGCAGACCTCAGTGCAAGAAAGAGTCTTTCCACCACTGAAAAAGCACAGAGGCCAACTTTGACATTAAAAGGTGTAAAAACAAGTACAAGATATTTACAATAAGCAGACCTCAGTGCAAGAAAGAGTCTTTCCAACACTGAAAAGCACAGAGGCCAACTTTGACATTAAAATGTGCAAAAACAAGTACAAGATATTTACAATAAGCAGACCTCAGTGCAAGAAAGAGTCTTTCCAACACTGAAAAAGCACAGAATCCAACTTTGACATTAAAAGGTGTAAAAACAAGTACAAGATATTTACAATAAGCAGACCTCAGTGCAAGAAAGACTCTTTCCAACACTGAAAAAGCACAGAATCCAACTTTGACATTAAAAGGTGTAAAAACAAGTACAAGATATTTACAATAAGCAGACCTCAGTGCAAGAAAGAGTCTTTCCACCACTGAAAAGCACAGAGGCCAACTTTGACATTATAATGTGTTCATACAAGTACAAGATATTTACAATAAGCAGACCTCAGTGCATGAAAGAGTCTTTCAACCACTGAAAAAGCACAAAGGCCAACTTTGACATTAAAATGTGTAAAAACAAGTACAAGATATTTACAATAAGCAGACCTCAATGCAAGAAAGAGTCTTTCAACCACTGAAAAAGCACAAAGGCCAACTTTGACATTAAAATGTGTTCAAACAAGTACAAGATATTTACAATAAGCAGACCTCAGTGCAAGAAAGAGTCTTTCAACCACTGAAAAAGCACAAAGGCCAACTTTGACATTAAAATGTGTTCAAACAAGTACAAGATATTTACAATAAGCAGACCTCAGTGCAAGAAAGAGTCTTTCCAACAATGAAAAAGCACAAAGGCCAACTTTGACATTAAAATGTGCAAAAACAAGTACAAGATATTTACAATAAGCAGACCTCAGTGCAAGAAAGACTCTTTCCAACAATGAAAAAGCACAAAGGCCAACTTTGACATTAAAATGTGTTCAAACAAGTACAAGATATTTACAATAAGCAGACCTCAGTGCAAGAAAGAGTCTTTCCAACACTGAAAAAGCACAAAGACAACTTTGACATTAAAAGGTGTAAAAACAAGTACAAGATATTTACAATAAGCAGACCTCAGTGCAAGAAAGACTCTTTCCAACACTGAAAAAGCACAAAGGCCAACTTTGACATTAAAATGTGCAAAAACAAGTACAAGATATTTACAATAAGCAGACCTCAGTGCAAGAAAGACTCTTTCCAACACTGAAAAAGCACAGAGGCCAACTTTGACATTAAAATGTGCAAAAACAAGTACAAGATATTTACAATAAGCAGACCTCAGTGCAAGAAAGACTCTTTCCAACACTGAAAAGCAAAAAGACCAACTTTGACATTAAAATGTGCAAAAACAAGTACAAGATATTTACAATAAGCAGACCTCAGTGCAAGAAAGACTCTTTCCAACACTGAAAAGCACAAAGACCAACTTTGACATTAAAACAAGTACAAGATATTTACAATAAGCAGACCTCAGTGCAAGAAAGAGTCTTTCCAACACTGAAAAAGCACAGAGGCCAACTTTGACATTAAAAGGTGTAAAAACAAGTACAAGATATTTACAATAAGCAGACCTCAGTGCAAGAAAGAGTCTTTCCAACACTGAAAAGCACAAAGGCCAACTTTGACATTAAAACAAGTACAAGATATTTACAATAAGCAGACCTCAGTGCAAGAAAGAGTCTTTCCAACACTGAAAAAGCACAAAGGCCAACTTTGACATTAAAACAAGTACAAGATATTTACAATAAGCAGACCTCAGTGCAAGAAAGAGTCTTTCCAACACTGAAAAAGCACAAAGGCCAACTTTGACATTAAAAGGTGTTCAAACAAGTACAAGATATTTACAATAAGCAGACCTCAGTGCAAGAAAGACTCTTTCCAACACCGAAAAAGCACAAAGGCCAACTTTGACATTAAAATGTGCAAAAACAAGTACAAGATATTTACAATAAGCAGACCTCAGTGCAAGAAAGAGTCTTTCCAACACTGAAAAAGCACAAAGGCCAACTTTGACATTAAAACAAGTACAAGATATTTACAATAAGCAGACCTCAGTGCAAGAAAGACTCTTTCCAACACTGAAAAGCACAAAGGCCAACTTTGACATTAAAAGGTGTTCAAACAAGTACAAGATATTTACAATAAGCAGACCTCAGTGCAAGAAAGACTCTTTCCACCACTGAAAAAGCACAAAGACAACTTTGACATTAAAATGTGCAAAAACAAGTACAAGATATTTAAAATAAGCAGACCTCAGTGCAAGAAAGAGTCTTTCCAACACTGAAAAAGCACAAAGACAACTTTGACATTAAAATGTGCAAAAACAAGTACAAGATATTTACAATAAGCAGACCTCAGTGCAAGAAAGAGTCTTTCCAACACTGAAAAAGCACAAAGGCCAACTTTGACATTAAAATGTGCAAAAACAAGTACAAGATATTTACAATAAGCAGACCTCAGTGCAAGAAAGACTCTTTCCAACAATGAAAAAGCACAAAGGCCAACTTTGACATTAAAATGTGCAAAAACAAGTACAAGATATTTACAATAAGCAGACCTCAGTGCAAGAAAGAGTCTTTCCAACACTGAAAAAGCACAGAGGCCAACTTTGACATTAAAAGGTGTAAAAACAAGTACAAGATATTTACAATAAGCAGACCTCAGTGCAAGAAAGAGTCTTTCCAACACTGAAAAGCACAAAGGCCAACTTTGACATTAAAACAAGTACAAGATATTTACAATAAGCAGACCTCAGTGCAAGAAAGACTCTTTCCAACACCGAAAAAGCACAAAGGCCAACTTTGACATTAAAAGGTGTTCAAACAAGTACAAGATATTTACAATAAGCAGACCTCAGTGCAAGAAAGACTCTTTCCAACACCGAAAAAGCACAAAGGCCAACTTTGACATTAAAATGTGCAAAAACAAGTACAAGATATTTACAATAAGCAGACCTCAGTGCAAGAAAGACTCTTTCCAACACTGAAAAGCACAAAGGCCAACTTTGACATTAAAAGGTGTTCAAACAAGTACAAGATATTTACAATAAGCAGACCTCAGTGCAAGAAAGACTCTTTCCACCACTGAAAAAGCACAAAGACAACTTTGACATTAAAATGTGCAAAAACAAGTACAAGATATTTACAATAAGCAGACCTCAGTGCAAGAAAGAGTCTTTCCAACACTGAAAAAGCACAAAGACAACTTTGACATTAAAATGTGCAAAAACAAGTACAAGATATTTACAATAAGCAGACCTCAGTGCAAGAAAGAGTCTTTCCAACACTGAAAAAGCACAAAGGCCAACTTTGACATTAAAATGTGCAAAAACAAGTACAAGATATTTACAATAAGCAGACCTCAGTGCAAGAAAGACTCTTTCCAACAATGAAAAAGCACAAAGGCCAACTTTGACATTAAAATGTGCAAAAACAAGTACAAGATATTTACAATAAGCAGACCTCAGTGCAAGAAAGAGTCTTTCCAACACTGAAAAAGCACAGAATCCAACTTTGACATTAAAAGGTGTAAAAACAAGTACAAGATATTTACAATAAGCAGACCTCAGTGCAAGAAAGAGTCTTTCCACCACTGAAAAGCACAGAGGCCAACTTTGACATTAAAATGTGTTCATACAAGTACAAGATATTTACAATAAGCAGACCTCAATGCAAGAAAGAGTCTTTCAACCACTGAAAAAGCACAAAGGCCAACTTTGACATTAAAATGTGTTCAAACAAGTACAAGATATTTACAATAAGCAGACCTCAGTGCAAGAAAGAGTCTTTCAACCACTGAAAAAGCACAAAGGCCAACTTTGACATTAAAATGTGTTCAAACAAGTACAAGATATTTACAATAAGCAGACCTCAGTGCAAGAAAGAGTCTTTCCAACACTGAAAAAGCACAAAGGCCAACTTTGACATTAAAATGTGCAAAAACAAGTACAAGATATTTACAATAAGCAGACCTCAGTGCAAGAAAGAGTCTTTCCAACAATGAAAAAGCACAAAGGCCAACTTTGACATTAAAATGTGCAAAAACAAGTACAAGATATTTACAATAAGCAGACCTCAGTGCAAGAAAGAGTCTTTCCAACAATGAAAAGCACAAAGGCCAACTTTGACATTAAAATGTGCAAAAACAAGTACAATATATTTACAATAAGCAGACCTCAGTGCAAGAAAGACTCTTTCCAACACTGAAAAGCACAAAGACCAACTTTGACATTAAAATGTGCAAAAACAAGTACAAGATATTTACAATAAGCAGACCTCAGTGCAAGAAAGAGTCTTTCCAACACTGAAAAGCACAAAGACCAACTTTGACATTAAAATGTGCAAAAACAAGTACAATATATTTACAATAAGCAGACCTCAGTGCAAGAAAGACTCTTTCCAACACTGAAAAGCACAAAGACCAACTTTGACATTAAAATGTGCAAAAACAAGTACAATATATTTACAATAAGCAGACCTCAGTGCAAGAAAGACTCTTTCCAACACTGAAAAAGCACAAAGGCCAACTTTGACATTAAAAGGTGTAAAAACAAGTACAAGATATTTACAATAAGCAGACCTCAGTGCAAGAAAGAGTCTTTCCAACAATGAAAAAGCACAAAGGCCAACTTTGACATTAAAATGTGCAAAAACAAGTACAAGATATTTACAATAAGCAGACCTCAGTGCAAGAAAGAGTCTTTCCAACACTGAAAAAGCACAGAGGCCAACTTTGACATTAAAAGGTGTAAAAACAAGTACAAGATATTTACAATAAGCAGACCTCAGTGCAAGAAAGAGTCTTTCCAACACTGAAAAGCACAAAGGCCAACTTTGACATTAAAACAAGTACAAGATATTTACAATAAGCAGACCTCAGTGCAAGAAAGACTCTTTCCAACACCGAAAAAGCACAAAGGCCAACTTTGACATTAAAAGGTGTTCAAACAAGTACAAGATATTTACAATAAGCAGACCTCAGTGCAAGAAAGACTCTTTCCAACACCGAAAAAGCACAAAGGCCAACTTTGACATTAAAATGTGCAAAAACAAGTACAAGATATTTACAATAAGCAGACCTCAGTGCAAGAAAGACTCTTTCCAACACTGAAAAGCACAAAGGCCAACTTTGACATTAAAAGGTGTTCAAACAAGTACAAGATATTTACAATAAGCAGACCTCAGTGCAAGAAAGACTCTTTCCACCACTGAAAAAGCACAAAGACAACTTTGACATTAAAATGTGCAAAAACAAGTACAAGATATTTACAATAAGCAGACCTCAGTGCAAGAAAGAGTCTTTCCAACACTGAAAAAGCACAAAGACAACTTTGACATTAAAATGTGCAAAAACAAGTACAAGATATTTACAATAAGCAGACCTCAGTGCAAGAAAGAGTCTTTCCAACACTGAAAAAGCACAAAGGCCAACTTTGACATTAAAATGTGCAAAAACAAGTACAAGATATTTACAATAAGCAGACCTCAGTGCAAGAAAGACTCTTTCCAACAATGAAAAAGCACAAAGGCCAACTTTGACATTAAAATGTGCAAAAACAAGTACAAGATATTTACAATAAGCAGACCTCAGTGCAAGAAAGAGTCTTTCCAACACTGAAAAAGCACAGAATCCAACTTTGACATTAAAAGGTGTAAAAACAAGTACAAGATATTTACAATAAGCAGACCTCAGTGCAAGAAAGAGTCTTTCCACCACTGAAAAGCACAGAGGCCAACTTTGACATTAAAATGTGTTCATACAAGTACAAGATATTTACAATAAGCAGACCTCAATGCAAGAAAGAGTCTTTCAACCACTGAAAAAGCACAAAGGCCAACTTTGACATTAAAATGTGTTCAAACAAGTACAAGATATTTACAATAAGCAGACCTCAGTGCAAGAAAGAGTCTTTCAACCACTGAAAAAGCACAAAGGCCAACTTTGACATTAAAATGTGTTCAAACAAGTACAAGATATTTACAATAAGCAGACCTCAGTGCAAGAAAGAGTCTTTCCAACACTGAAAAAGCACAAAGGCCAACTTTGACATTAAAATGTGCAAAAACAAGTACAAGATATTTACAATAAGCAGACCTCAGTGCAAGAAAGAGTCTTTCCAACAATGAAAAAGCACAAAGGCCAACTTTGACATTAAAATGTGCAAAAACAAGTACAAGATATTTACAATAAGCAGACCTCAGTGCAAGAAAGAGTCTTTCCAACAATGAAAAGCACAAAGGCCAACTTTGACATTAAAATGTGCAAAAACAAGTACAATATATTTACAATAAGCAGACCTCAGTGCAAGAAAGACTCTTTCCAACACTGAAAAGCACAAAGACCAACTTTGACATTAAAATGTGCAAAAACAAGTACAAGATATTTACAATAAGCAGACCTCAGTGCAAGAAAGAGTCTTTCCAACACTGAAAAGCACAAAGACCAACTTTGACATTAAAATGTGCAAAAACAAGTACAATATATTTACAATAAGCAGACCTCAGTGCAAGAAAGACTCTTTCCAACACTGAAAAGCACAAAGACCAACTTTGACATTAAAATGTGCAAAAACAAGTACAATATATTTACAATAAGCAGACCTCAGTGCAAGAAAGACTCTTTCCAACACTGAAAAAGCACAAAGGCCAACTTTGACATTAAAAGGTGTAAAAACAAGTACAAGATATTTACAATAAGCAGACCTCAGTGCAAGAAAGAGTCTTTCCAACAATGAAAAAGCACAAAGGCCAACTTTGACATTAAAATGTGCAAAAACAAGTACAAGATATTTACAATAAGCAGACCTCAGTGCAAGAAAGAGTCTTTCCAACACTGAAAAAGCACAGAGGCCAACTTTGACATTAAAAGGTGTAAAAACAAGTACAAGATATTTACAATAAGCAGACCTCAGTGCAAGAAAGAGTCTTTCCAACACTGAAAAGCACAAAGGCCAACTTTGACATTAAAACAAGTACAAGATATTTACAATAAGCAGACCTCAGTGCAAGAAAGAGTCTTTCCAACACTGAAAAAGCACAAAGGCCAACTTTGACATTAAAAGGTGTTCAAACAAGTACAAGATATTTACAATAAGCAGACCTCAGTGCAAGAAAGACTCTTTCCAACACCGAAAAAGCACAAAGGCCAACTTTGACATTAAAATGTGCAAAAACAAGTACAAGATATTTACAATAAGCAGACCTCAGTGCAAGAAAGACTCTTTCCAACACTGAAAAGCACAAAGGCCAACTTTGACATTAAAAGGTGTTCAAACAAGTACAAGATATTTACAATAAGCAGACCTCAGTGCAAGAAAGACTCTTTCCACCACTGAAAAAGCACAAAGACAACTTTGACATTAAAATGTGCAAAAACAAGTACAAGATATTTACAATAAGCAGACCTCAGTGCAAGAAAGAGTCTTTCCAACACTGAAAAAGCACAAAGACAACTTTGACATTAAAATGTGCAAAAACAAGTACAAGATATTTACAATAAGCAGACCTCAGTGCAAGAAAGAGTCTTTCCAACACTGAAAAAGCACAAAGGCCAACTTTGACATTAAAATGTGCAAAAACAAGTACAAGATATTTACAATAAGCAGACCTCAGTGCAAGAAAGACTCTTTCCAACAATGAAAAAGCACAAAGGCCAACTTTGACATTAAAATGTGCAAAAACAAGTACAAGATATTTACAATAAGCAGACCTCAGTGCAAGAAAGAGTCTTTCCACCACTGAAAAGCACAAAGGCCAACTTTGACATTAAAATGTGTTCATACAAGTACAAGATATTTACAATAAGCAGACCTCAGTGCAAGAAAGAGTCTTTCCACCACTGAAAAGCACAGAGGCCAACTTTGACATTAAAATGTGTTCATACAAGTACAAGATATTTACAATAAGCAGACCTCAGTGCAAGAAAGAGTCTTTCAACCACTGAAAAAGCACAAAGGCCAACTTTGACATTAAAATGTGTTCAAACAAGTACAAGATATTTACAATAAGCAGACCTCAGTGCAAGAAAGACTCTTTCCAACACCGAAAAAGCACAAAGGCCAACTTTGACATTAAAACAAGTACAAGATATTTACAATAAGCAGACCTCAGTGTAAGAAAGACTCTTTCCAACACCGAAAAAGCACAAAGGCCAACTTTGACATTAAAATGTGTTCAAACAAGTACAAGATATTTACAATAAGCAGACCTCAGTGCAAGAAAGAGTCTTTCCAACACTGAAAAGCACAAAGGCCAACTTTGACATTAAAACAAGTACAAGATATTTACAATAAGCAGACCTCAGTGCAAGAAAGAGTCTTTCCAACACTGAAAAAGCACAAAGGCCAACTTTGACATTAAAAGGTGTTCAAACAAGTACAAGATATTTACAATAAGCAGACCTCAGTGCAAGAAAGAGTCTTTCCAACACTGAAAAAGCACAAAGGCCAACTTTGACATTAAAACAAGTACAAGATATTTACAATAAGCAGACCTCAGTGCAAGAAAGAGTCTTTCCAACACTGAAAAAGCACAAAGGCCAACTTTGACATTAAAACAAGTACAAGATATTTACAATAAGCAGACCTCAGTGCAAGAAAGAGTCTTTCCAACACCGAAAAAGCACAAAGGCCAACTTTGACATTAAAATGTGCAAAAACAAGTACAAGATATTTACAATAAGCAGACCTCAGTGCAAGAAAGACTCTTTCCAACACTGAAAAAGCACAAAGGCCAACTTTGACATTAAAACAAGTACAAGATATTTACAATAAGCAGACCTCAGTGCAAGAAAGAGTCTTTCCAACACTGAAAAGCACAGAGGCCAACTTTGACATTAAAATGTGTTCATACAAGTACAAGATATTTACAATAAGCAGACCTCAGTGCAAGAAAGAGTCTTTCCACCACTGAAAAGCACAGAGGCCAACTTTGACATTAAAATGTGTTCATACAAGTACAAGATATTTACAATAAGCAGACCTCAGTGCAAGAAAGACTCTTTCCAACACTGAAAAGAACAAAGGCCAACTTTGACATTAAAAGGTGTAAAAACAAGTACAAGATATTTACAATAAGCAGACCTCAGTGCAAGAAAGAGTCTTTCCACCACTGAAAAGCACAGAGGCCAACTTTGACATTAAAATGTGTTCATACAAGTACAAGATATTTACAATAAGCAGACCTCAGTGCAAGAAAGACTCTTTCCAACACTGAAAAGAACAAAGACCAACTTTGACATTAAAATGTGCAAAACAAGTACAAGATATTTACAATAAGCAGACCTCAGTGCAAGAAAGAGTCTTTCCAACACTGAAAAAGCACAAAGGCCAACTTTGACATTAAAACAAGTACAAGATATTTACAATAAGCAGACCTCAGTGCAAGAAAGAGTCTTTCGACCACTGAAAAGCACAAAGACCAACTTTGACATTAAAATGTGCAAAACAAGTACAAGATATTTACAATAAGCAGACCTCAGTGCAAGAAAGACTCTTTCCAACACTGAAAAGCACAAAGACCAACTTTGACATTAAAATGTGCAAAACAAGTACAAGATATTTACAATAAGCAGACCTCAGTGCAAGAAAGAGTCTTTCCACCACTGAAAAGCACAAAGGCCAACTTTGACATTAAAATGTGTTCATACAAGTACAAGATATTTACAATAAGCAGACCTCAGTGCAAGAAAGAGTCTTTCCACCACTGAAAAGCACAGAGGCCAACTTTGACATTAAAATGTGTTCATACAAGTACAAGATATTTACAATAAGCAGACCTCAGTGCAAGAAAGAGTCTTTCAACCACTGAAAAAGCACAAAGGCCAACTTTGACATTAAAATGTGTTCAAACAAGTACAAGATATTTACAATAAGCAGACCTCAGTGCAAGAAAGACTCTTTCCAACACCGAAAAAGCACAAAGGCCAACTTTGACATTAAAACAAGTACAAGATATTTACAATAAGCAGACCTCAGTGTAAGAAAGAGTCTTTCAACCACTGAAAAAGCACAAAGGCCAACTTTGACATTAAAATGTGTTCAAACAAGTACAAGATATTTACAATAAGCAGACCTCAGTGCAAGAAAGAGTCTTTCCAACACTGAAAAGCACAAAGGCCAACTTTGACATTAAAACAAGTACAAGATATTTACAATAAGCAGACCTCAGTGCAAGAAAGAGTCTTTCCAACACTGAAAAAGCACAAAGGCCAACTTTGACATTAAAAGGTGTTCAAACAAGTACAAGATATTTACAATAAGCAGACCTCAGTGCAAGAAAGAGTCTTTCCAACACTGAAAAAGCACAAAGGCCAACTTTGACATTAAAAGGTGTTCAAACAAGTACAAGATATTTACAATAAGCAGACCTCAGTGCAAGAAAGAGTCTTTCCAACACCGAAAAAGCACAAAGGCCAACTTTGACATTAAAATGTGCAAAAACAAGTACAAGATATTTACAATAAGCAGACCTCAGTGCAAGAAAGACTCTTTCCACCACTGAAAAGCACAGAGGCCAACTTTGACATTAAAATGTGTTCATACAAGTACAAGATATTTACAATAAGCAGACCTCAGTGCAAGAAAGAGTCTTTCCACCACTGAAAAGCACAGAGGCCAACTTTGACATTAAAATGTGTTCATACAAGTACAAGATATTTACAATAAGCAGACCTCAGTGCAAGAAAGACTCTTTCCAACACTGAAAAGAACAAAGGCCAACTTTGACATTAAAATGTGCAAAACAAGTACAAGATATTTACAATAAGCAGACCTCAGTGCAAGAAAGACTCTTTCCAACACTGAAAAGAACAAAGACCAACTTTGACATTAAAATGTGCAAAACAAGTACAAGATATTTACAATAAGCAGACCTCAGTGCAAGAAAGACTCTTTCCACCACTGAAAAAGCACAGAGGCCAACTTTGACATTAAAATGTGTTCAAACAAGTACAAGATATTTACAATAAGCAGACCTCAGTGCAAGAAAGAGTCTTTCCAACACTGAAAAAGCACAGAGGCCAACTTTGACATTAAAAGGTGTAAAAACAAGTACAAGATATTTACAATAAGCAGACCTCAGTGCAAGAAAGACTCTTTCCAACACTGAAAAAGCACAAAGGCCAACTTTGACATTAAAATGTGCAAAAACAAGTACAATATATTTACAATAAGCAGACCTCAGTGCAAGAAAGACTCTTTCCAACACTGAAAAAGCACAAAGGCCAACTTTGACATTAAAATGTGCAAAAACAAGTACAATATATTTACAATAAGCAGACCTCAGTGCAAGAAAGACTCTTTCCAACACTGAAAAGCACAAAGACCAACTTTGACATTAAAATGTGCAAAACAAGTACAAGATATTTACAATAAGCAGACCTCAGTGCAAGAAAGACTCTTTCCACCACTGAAAAGCACAGAGGCCAACTTTGACATTAAAATGTGCAAAAACAAGTACAAGATATTTACAATAAGCAGACCTCAGTGCAAGAAAAGTCTTTCCAACACTGAAAAAGCACAGAAGCCAACTTTGACATTAAAAGGTGTAAAAACAAGTACAAGATATTTACAATAAGCAGACCTCAGTGCAAGAAAGAGTCTTTCCACCACTGAAAAGCACAGAGGCCAACTTTGACATTAAAATGTGTTCATACAAGTACAAGATATTTACAATAAGCAGACCTCAGTGCAAGAAAGAGTCTTTCCACCACTGAAAAGCACAGAGGCCAACTTTGACATTAAAATGTGTTCATACAAGTACAAGATATTTACAATAAGCAGACCTCAGTGCAAGAAAGACTCTTTCCAACACTGAAAAGAACAAAGGCCAACTTTGACATTAAAATGTGCAAAACAAGTACAAGATATTTACAATAAGCAGACCTCAGTGCAAGAAAGACTCTTTCCAACACTGAAAAGAACAAAGACCAACTTTGACATTAAAATGTGCAAAACAAGTACAAGATATTTACAATAAGCAGACCTCAGTGCAAGAAAGACTCTTTCCAACACTGAAAAAGCACAGAGGCCAACTTTGACATTAAAATGTGTTCAAACAAGTACAAGATATTTACAATAAGCAGACCTCAGTGCAAGAAAGAGTCTTTCCAACACTGAAAAAGCACAGAGGCCAACTTTGACATTAAAAGGTGTAAAAACAAGTACAAGATATTTACAATAAGCAGACCTCAGTGCAAGAAAGACTCTTTCCAACACTGAAAAAGCACAAAGGCCAACTTTGACATTAAAATGTGCAAAAACAAGTACAATATATTTACAATAAGCAGACCTCAGTGCAAGAAAGACTCTTTCCAACACTGAAAAAGCACAAAGGCCAACTTTGACATTAAAATGTGCAAAAACAAGTACAATATATTTACAATAAGCAGACCTCAGTGCAAGAAAGACTCTTTCCAACACTGAAAAGCACAAAGACCAACTTTGACATTAAAATGTGCAAAACAAGTACAAGATATTTACAATAAGCAGACCTCAGTGCAAGAAAGACTCTTTCCACCACTGAAAAGCACAGAGGCCAACTTTGACATTAAAATGTGTTCATACAAGTACAAGATATTGACAATAAGCAGACCTCAGTGCAAGAAAAGTCTTTCCAACACTGAAAAAGCACAGAAGCCAACTTTGACATTAAAAGGTGTAAAAACAAGTACAAGATATTTACAATAAGCAGACCTCAGTGCAAGAAAGACTCTTTCCAACACTGACAAAGCACAAAGGCCAACGTTGACATTTAAACAAGTACAAGATATTTACAATAAGCAGACCTCAGTGCAAGAAAGACTCTTTCCACCACTGAAAAGCACAGAGGCCAACTTTGACATAAAAATGTGTTCATACAAGTACAAGATATTTACAATAAGCAGACCTCAGTGCAAGAAAGAGTCTTTCAACCACTGAAAAAGCACAAAGGCCAACTTTGACATTAAAATGTGTTCATACAAGTACAAGATATTTACAATAAGCAGACCTCAGTGCAAGAAAGAGTCTTTCCAACACTGAAAAAGCACAGAGGCCAACTTTGACATTAAAAGGTGTAAAAACAAGTACAAGATATTTACAATAAGCAGACCTCAGTGCAAGAAAGACTCTTTCCAACACTGAAAAAGCACAGAGGCCAACTTTGACATTAAAAGGTGTAAAAACAAGTACAAGATATTTACAATAAGCAGACCTCAGTGCAAGAAAGAGTCTTTCCACCACTGAAAAGCACAAAGGCCAACTTTGACATTAAAACGAGTACAAGATATTTACAATAAGCAGACCTCAGTGCAAGAAAGAGTCTTTCCACCACTGAAAAGCACAGAGGCCAACTTTGACATTAAAATGTGTTCATAGAAGTACAAGATATTGACAATAAGCAGACCTCAGTGCAAGAAAGAGTCTTTCCAACACTGAAAAAGCACAAAGGCCAACGTTGACATTTAAACAAGTACAAGATATTTACAATAAGCAGACCTCAGTGCAAGAAAGAGTCTTTCCACCACTGAAAAGCACAGAGGCCAACTTTGACATTAAAATGTGTTCATACAAGTACAAGATATTTACAATAAGCAGACCTCAGTGCAAGAAAGAGTCTTTCCAACACTGAAAAAGCACAAAGGCCAACTTTGACATTAAAACGAGTACAAGATATTTACAATAAGCAGACCTCAGTGCAAGAAAGAGTCTTTCAACCACTGAAAAAGCACAAAGGCCAACTTTGACATTAAAATGTGTTCATACAAGTACAAGATATTTACAATAAGCAGACCTCAGTGCAAGAAAGAGTCTTTCAACCACTGAAAAAGCACAGAGGCCAACTTTGACATTAAAATGTGTTCATACAAGTACAAGATATTTACAATAAGCAGACCTCAGTGCAAGAAAGAGTCTTTCAACCACTGAAAAAGCACAGAGGCCAACTTTGACATTAAAATGTGTTCAAACAAGTACAAGATATTTACAATAAGCAGACCTCAGTGCAAGAAAGAGTCTTTCCAACACTGAAAAAGCACAGAGGCCAACTTTGACATTAAAATGTGTTCAAACAAGTACAAGATATTTACAATAAGCAGACCTCAGTGCAAGAAAGAGTCTTTCAACCACTGAAAAAGCACAGAGGCCAACTTTGACATTAAAATGTGTTCAAACAAGTACAAGATATTTACAATAAGCAGACCTCAGTGCAAGAAAGACTCTTTCCAACACTGAAAAAGCACAGAGGCCAACTTTGACATTAAAAGGTGTAAAAACAAGTACAAGATATTTACAATAAGCAGACCTCAGTGCAAGAAAGACTCTTTCCAACACTGAAAAGCACAAAGACAAACTTTGACATTAAAATGTGCAAAAACAAGTACAAGATATTTACAATAAGCAGACCTCAGTGCAAGAAAGACTCTTTCCAACACTGAAAAAGCACAAAGGCCAACTTTGACATTAGAATGTGCAAAAACAAGTACAAGATATTTACAATAAGCAGACCTCAGTGCAAGAAAGACTCTTTCCAACACTGAAAAGCACAAAGACCAACTTTGACATTAAAATGTGCAAAAACAAGTACAATATATTTACAATAAGCAGACCTCAGTGCAAGAAAGACTCTTTCCAACACTGAAAAGCACAAAGACCAACTTTGACATTAAAATGTGCAAAAACAAGTACAAGATATTTACAATAAGCAGACCTCAGTGCAAGAAAGACTCTTTCCACCACTGAAAAGCACAAAGACCAACTTTGACATTAAAATGTGCAAAAACAAGTACAAGATATTTACAATAAGCAGACCTCAGTGCAAGAAAGACTCTTTCCAACACTGAAAAGCACAAAGACCAACTTTGACATTAAAATGTGCAAAAACAAGTACAATATATTTACAATAAGCAGACCTCAGTGCAAGAAAGACTCTTTCCAACACTGAAAAGCACAAAGACCAACTTTGACATTAAAATGTGCAAAAACAAGTACAATATATTTACAATAAGCAGACCTCAGTGCAAGAAAGACTCTTTCCAACACTGAAAAGCACAAAGGCCAACTTTGACATTAAAAGATGTAAAAACAAGTACAAGATATTTACAATAAGCAGACCTCAGTGCAAGAAAGACTCTTTCCAACACTGAAAAAGCACAAAGGCCAACTTTGACATTAAAAGATGTAAAAACAAGTACAAGATATTTACAATAAGCAGACCTCAGTGCAAGAAAGAGTCTTTCCACCACTGAAAAGCACAAAGGCCAACTTTGACATTAAAATGTGTTCATACAAGTACAAGATATTTACAATAAGCAGACCTCAGTGCAAGAAAGACTCTTTCCAACACTGAAAAAGCACAGAAGCCAACTTTGACATTAAAAGGTGTAAAAACAAGTACAAGATATTTACAATAAGCAGACCTCAGTGCAAGAAAGAGTCTTTCAACCACTGAAAAAGCACAAAGGCCAACTTTGACATTAAAAGGTGTTCAAACAAGTACAAGATATTTACAATAAGCAGACCTCAGTGCAAGAAAGACTCTTTCCAACACTGAAAAGCACAAAGACAACTTTGACATTAAAATGTGCAAAAACAAGTGCAAGATATTTACAATAAGCAGACCTCAGTGATAGAAAGACTCTTTCCAACACTGAAAAGCACAAAGACGAACTTTGACATTAAAATGTGCAAAAACAAGTACAAGATATTTACAATAAGCAGACCTCAGTGCAAGAAAGACTCTTTCCAACACTGAAAAAGCACAGAGGCCAACTTTGACATTAAAATGTGTTCATACAAGTACAAGATATTTACAATAAGCAGACCTCAGTGCAAGAAAGAGTCTTTCCAACACTGAAAAGCACAAAGGCCAACTTTGACATTAAAACAAGTACAAGATATTTACAATAAGCAGACCTCAGTGCAACAAGGAGTCTTTCAACCACTGAAAAAGCACAAAGGCCAACTTTGACATTAAAAGGTGTTCAAACAAGTACAAGATATTTACAATAAGCAGACCTCAGTGCAAGAAAGACTATTTCCAACACCGAAAAAGCACAAAGGCCAACTTTGACATTAAAATGTGCAAAAACAAGTACAAGATATTTACAATAAGCAGACCTCAGTGCAAGAAAGACTCTTTCCAACACTGAAAAGCACCAAGACAACTTTGACATTAAAATGTGCAAAAACAAGTACAAGATATTTACAATAAGCAGACCTCAGTGCAAGAAAGACTCTTTCCACCACTGAAAAAGCACAAAGGCCAACTTTGACATTAAAATGTGCAAAAACAAGTACAAGATATTTACAATAAGCAGACCTCAGTGCAAGAAAGAGTCTTTCCAACACTGAAAAAGCACAGAAGCCAACTTTGACATTAAAAGGTGTAAAAACAAGTACAAGATATTTACAATAAGCAGACCTCAGTGCAAGAAAGAGTCTTTCCAACACTGAAAAGCACAAAGGCCAACTTTGACATTAAAACAAGTACAAGATATTTACAATAAGCAGACCTCAGTGCAAGAAAGAGTCTTTCAACCACTGAAAAAGCACAAAGGCCAACTTTGACATTAAAACAAGTACAAGATATTTACAATAAGCAGACCTCAGTGCAAGAAAGAGTCTTTCCAACACTGAAAAGCACAAAGACAACTTTGACATTAAAATGTGCAAAAACAAGTACAAGATATTTACAATAAGCAGACCTCAGTGCAAGAAAGACTCTTTCCAACACTGAAAAGCACAAAGACAACTTTGACATTAAAATGTGCAAAAACAAGTACAAGATATTTACAATAAGCAGACCTCAGTGCAAGAAAGACTCTTTCCAACACTGAAAAAGCACAAAGGCCAACTTTGACATTAAAAGATGTAAAAACAAGTACAAGATATTTACAATAAGCAGACCTCAGTGCAAGAAAGAGTCTTTCCAACACTGAAAAAGCACAGAAGCCAACTTTGACATTAAAATGTGTTCATACAAGTACAAGATATTTACAATAAGCAGACCTCAGTGCAAGAAAGACTCTTTCCAACACTGAAAAAGCACAGAAGCCAACTTTGACATTAAAAGGTGTAAAAACAAGTACAAGATATTTACAATAAGCAGACCTCAGTGCAAGAAAGAGTCTTTCCAACACTGAAAAGCACAAAGGCCAACTTTGACATTAAAACAAGTACAAGATATTTACAATAAGCAGACCTCAGTGCAACAAAGACTCTTTCCAACACCGAAAAAGCACAAAGGCCAACTTTGACATTAAAAGGTGTTCAAACAAGTACAAGATATTTACAATAAGCAGACCTCAGTGCAAGAAAGACTCTTTCCAACACCGAAAAAGCACAAAGGCCAACTTTGACATTAAAATGTGCAAAAACAAGTACAAGATATTTACAATAAGCAGACCTCAGTGCAAGAAAGACTCTTTCCAACACTGAAAAGCACAAAGACCAACTTTGACATTAAAATGTGCAAAAACAAGTACAAGATATTTACAATAAGCAGACCTCAGTGCAAGAAAGACTCTTTCCACCACTGAAAAGCACAAAGACCAACTTTGACATTAAAATGTGCAAAAACAAGTACAAGATATTTACAATAAGCAGACCTCAGTGCAAGAAAGACTCTTTCCACCACTGAAAAGCACAAAGACCAACTTTGACATTAAAATGTGCAAAAACAAGTACAATATATTTACAATAAGCAGACCTCAGTGCAAGAAAGACTCTTTCCAACACTGAAAAGCACAAAGACCAACTTTGACATTAAAATGTGCAAAAACAAGTACAATATATTTACAATAAGCAGACCTCAGTGCAAGAAAGACTCTTTCCAACACTGAAAAGCACAAAGGCCAACTTTGACATTAAAAGATGTAAAAACAAGTACAAGATATTTACAATAAGCAGACCTCAGTGCAAGAAAGACTCTTTCCAACACTGAAAAAGCACAAAGGCCAACTTTGACATTAAAAGATGTAAAAACAAGTACAAGATATTTACAATAAGCAGACCTCAGTGCAAGAAAGAGTCTTTCCACCACTGAAAAGCACAAAGGCCAACTTTGACATTAAAATGTGTTCATACAAGTACAAGATATTTACAATAAGCAGACCTCAGTGCAAGAAAGACTCTTTCCAACACTGAAAAAGCACAGAAGCCAACTTTGACATTAAAAGGTGTAAAAACAAGTACAAGATATTTACAATAAGCAGACCTCAGTGCAAGAAAGAGTCTTTCCAACACTGAAAAGCACAAAGGCCAACTTTGACATTAAAACAAGTACAAGATATTTACAATAAGCAGACCTCAGTGCAAGAAAGAGTCTTTCAACCACTGAAAAAGCACAAAGGCCAACTTTGACATTAAAAGGTGTTCAAACAAGTACAAGATATTTACAATAAGCAGACCTCAGTGCAAGAAAGACTCTTTCCAACACTGAAAAGCACAAAGACAACTTTGACATTAAAATGTGCAAAAACAAGTGCAAGATATTTACAATAAGCAGACCTCAGTGATAGAAAGACTCTTTCCAACACTGAAAAGCACAAAGACGAACTTTGACATTAAAATGTGCAAAAACAAGTACAAGATATTTACAATAAGCAGACCTCAGTGCAAGAAAGACTCTTTCCAACACTGAAAAAGCACAGAGGCCAACTTTGACATTAAAATGTGTTCATACAAGTACAAGATATTTACAATAAGCAGACCTCAGTGCAAGAAAGAGTCTTTCCAACACTGAAAAGCACAAAGGCCAACTTTGACATTAAAACAAGTACAAGATATTTACAATAAGCAGACCTCAGTGCAACAAGGAGTCTTTCAACCACTGAAAAAGCACAAAGGCCAACTTTGACATTAAAAGGTGTTCAAACAAGTACAAGATATTTACAATAAGCAGACCTCAGTGCAAGAAAGACTATTTCCAACACTGAAAAAGCACAAAGGCCAACTTTGACATTAAAATGTGCAAAAACAAGTACAAGATATTTACAATAAGCAGACCTCAGTGCAAGAAAGACTCTTTCCAACACTGAAAAGCACCAAGACAACTTTGACATTAAAATGTGCAAAAACAAGTACAAGATATTTACAATAAGCAGACCTCAGTGCAAGAAAGACTCTTTCCACCACTGAAAAAGCACAAAGGCCAACTTTGACATTAAAATGTGCAAAAACAAGTACAAGATATTTACAATAAGCAGACCTCAGTGCAAGAAAGAGTCTTTCCAACACTGAAAAAGCACAGAAGCCAACTTTGACATTAAAAGGTGTAAAAACAAGTACAAGATATTTACAATAAGCAGACCTCAGTGCAAGAAAGAGTCTTTCAACCACTGAAAAAGCACAAAGGCCAACTTTGACATTAAAAGGTGTTCAAACAAGTACAAGATATTTACAATAAGCAGACCTCAGTGCAAGAAAGAGTCTTTCCAACACTGAAAAGCACAAAGACAACTTTGACATTAAAATGTGCAAAAACAAGTACAAGATATTTACAATAAGCAGACCTCAGTGCAAGAAAGAGTCTTTCCAACACTGAAAAGCACAAAGGCCAACTTTGACATTAAAACAAGTACAAGATATTTACAATAAGCAGACCTCAGTGCAAGAAAGAGTCTTTCAACCACTGAAAAAGCACAAAGGCCAACTTTGACATTAAAAGGTGTTCAAACAAGTACAAGATATTTACAATAAGCAGACCTCAGTGCAAGAAAGAGTCTTTCCAACACTGAAAAGCACAAAGACAACTTTGACATTAAAATGTGCAAAAACAAGTACAAGATATTTACAATAAGCAGACCTCAGTGCAAGAAAGACTCTTTCCAACACTGAAAAGCACAAAGGCCAACTTTGACATTAAAAGATGTAAAAACAAGTACAAGATATTTACAATAAGCAGACCTCAGTGCAAGAAAGAGTCTTTCCAACACTGAAAAAGCACAGAAGCCAACTTTGACATTAAAATGTGCAAAAACAAGTACAAGATATTTACAATAAGCAGACCTCAGTGCAAGAAAGACTCTTTCCAACACTGAAAAAGCACAAAGGCCAACTTTGACATTAAAAGATGTAAAAACAAGTACAAGATATTTACAATAAGCAGACCTCAGTGCAAGAAAGAGTCTTTCCAACACTGAAAAAGCACAGAAGCCAACTTTGACATTAAAATGTGCAAAAACAAGTACAAGATATTTACAATAAGCAGACCTCAGTGCAAGAAAGACTCTTTCCAACACTGAAAAAGCACAGAAGCCAACTTTGACATTAAAAGGTGTAAAAACAAGTACAAGATATTTACAATAAGCAGACCTCAGTGCAAGAAAGAGTCTTTCCAACACTGAAAAGCACAAAGGCCAACTTTGACATTAAAACAAGTACAAGATATTTACAATAAGCAGACCTCAGTGCAAGAAAGAGTCTTTCCAACACTGAAAAGCACAGAGGCCAACTTTGACATTAAAATGTGTTCATACAAGTACAAGATATTTACAATAAGCAGACCTCAGTGCAAGAAAGAGTCTTTCAACCACTGAAAAAGCACAAAGGCCAACTTTGACATTAAAATGTGTTCAAACAAGTACAAGATATTTACAATAAGCAGACCTCAGTGCAAGAAAGAGTCTTTAAACCACTGAAAAAGCACAAAGGCCAACTTTGACATTAAAATGTGTTCATACAAGTACAAGATATTTACAATAAGCAGACCTCAATGCAAGAAAGAGTCTTTCCAACACTGAAAAAGCACAAAGGCCAACTTTGACATTAAAATGTGTTCATACAAGTACAAGA
Source organism: Perissodus microlepis (assembly GCF_051167445.1). Classification (NCBI taxonomy): domain Eukaryota; kingdom Metazoa; phylum Chordata; class Actinopteri; order Cichliformes; family Cichlidae; genus Perissodus; species Perissodus microlepis. Next base: position 420,083 of record NW_028182047.1, on the reverse strand, counting down.
TATTTACAATAAGCAGACCTCAGTGCAAGAAAGAGTCTTTCCAACACTGAAAAAGCACAGAGGCCAACTTTGACATTAAAAGGTGTAAAAACAAGTACAAGATATTTACAATAAGCAGACCTCAGTGCAAGAAAGACTCTTTCCAACACTGAAAAAGCACAAAGGCCAACTTTGACATTAAAATGTGCAAAAACAAGTACAATATATTTACAATAAGCAGACCTCAGTGCAAGAAAGACTCTTTCCAACACTGAAAAGCACAAAGACCAACTTTGACATTAAAATGTGCAAAAACAAGTACAATATATTTACAATAAGCAGACCTCAGTGCAAGAAAGACTCTTTCCAACACTGAAAAAGCACAGAGGCCAACTTTGACATTAAAATGTGCAAAAACAAGTACAATATATTTACAATAAGCAGACCTCAGTGCAAGAAAGACTCTTTCCAACACTGAAAAAGCACAAAGGCCAACTTTGACATTAAAATGTGCAAAAACAAGTACAATATATTTACAATAAGCAGACCTCAGTGCAAGAAAGACTCTTTCCAACACTGAAAAAGCACAAAGGCCAACTTTGACATTAAAATGTGCAAAAACAAGTACAATATATTTACAATAAGCAGACCTCAGTGCAAGAAAGAGTCTTTCCAACACTGAAAAGCACAAAGACCAACTTTGACATTAAAATGTGCAAAAACAAGTACAATATATTTACAATAAGCAGACCTCAGTGCAAGAAAGACTCTTTCCAACACTGAAAAAGCACAGAGGCCAACTTTGACATTAAAACAAGTACAAGATATTTACAATAAGCAGACCTCAGTGCAAGAAAGAGTCTTTCCAACACTGAAAAAGCACAAAGGCCAACTTTGACATTAAAATGTGCAAAAACAAGTACAATATATTTACAATAAGCAGACCTCAGTGCAAGAAAGACTCTTTCCAACACTGAAAAGCACAAAGACCAACTTTGACATTAAAATGTGCAAAAACAAGTACAATATATTTACAATAAGCAGACCTCAGTGCAAGAAAGACTCTTTCCAACACTGAAAAAGCACAGAGGCCAACTTTGACATTAAAACAAGTACAAGATATTTACAATAAGCAGACCTCAGTGCAAGAAAGACTCTTTCCAACACTGAAAAAGCACAGAGGCCAACTTTGACATTAAAACAAGTACAAGATATTTACAATAAGCAGACCTCAGTGCAAGAAAAAGTCTTTCCAACACTGAAAAAGCACAAAGACCAACTTTGACATTAAAATGTGCAAAAACAAGTACAATATATTTACAATAAGCAGACCTCAGTGCAAGAAAGACTCTTTCCAACACTGAAAAAGCACAAAGGCCAACTTTGACATTAAAACGAGTACAAGATATTTACAATAAGCAGACCTCAGTGCAAGAAAGAGTCTTTCCACCACTGAAAAGCACAGAGGCCAACTTTGACATTAAAATGTGTTCATACAAGTACAAGATATTGACAATAAGCAGACCTCAGTGCAAGAAAGAGTCTTTCAAACACTGAAAAAGCACAGAAGCCAACTTTGACATTAATAGGTGTAAAAACAAGTACAAGATATTTACAATAAGCAGACCTCAGTGCAAGAAAGACTCTTTCCAACACCGAAAAAGCACAAAGGCCAACGTTGACATTTAAACAAGTACAAGATATTTACAATAAGCAGACCTCAGTGCAAGAAAGACTCTTTCCACCACTGAAAAGCACAGAGGCCAACTTTGACATTAAAATGTCTTCATACAAGTACAAGATATTTACAATAAGCAGACCTCAGTGCAAGAAAGAGTCTTTCAACCACTGAAAAAGCACAAAGGCCAACTTTGACATTAAAATGTGTTCAAACAAGTACAAGATATTTACAATAAGCAGACCTCAGTGCAAGAAAGAGTCTTTCCAACACTGAAAAAGCACAGAGGCCAACTTTGACATTAAAAGGTGTAAAAACAAGTACAAGATATTTACAATAAGCAGACCTCAGTGCAAGAAAGAGTCTTTCCACCACTGAAAAAGCACAAAGGCCAACTTTGACATTAAAATGTGCAAAAACAAGTACAATATATTTACAATAAGCAGACCTCAGTGCAAGAAAGACTCTTTCCAACACTGAAAAGCACAAAGACAAACTTTGACATTAAAATGTGCAAAAACAAGTACAAGATATTTACAATAAGCAGACCTCAGTGCAAGAAAGACTCTTTCCAACACTGAAAAAGCACAAAGGCCAACTTTGACATTAAAATGTGCAAAAACAAGTACAAGATATTTACAATAAGCAGACCTCAGTGCAAGAAAGACTCTTTCCAACACTGAAAAGCACAAAGACCAACTTTGACATTAAAATGTGCAAAAACAAGTACAAGATATTTACAATAAGCAGACCTCAGTGCAAGAAAGACTCTTTCCACCACTGAAAAGCACAGAGGCCAACTTTGACATTAAAATGTGTTCATACAAGTACAAGATATTTACAATAAGCAGACCTCAGTGCAAGAAAGAGTCTTTCAACCACTGAAAAAGCACAAAGGCCAACTTTGACATTAAAATGTGTTCAAACAAGTACAAGATATTTACAATAAGCAGACCTCAGTGCAAGAAAGAGTCTTTCCAACACTGAAAAGAACAAAGACCAACTTTGACATTAAAATGTGCAAAACAAGTACAAGATATTTACAATAAGCAGACCTCAGTGCAAGAAAGAGTCTTTCCAACACTGAAAAAGCACAGAAGCCAACTTTGACATTAAAAGGTGTAAAAACAAGTACAAGATATTTACAATAAGCAGACCTCAGTGAAAGAAAGACTCTTTCCAACACTGAAAAGAACAAAGACCAACTTTGACATTAAAATGTGCAAAACAAGTACAAGATATTTACAATAAGCAGACCTCAGTGAAAGAAAGACTCTTTCCAACACTGAAAAGAACAAAGACCAACTTTGACATTAAAATGTGCAAAACAAGTACAAGATATTTACAATAAGCAGACCTCAGTGCAAGAAAGACTCTTTCCAACACTGAAAAAGCACAGAAGCCAACTTTGACATTAAAAGGTGTAAAAACAAGTACAAGATATTTACAATAAGCAGACCTCAGTGCAAGAAAGAGTCTTTCCACCACTGAAAAGCACAGAGGCCAACTTTGACATTAAAATGTGTTCATACAAGTACAAGATATTTACAATAAGCAGACCTCAGTGCAAGAAAGAGTCTTTCCAACACTGAAAAGCACAAAGACCAACTTTGACATTAAAATGTGCAAAACAAGTACAAGATATTTACAATAAGCAGACCTCAGTGCAAGAAAGAGTCTTTCCAACACTGAAAAAGCACAAAGGCCAACTTTGACATTAAAACAAGTACAAGATATTTACAATAAGCAGACCTCAGTGCAAGAAAGACTCTTTCCAACACTGAAAAGCACAAAGACCAACTTTGACATTAAAATGTGCAAAACAAGTACAAGATATTTACAATAAGCAGACCTCAGTGCAAGAAAGACTCTTTCCACCACTGAAAAAGCACAAAGGCCAACTTTGACATTAAAAGGTGTAAAAACAAGTACAAGATATTTACAATAAGCAGCCTTCAGTGCAAGAAAGAGTCTTTCCAACACTGAAAAAGCACAAAGGCCAACTTTGACATTAAAATGTGCAAAACAAGTACAAGATATTTACAATAAGCAGACCTCAATGCAAGAAAGAGTCTTTCCAACACTGAAAAAGCACAAAGGCCAACTTTGACATTAAAAGGTGTAAAAACAAGTACAAGATATTTACAATAAGCAGACCTCAGTGCAAGAAAGAGTCTTTCAACCACTGAAAAGAACAAAGACCAACTTTGACATTAAAATGTGCAAAACAAGTACAAGATATTTACAATAAGCAGACCTCAGTGCAAGAAAGAGTCTTTCCAACACTGAAAAGAACAAAGACCAACTTTGACATTAAAATGTGCAAAACAAGTACAAGATATTTACAATAAGCAGACCTCAGTGCAAGAAAGAGTCTTTCCAACACTGAAAAAGCACAGAAGCCAACTTTGACATTAAAAGGTGTAAAAACAAGTACAAGATATTTACAATAAGCAGACCTCAGTGAAAGAAAGACTCTTTCCAACACTGAAAAGAACAAAGACCAACTTTGACATTAAAATGTGCAAAACAAGTACAAGATATTTACAATAAGCAGACCTCAGTGAAAGAAAGACTCTTTCCAACACTGAAAAGAACAAAGACCAACTTTGACATTAAAATGTGCAAAACAAGTACAAGATATTTACAATAAGCAGACCTCAGTGCAAGAAAGACTCTTTCCAACACTGAAAAAGCACAGAAGCCAACTTTGACATTAAAAGGTGTAAAAACAAGTACAAGATATTTACAATAAGCAGACCTCAGTGCAAGAAAGAGTCTTTCCACCACTGAAAAGCACAGAGGCCAACTTTGACATTAAAATGTGTTCATACAAGTACAAGATATTTACAATAAGCAGACCTCAGTGCAAGAAAGAGTCTTTCCAACACTGAAAAGCACAAAGACCAACTTTGACATTAAAATGTGCAAAACAAGTACAAGATATTTACAATAAGCAGACCTCAGTGCAAGAAAGAGTCTTTCCAACACTGAAAAAGCACAAAGGCCAACTTTGACATTAAAACAAGTACAAGATATTTACAATAAGCAGACCTCAGTGCAAGAAAGACTCTTTCCAACACTGAAAAGCACAAAGACCAACTTTGACATTAAAATGTGCAAAACAAGTACAAGATATTTACAATAAGCAGACCTCAGTGCAAAGAAAGAGTCTTTCAACCACTGAAAAAGCACAAAGGCCAACTTTGACATTAAAACAAGTACAAGATATTTACAATAAGCAGACCTCAGTGCAAGAAAGAGTCTTTCCAACACTGAAAAAGCACAAAGGCCAACTTTGACATTAAAACAAGTACAAGATATTTACAATAAGCAGACCTCAGTGCAAGAAAGAGTCTTTCCAACACTGAAAAAGCACAAAGGCCAACTTTGACATTAAAACAAGTACAAGATATTTACAATAAGCAGACCTCAGTGCAAGAAAGAGTCTTTCCAACACTGAAAAGAACAAAGACCAACTTTGACATTAAAATGTGCAAAACAAGTACAAGATATTTACAATAAGCAGACCTCAGTGCAAGAAAGAGTCTTTCCAACACTGAAAAGAACAAAGACCAACTTTGACATTAAAATGTGCAAAACAAGTACAAGATATTTACAATAAGCAGACCTCAGTGCAAGAAAGAGTCTTTCCAACACTGAAAAAGCACAGAAGCCAACTTTGACATTAAAAGGTGTAAAAACAAGTACAAGATATTTACAATAAGCAGACCTCAGTGAAAGAAAGACTCTTTCCAACACTGAAAAGAACAAAGACCAACTTTGACATTAAAATGTGCAAAACAAGTACAAGATATTTACAATAAGCAGACCTCAGTGAAAGAAAGACTCTTTCCAACACTGAAAAGAACAAAGACCAACTTTGACATTAAAATGTGCAAAACAAGTACAAGATATTTACAATAAGCAGACCTCAGTGCAAGAAAGAGTCTTTCCAACACTGAAAAAGCACAGAAGCCAACTTTGACATTAAAAGGTGTAAAAACAAGTACAAGATATTTACAATAAGCAGACCTCAGTGCAAGAAAGAGTCTTTCCACCACTGAAATGCACAGAGGCCAACTTTGACATTAAAATGTGTTCATACAAGTACAAGATATTTACAATAAGCAGACCTCAGTGCAAGAAAGAGTCTTTCCAACACTGAAAAGCACAAAGACCAACTTTGACATTAAAATGTGCAAAACAAGTACAAGATATTTACAATAAGCAGACCTCAGTGCAAGAAAGAGTCTTTCCAACACTGAAAAAGCACAAAGGCCAACTTTGACATTAAAACAAGTACAAGATATTTACAATAAGCAGACCTCAGTGCAAGAAAGACTCTTTCCAACACTGAAAAGCACAAAGACCAACTTTGACATTAAAATGTGCAAAACAAGTACAAGATATTTACAATAAGCAGACCTCAGTGCAAGAAAGAGTCTTTCCAACACTGAAAAAGCACAAAGGCCAACTTTGACATTAAAAGGTGTAAAAACAAGTACAAGATATTTACAATAAGCAGACCTCAGTGCAAGAAAGAGTCTTTCCACCACTGAAAAGAACAGAGGCCAACTTTGACATTAAAAGATGTAAAAACAAGTACAAGATATTTACAATAAGCAGACCTCAGTGCAAGAAAGAGTCTTTCCACCACTGAAAAGCACAGAGGCCAACTTTGACATTAAAAGGTGTAAAAACAAGTACAAGATATTTACAATAAGCAGACCTCAGTGCAAGAAAGACTCTTTCCAACACTGAAAAGCACAGAGGCCAACTTTGACATTAAAATGTGTTCATACAAGTACAAGATATTGACAATAAGCAGACCTCAGTGCAAGAAAGACTCTTTCCAACACTGAAAAGCACAGAGGCCAACTTTGACATTAAAATGTGCAAAACAAGTACAAGATATTTACAATAAGCAGACCTCAATGCAAGAAAGAGTCTTTCCACCACTGAAAAGCACAGAGGCCAACTTTGACATTAAAATGTGTTCATACAAGTACAAGATATTTACAATAAGCAGACCTCAGTGCAAGAAAGACTCTTTCCAACACTGAAAAAGCACAGAAGCCAACTTTGACATTAAAAGGTGTAAAAACAAGTACAAGATATTTACAATAAGCAGACCTCAGTGCAAGAAAGACTCTTTCCAACACTGAAAAGCACAAAGACCAACTTTGACATTAAAATGTGCAAAACAAGTACAAGATATTTACAATAAGCAGACCTCAATGCAAGAAAGAGTCTTTCCAACACTGAAAAAGCACAAAGGCCAACGTTGACATTAAAACAAGTAGAAGATATTTACAATAAGCAGACCTCAGTGAAAGAAAGACTCTTTCCAACACTGAAAAGAACAAAGACCAACTTTGACATTAAAATGTGCAAAACAAGTACAAGATATTTACAATAAGCAGACCTCAGTGCAAGAAAGAGTCTTTCCACCACTGAAAAGCACAGAGGCCAACTTTGACATTAAAATGTGCAAAACAAGTACAAGATATTTACAATAAGCAGACCTCAATGCAAGAAAGAGTCTTTCCAACACTGAAAAAGCACAAAGGCCAACGTTGACATTAAAACAAGTAGAAGATATTTACAATAAGCAGACCTCAGTGAAAGAAAGACTCTTTCCAACACTGAAAAGAACAAAGACCAACTTTGACATTAAAATGTGCAAAACAAGTACAAGATATTTACAATAAGCAGACCTCAGTGCAAGAAAGAGTCTTTCCAACACTGAAAAGAACAAAGACCAACTTTGACATTAAAATGTGCAAAACAAGTACAAGATATTTACAATAAGCAGACCTCAATGCAAGAAAGAGTCTTTCCAACACTGAAAAAGCACAAAGGCCAACGTTGACATTAAAACAAGTAGAAGATATTTACAATAAGCAGACCTCAGTGAAAGAAAGACTCTTTCCAACACTGAAAAGAACAAAGACCAACTTTGACATTAAAATGTGCAAAACAAGTACAAGATATTTACAATAAGCAGACCTCAGTGCAAGAAAGAGTCTTTCCAACACTGAAAAAGCACAAAGGCTAACTTTGACATTAAAAGGTGTTCAAACAAGTACAAGATATTGACAATAAGCAGACCTCAGTGCAAGAAAGAGTCTTTCCAACACTGAAAAAGCACAGAAGCCAACTTTGACATTAAAAGGTGTAAAAACAAGTACAAGATATTTACAATAAGCAGACCTCAGTGCAAGAAAGAGTCTTTCCAACACTGAAAAAGCACAAAGGCCAACTTTGACATTAAAATGTGCAAAACAAGTACAAGATATTTACAATAAGCAGACCTCAGTGCAAGAAAGAGTCTTTCCAACACTGAAAAAGCACAAAGGCCAACTTTGACATTAAAACAAGTACAAGATATTTACAATAAGCAGACCTCAGTGCAAGAAAGAGTCTTTCCACCACTGAAAAGCACAGAGGCCAACTTTGACATTAAAATGTGTTCATACAAGTACAAGATATTGACAATAAGCAGACCTCAGTGCAAGAAAGACTCTTTCCAACACTGAAAAGCACAAAGACCAACTTTGACATTAAAATGTGCAAAACAAGTACAAGATATTTACAATAAGCAGACCTCAGTGCAAGAAAGACTCTTTCCAACACTGAAAAAACACAAAGGCCAACGTTGACATTAAAACAAGTACAAGATATTTACAATAAGCAGACCTCAGTGCAAGAAAGAGTCTTTCAACCACTGAAAAAGCACAAAGGCCAACTTTGACATTAAAATGTGTTCAAACAAGTACAAGATATTTACAATAAGCAGACCTCAGTGCAAGAAAGAGTCTTTCAACCACTGAAAAAGCACAAAGGCCAACTTTGACATTAAAATGTGTTCAAACAAGTACAAGATATTTACAATAAGCAGACCTCAGTGCAAGAAAGAGTCTTTCCAACACTGAAAAAGCACAAAGGCCAACTTTGACATTAAAATGTGCAAAAACAAGTACAAGATATTTACAATAAGCAGACCTCAGTGCAAGAAAGAGTCTTTCAACCACTGAAAAGCACAAAGGCCAACTTTGACATTAAAATGTGCAAAAACAAGTACAAGATATTTACAATAAGCAGACCTCAGTGCAAGAAAGACTCTTTCCAACAATGAAAAAGCACAAAGGCCAACTTTGACATTAAAATGTGCAAAAACAAGTACAAGATATTTACAATAAGCAGACCTCAGTGCAAGAAAGAGTCTTTCAACCACTGAAAAAGCACAAAGGCCAACTTTGACATTAAAATGTGTTCAAACAAGTACAAGATATTTACAATAAGCAGACCTCAGTGCAAGAAAGACTCTTTCCAACACTGAAAAAGCACAAAGGCCAACTTTGACATTAAAACAAGTACAAGATATTTACAATAAGCAGACCTCAGTGCAAGAAAGAGTCTTTCCAACACTGAAAAAGCACAAAGGCCAACTTTGACATTAAAACAAGTACAAGATATTTACAATAAGCAGACCTCAGTGCAAGAAAGAGTCTTTCCACCACTGAAAAGCACAGAGGCCAACTTTGACATTAAAATGTGTTCATACAAGTACAAGATATTGACAATAAGCAGACCTCAGTGCAAGAAAGACTCTTTCCAACACTGAAAAAGCACAAAGGACAACTTTGACATTAAAAGGTTTTCAAACAAGTACAAGATATTTACAATAAGCAGACCTCAGTGCAAGAAAGACTCTTTCCAACACTGAAAAAGCACAAAGGACAACTTTGACATTAAAAGGTTTTCAAACAAGTACAAGATATTTACAATAAGCAGACCTCAGTGCAAGAAAGACTCTTTCCAACACTGAAAAAGCACAAAGACAACTTTGACATTAAAATGTGCAAAAACAAGTACAAGATATTTACAATAAGCAGACCTCAGTGCAAGAAAGAGTCTTTCCAACAATGAAAAAGCACAAAGGCCAACTTTGACATTAAAATGTGCAAAAACAAGTACAAGATATTTACAATAAGCAGACCTCAGTGCAAGAAAGAGTCTTTCCAACACTGAAAAAGCACAAAGGCCAACTTTGACATTAAAATGTGCAAAAACAAGTACAAGATATTTACAATAAGCAGACCTCAGTGCAAGAAAGAGTCTTTCAACCACTGAAAAGCACAGAGGCCAACTTTGACATTAAAATGTGTTCATACAAGTACAAGATATTTACAATAAGCAGACCTCAGTGCAAGAAAGAGTCTTTCCAACACTGAAAAAGCACAAAGGACAACTTTGACATTAAAATGTGCAAAAACAAGTACAAGATATTTACAATAAGCAGACCTCAGTGCAAGAAAGACTCTTTCCAACACTGAAAAAGCACAAAGGCCAACTTTGACATTAAAATGTGCAAAAACAAGTACAAGATATTTACAATAAGCAGACCTCAGTGCAAGAAAGACTCTTTCCAACACTGAAAAAGCACAAAGGCCAACTTTGACATTAAAACAAGTACAAGATATTTACAATAAGCAGACCTCAGTGCAAGAAAGAGTCTTTCCAACACTGAAAAAGCACAAAGACAACTTTGACATTAAAATGTGCAAAAACAAGTACAAGATATTTACAATAAGCAGACCTCAGTGCAAGAAAGAGTCTTTCCAACAATGAAAAAGCACAAAGGCCAACTTTGACATTAAAATGTGCAAAAACAAGTACAAGATATTTACAATAAGCAGACCTCAGTGCAAGAAAGAGTCTTTCCAACACTGAAAAAGCACAAAGGCCAACTTTGACATTAAAATGTGCAAAAACAAGTACAAGATATTTACAATAAGCAGACCTCAGTGCAAGAAAGAGTCTTTCAACCACTGAAAAGCACAGAGGCCAACTTTGACATTAAAATGTGTTCATACAAGTACAAGATATTTACAATAAGCAGACCTCAGTGCAAGAAAGAGTCTTTCCAACACTGAAAAAGCACAAAGGCCAACTTTGACATTAAAAAGTGTTCAAACAAGTACAAGATATTTACAATAAGCAGACCTCAGTGCAAGAAAGAGTCTTTCCAACACTGAAAAGCACAAAGGCCAACTTTGACATTAAAAAGTGTTCAAACAAGTACAAGATATTTACAATAAGCAGACCTCAGTGCAAGAAAGACTCTTTCCAACACTGAAAAGCACAAAGACCAACTTTGACATTAAAATGTGCAAAAACAAGTACAAGATATTTACAATAAGCAGACCTCAGTGCAAGAAAGACTCTTTCCAACACTGAAAAGCACAAAGGCCAACTTTGACATTAAAATGTGCAAAAACAAGTACAAGATATTTACAATAAGCAGACCTCAGTGCAAGAAAGAGTCTTTCCAACACTGAAAAAGCACAAAGGCCAACTTTGACATTAAAAAGTGTTCAAACAAGTACAAGATATTTACAATAAGCAGACCTCAGTGCAAGAAAGAGTCTTTCCAACACTGAAAAGCACAAAGGCCAACTTTGACATTAAAAAGTGTTCAAACAAGTACAAGATATTTACAATAAGCAGACCTCAGTGCAAGAAAGACTCTTTCCAACACTGAAAAGCACAAAGACCAACTTTGACATTAAAATGTGCAAAACAAGTACAAGATATTTACAATAAGCAGACCTCAGTGCAAGAAAGAGTCTTTCCACCACTGAAAAAGCACAGAGGCCAACTTTGACATTAAAAGGTGTAAAAACAAGTACAAGATATTTACAATAAGCAGACCTCAGTGCAAGAAAGACTCTTTCCAACACTGAAAAAGCACAAAGGCCAACTTTGACATTAAAATGTGTTCAAACAAGTACAAGATATTTACAATAAGCAGACCTCAGTGCAAGAAAGAGTCTTTCCAACACTGAAAAAGCACAAAGGCCAACTTTGACATTAAAATGTGCAAAAACAAGTACAAGATATTTACAATAAGCAGACCTCAGTGCAAGAAACAGTCTTTCCAACACTGAAAAAGCACAAAGGCCAACTTTGACATTAAAAGATGTAAAAACAAGTACAAGATATTTACAATAAGCAGACCTCATTGCAAGAAAGAGTCTTTCAACCACTGAAAAGCACAGAGGCCAACTTTGACATTAAAATGTGTTCAAACAAGTACAAGATATTTACAATAAGCAGACCTCAGTGCAAGAAAGAGTCTTTCAACCACTGAAAAAGCACAAAGGCCAACTTTGACATTAAAATGTGTTCAAACAAGTACAAGATATTTACAATAAGCAGACCTCAGTGCAAGAAAGAGTCTTTCCACCACTGAAAAAGCACAAAGGCCAACTTTGACATTAAAATGTGCAAAAACAAGTACAAGATATTTACAATAAGCAGACCTCAGTGCAAGAAAGAGTCTTTCCACCACTGAAAAAGCACAGAGGCCAACTTTGACATTAAAAGGTGTAAAAACAAGTACAATATATTTACAATAAGCAGACCTCAGTGCAAGAAAGAGTCTTTCCAACACTGAAAAAGCACAAAGGCCAACTTTGACATTAAAATGTGCAAAAACAAGTACAAGATATTTACAATAAGCAGACCTCAGTGCAAGAAAGAGTCTTTCCAACACTGAAAAAGCACAGAGGCCAACTTTGACATTAAAAGATGTAAAAACAAGTACAAGATATTTACAATAAGCAGACCTCAGTGCAAGAAAGAGTCTTTCAACCACTGAAAAGCACAGAGGCCAACTTTGACATTAAAATGTGTTCAAACAAGTACAAGATATTTACAATAAGCAGACCTCAGTGCAAGAAAGACTCTTTCCAACACTGAAAAGCACAAAGACCAACTTTGACATTAAAATGTGCAAAAACAAGTACAAGATATTTACAATAAGCAGACCTCAGTGCAAGAAAGAGTCTTTCCAACACTGAAAAGCACAAAGGCCAACTTTGACATTAAAAAGTGTTCAAACAAGTACAAGATATTTACAATAAGCAGACCTCAGTGCAAGAAAGACTCTTTCCAACACTGAAAAGCACAAAGACCAACTTTGACATTAAAATGTGCAAAACAAGTACAAGATATTTACAATAAGCAGACCTCAGTGCAAGAAAGAGTCTTTCCACCACTGAAAAAGCACAGAGGCCAACTTTGACATTAAAATGTGTTCAAACAAGTACAAGATATTTACAATAAGCAGACCTCAGTGCAAGAAAGACTCTTTCCACCACTGAAAAAGCACAAAGGCCAACTTTGACATTAAAATGTGTTCAAACAAGTACAATATATTTACAATAAGCAGACCTCAGTGCAAGAAAGACTCTTTCCAACACTGAAAAAGCACAAAGGCCAACTTTGACATTAAAATGTGTTCAAACAAGTACAAGATATTTACAATAAGCAGACCTCAGTGCAAGAAAGACTCTTTCCAACACTGAAAAAGCACAAAGGCCAACTTTGACATTAAAATGTGCAAAAACAAGTACAAGATATTTACAATAAGCAGACCTCAGTGCAAGAAAGAGTCTTTCCAACACTGAAAAAGCACAGAGGCCAACTTTGACATTAAAAGATGTAAAAACAAGTACAAGATATTTACAATAAGCAGACCTCATTGCAAGAAAGAGTCTTTCAACCACTGAAAAGCACAGAGGCCAACTTTGACATTAAAATGTGTTCAAACAAGTACAAGATATTTACAATAAGCAGACCTCAGTGCAAGAAAGACTCTTTCCAACACTGAAAAAGCACAAAGGCCAACTTTGACATTAAAATGTGCAAAAACAAGTACAAGATATTTACAATAAGCAGACCTCAGTGCAAGAAAGAGTCTTTCCACCACTGAAAAAGCACAGAGGCCAACTTTGACATTAAAAGGTGTAAAAACAAGTACAATATATTTACAATAAGCAGACCTCAGTGCAAGAAAGAGTCTTTCCAACACTGAAAAAGCACAGAGGCCAACTTTGACATTAAAAGATGTAAAAACAAGTACAAGATATTTACAATAAGCAGACCTCATTGCAAGAAAGAGTCTTTCAACCACTGAAAAGCACAGAGGCCAACTTTGACATTAAAATGTGTTCAAACAAGTACAAGATATTTACAATAAGCAGACCTCAGTGCAAGAAAGACTCTTTCCAACACTGAAAAAGCACAGAGGCCAACTTTGACATTAAAATGTGCAAAAACAAGTACAAGATATTTACAATAAGCAGACCTCAGTGCAAGAAAGAGTCTTTCCACCACTGAAAAAGCACAGAGGCCAACTTTGACATTAAAAGGTGTAAAAACAAGTACAATATATTTACAATAAGCAGACCTCAGTGCAAGAAAGAGTCTTTCCAACACTGAAAAAGCACAAAGGCCAACTTTGACATTAAAATGTGCAAAAACAAGTACAAGATATTTACAATAAGCAGACCTCAGTGCAAGAAAGAGTCTTTCCAACACTGAAAAAGCACAAAGGCCAACTTTGACATTAAAAGATGTAAAAACAAGTACAAGATATTTACAATAAGCAGACCTCAGTGCAAGAAAGAGTCTTTCAACCACTGAAAAGCACAGAGGCCAACTTTGACATTAAAAGATGTAAAAACAAGTACAAGATATTTACAATAAGCAGACCTCAGTGCAAGAAAGAGTCTTTCAACCACTGAAAAAGCACAGAGGCCAACTTTGACATTAAAAGATGTAAAAACAAGTACAAGATATTTACAATAAGCAGACCTCAGTGCAAGAAAGAGTCTTTCAACCACTGAAAAGCACAGAGGCCAACTTTGACATTAAAATGTGTTCAAACAAGTACAAGATATTTACAATAAGCAGACCTCAGTGCAAGAAAGAGTCTTTCCACCACTGAAAAAGCACAAAGGCCAACTTTGACATTAAAATGTGTTCAAACAAGTACAAGATATTTACAATAAGCAGACCTCAGTGCAAGAAAGAGTCTTTCCAACACTGAAAAAGCACAAAGGCCAACTTTGACATTAAAATGTGCAAAAACAAGTACAAGATATTTACAATAAGCAGACCTCAGTGCAAGAAAGAGTCTTTCCAACACTGAAAAAGGACAAAGGCCAACTTTGACATTAAAATGTGCAAAAACAAGTACAAGATATTTACAATAAGCAGACCTCAGTGCAAGAAAGACTCTTTCCAACACTGAAAAAGCACAAAGGCCAACTTTGACATTAAAATGTGCAAAAACAAGTACAATATATTTACAATAAGCAGACCTCAGTGCAAGAAAGACTCTTTCCAACACTGAAAAAGCACAAAGGCCAACTTTGACATTAAAAGGTGTAAAAACAAGTACAAGATATTTACAATAAGCAGACCTCAGTGCAAGAAAGAGTCTTTCCAACACTGAAAAGCACAAAGACCAACTTTGACATTAAAATGTGCAAAACAAGTACAAGATATTTACAATAAGCAGACCTCAGTGCAAGAAAGAGTCTTTCCAACACTGAAAAAGCACAAAGGCCAACTTTGACATTAAAATGTGCAAATACAAGTACAAGATATTTACAATAAGCAGACCTCAGTGCAAGAAAGAGTCTTTCCAACACTGAAAAAGCACAGAGGCCAACTTTGACATTAAAAGATGTAAAAACAAGTACAAGATATTTACAATAAGCAGACCTCAGTGCAAGAAAGAGTCTTTCCAACACTGAAAAAGCACAAAGGCCAACTTTGACATTAAAATGTGTTCAAACAAGTACAAGATATTTACAATAAGCAGACCTCAGTGCAAGAAAGAGTCTTTCCAACACTGAAAAAGCACAAAGGCCAACTTTGACATTAAAAGATGTAAAAACAAGTACAAGATATTTACAATAAGCAGACCTCAGTGCAAGAAAGAGTCTTTCAACCACTGAAAAGCACAGAGGCCAACTTTGACATTAAAAGATGTAAAAACAAGTACAAGATATTTACAATAAGCAGACCTCAGTGCAAGAAAGAGTCTTTCAACCACTGAAAAAGCACAGAGGCCAACTTTGACATTAAAAGATGTAAAAACAAGTACAAGATATTTACAATAAGCAGACCTCAGTGCAAGAAAGAGTCTTTCAACCACTGAAAAGCACAGAGGCCAACTTTGACATTAAAATGTGTTCAAACAAGTACAAGATATTTACAATAAGCAGACCTCAGTGCAAGAAAGAGTCTTTCCACCACTGAAAAAGCACAAAGGCCAACTTTGACATTAAAATGTGTTCAAACAAGTACAAGATATTTACAATAAGCAGACCTCAGTGCAAGAAAGAGTCTTTCCAACACTGAAAAAGCACAAAGGCCAACTTTGACATTAAAATGTGCAAAAACAAGTACAAGATATTTACA
The DNA here is from genome assembly GCF_051167445.1 of Perissodus microlepis. Taxonomy (NCBI): domain Eukaryota; kingdom Metazoa; phylum Chordata; class Actinopteri; order Cichliformes; family Cichlidae; genus Perissodus; species Perissodus microlepis. The sequence goes on along the minus strand of NW_028182047.1, from coordinate 404,140 downwards.
ATAAGCAGACCTCAGTGCAAGAAAGAGTCTTTCCAACACTGAAAAAGGACAAAGGCCAACTTTGACATTAAAATGTGCAAAAACAAGTACAAGATATTTACAATAAGCAGACCTCAGTGCAAGAAAGACTCTTTCCAACACTGAAAAAGCACAAAGGCCAACTTTGACATTAAAATGTGCAAAAACAAGTACAATATATTTACAATAAGCAGACCTCAGTGCAAGAAAGACTCTTTCCAACACTGAAAAAGCACAAAGGCCAACTTTGACATTAAAAGGTGTAAAAACAAGTACAAGATATTTACAATAAGCAGACCTCAGTGCAAGAAAGAGTCTTTCCAACACTGAAAAGCACAAAGACCAACTTTGACATTAAAATGTGCAAAACAAGTACAAGATATTTACAATAAGCAGACCTCAGTGCAAGAAAGAGTCTTTCCAACACTGAAAAAGCACAAAGGCCAACTTTGACATTAAAATGTGCAAATACAAGTACAAGATATTTACAATAAGCAGACCTCAGTGCAAGAAAGAGTCTTTCCAACACTGAAAAAGCACAGAGGCCAACTTTGACATTAAAAGATGTAAAAACAAGTACAAGATATTTACAATAAGCAGACCTCAGTGCAAGAAAGAGTCTTTCCAACACTGAAAAAGCACAAAGGCCAACTTTGACATTAAAATGTGTTCAAACAAGTACAAGATATTTACAATAAGCAGACCTCAGTGCAAGAAAGAGTCTTTCAACCACTGAAAAAGCACAAAGGCCAACTTTGACATTAAAATGTGTTCAAACAAGTACAAGATATTTACAATAAGCAGACCTCAGTGCAAGAAAGAGTCTTTCAACCACTGAAAAAGCACAAAGACCAACTTTGACATTAAAATGTGCAAAAACAAGTACAAGATATTTACAATAAGCAGACCTCAGTGCAAGAAAGAGTCTTTCCAACACTGAAAAAGCACAGAGGCCAACTTTGACATTAAAAGATGTAAAAACAAGTACAAGATATTTACAATAAGCAGACCTCAGTGCAAGAAAGAGTCTTTCAACCACTGAAAAGCACAGAGGCCAACTTTGACATTAAAATGTGTTCAAACAAGTACAAGATATTTACAATAAGCAGACCTCAGTGCAAGAAACAGTCTTTCAACCACTGAAAAAGCACAAAGGCCAACTTTGACATTAAAATGTGTTCAAACAAGTACAAGATATTTACAATAAGCAGACCTTAGTGCAAGAAAGAGTCTTTCCACCACTGAAAAAGCACAAAGGCCAACTTTGACATTAAAATGTGTTCAAACAAGTACAAGATATTTACAATAAGCAGACCTCAGTGCAAGAAAGAGTCTTTCCAACACTGAAAAAGCACAAAGGCCAACTTTGACATTAAAATGTGCAAAAACAAGTACAAGATATTTACAATAAGCAGACCTCAGTGCAAGAAAGAGTCTTTCCAACACTGAAAAAGCACAAAGGCCAACTTTGACATTAAAATGTGCAAAAACAAGTACAAGATATTTACAATAAGCAGACCTCAGTGCAAGAAAGAGTCTTTCCAACACTGAAAAAGCACAAAGACCAACTTTGACATTAAAATGTGTTCAAACAAGTACAAGATATTTACAATAAGCAGACCTCAGTGCAAGAAAGAGTCTTTCCAACACTGAAAAAGCACAAAGGCCAACTTTGACATTAAAATGTGCAAAAACAAGTACAAGATATTTACAATAAGCAGACCTCAGTGCAAGAAAGACTCTTTCCAACAATGAAAAAGCACAAAGGCCAACTTTGACATTAAAATGTGCAAAAACAAGTACAAGATATTTACAATAAGCAGACCTCAGTGCAAGAAAGAGTCTTTCCAACACTTAAAAAGCACAGAGGCCAACTTTGACATTAAAAGGTGTAAAAACAAGTACAAGATATTTACAATAAGCAGACCTCAGTGCAAGAAAGACTCTTTCCAACACTGAAAAAGCACAAAGGCCAACTTTGACATTAAAATGTGCAAAAACAAGTACAATATATTTACAATAAGCAGACCTCAGTGCAAGAAAGACTCTTTCCAACACTGAAAAAGCACAAAGGCCAACTTTGACATTAAAAGGTGTAAAAACAAGTACAAGATATTTACAATAAGCAGACCTCAGTGCAAGAAAGAGTCTTTCCAACACTGAAAAGCACAAAGACCAACTTTGACATTAAAATGTGCAAAACAAGTACAAGATATTTACAATAAGCAGACCTCAGTGCAAGAAAGAGTCTTTCCAACACTGAAAAAGCACAAAGGCCAACTTTGACATTAAAATGTGTTCATACAAGTACAAGATATTTACAATAAGCAGACCTCAGTGCAAGAAAGACTCTTTCCACCACTGAAAAGCACAAAGGCCAACTTTGACATTAAAATGTGTTCATACAAGTACAAGATATTTACAATAAGCAGACCTCAGTGCAAGAAAGACTCTTTCCAACACTGAAAAAGCACAAAGTCCAACTTTGACATTAAAATGTGCAAAAACAAGTACAATATATTTACAATAAGCAGACCTCAGTGCAAGAAAGACTCTTTCCACCACTGAAAAAGCACAGAGGCCAACTTTGACATTAAAAGGTGTAAAAACAAGTACAAGATATTTACAATAAGCAGACCTCAGTGCAAGAAAGAGTCTTTCAACCACTGAAAAAGCACAAAGGCCAACTTTGACATTAAAATGTGTTCAAACAAGTACAAGATATTTACAATAAGCAGACCTCAGTGCAAGAAAGACTCTTTCCACCACTGAAAAGCACAAAGGCCAACTTTGACATTAAAATGTGTTCATACAAGTACAAGATATTTACAATAAGCAGACCTCAGTGCAAGAAAGACTCTTTCCACCACTGAAAAGCACAAAGACCAACTTTGACATTAAAATGTGCAAAACAAGTACAAGATATTTACAATAAGCAGACCTCAGTGCAAGAAAGACTCTTTCCAACACTGAAAAAGCACAAAGGCCAACTTTGACATTAAAATGTGCAAAAACAAGTACAAGATATTTACAATAAGCAGACCTCAGTGCAAGAAAGACTCTTTCCAACACTGAAAAGCACAAAGGCCAACTTTGACATTAAAATGTGCAAAAACAAGTACAAGATATTTACAATAAGCAGACCTCAGTGCAAGAAAGACTCTTTCCAACACTGAAAAGCACAAAGACCAACTTTGACATTAAAAGGTGTAAAAACAAGTACAAGATATTTACAATAAGCAGACCTCAGTGCAAGAAAGACTCTTTCCAACACTGAAAAAGCACAAAGGCCAACTTTGACATTAAAAGGTGTAAAAACAAGTACAAGATATTTACAATAAGCAGACCTCAGTGCAAGAAAGAGTCTTTCCAACACTGAAAAAGCACAGAGGCCAACTTTGACATTAAAAGATGTAAAAACAAGTACAAGATATTTACAATAAGCAGACCTCAGTGCAAGAAAGAGTCTTTCCAACACTGAAAAAGCACAAAGGCCAACTTTGACATTAAAATGTGCAAAAACAAGTACAATATATTTACAATAAGCAGACCTCAGTGCAAGAAAGACTCTTTCCACCACTGAAAAAGCACAAAGGCCAACTTTGACATTAAAAGGTGTAAAAACAAGTACAAGATATTTACAATAAGCAGACCTCAGTGCAAGAAAGACTCTTTCCACCACTGAAAAGCACAAAGGCCAACTTTGACATTAAAATGTGTTCATACAAGTACAAGATATTTACAATAAGCAGACCTCAGTGCAAGAAAGACTCTTTCCACCACTGAAAAGCACAGAAGCCAACTTTGACATTAAAAGGTGTAAAAACAAGTACAAGATATTTACAATAAGCAGACCTCAGTGCAAGAAAGAGTCTTTCCACCACTGAAAAGCACAAAGGCCAACTTTGACATTAAAATGTTTTCAAACAAGTACAAGATATTTACAATAAGCAGACCTCAGTGCAAGAAAGACTCTTTCCAACACTGAAAAGCACAAAGACCAACTTTGACATTAAAATGTGCAAAACAAGTACAAGATATTTACAATAAGCAGACCTCAGTGCAAGAAAGACTCTTTCCAACACTGAAAAAGCACAAAGGCCAACTTTGACATTAAAATGTGCAAAAACAAGTACAATATATTTACAATAAGCAGACCTCAGTGCAAGAAAGACTCTTTCCAACACTGAAAAGCACAAAGGCCAACTTTGACATTAAAATGTGCAAAAACAAGTACAAGATATTTACAATAAGCAGACCTCAGTGCAAGAAAGACTCTTTCCAACACTGAAAAGCACAAAGACCAACTTTGACATTAAAATGTGCAAAAACAAGTACAATATATTTACAATAAGCAGACCTCAGTGCAAGAAAGAGTCTTTCAACCACTGAAAAGCACAAAGGCCAACTTTGACATTAAAATGTGCAAAAACAAGTACAATATATTTACAATAAGCAGACCTCAGTGCAAGCAAGACCCTTTCCAACACTGAAAAGCACAAAGACCAACTTTGACATTAAAAGGTGTAAAAACAAGTACAAGATATTTACAATAAGCAGACCTCAGTGCAAGAAAGACTCTTTCCAACACTGAAAAGCACAAAGACCAACTTTGACATTAAAATGTGCAAAAACAAGTACAAGATATTTACAATAAGCAGACCTCAGTGCAAGAAAGAGTATTTCCAACACTGAAAAAGCACAGAGGCCAACTTTGACATTAAAAGATGTAAAAACAAGTACAAGATATTTACAATAAGCAGACCTCAGTGCAAGAAAGACTCTTTCCAACACTGAAAAAGCACAGAGGCCAACTTTGACATTAAAATGTGTTCAAACAAGTACAAGATATTTACAATAAGCAGACCTCAGTGCAAGAAAGACTCTTTCCAACACTGAAAAGCACAAAGGCCAACTTTGACATTAAAATGTGCAAAAACAAGTACAAGATATTTACAATAAGCAGACCTCAGTGCAAGAAAGACTCTTTCCAACACTGAAAAAGCACAAAGGCCAACTTTGACATTAAAAGGTGTAAAAACAAGTACAAGATATTTACAATAAGCAGACCTCAGTGCAAGAAAGACTCTTTCCAACACTGAAAAAGCACAAAGGCCAACTTTGACATTAAAATGTGCAAAAACAAGTACAATATATTTACAATAAGCAGACCTCAGTGCAAGAAAGACTCTTTCCAACACTGAAAAAGCACAAAGGCCAACTTTGACATTAAAATGTGCAAAAACAAGTACAAGATATTTACAATAAGCAGACCTCAGTGCAAGAAAGACTCTTTCCAACACTGAAAAGCACAAAGGCCAACTTTGACATTAAAAGGTGTAAAAACAAGTACAAGATATTTACAATAAGCAGACCTCAGTGCAAGAAAGACTCTTTCCAACACTGAAAAGCACAAAGACCAACTTTGACATTAAAATGTGCAAAAACAAGTACAAGATATTTACAATAAGCAGACCTCAGTGCAAGAAAGAGTCTTTCCAACACTGAAAAAGCACAAAGGCCAACTTTGACATTAAAATGTGCAAAAACAAGTACAAGATATTTACAATAAGCAGACCTCAGTGCAAGAAAGACTCTTTCCAACACTGAAAAGCACAAAGGCCAACTTTGACATTAAAAGGTGTAAAAACAAGTACAAGACATTTACAATAAGCAGACCTCAGTGCAAGAAAGACTCTTTCCAACACTGAAAAGCACAAAGACCAACTTTGACATTAAAATGTGCAAAAACAAGTACAAGATATTTACAATAAGCAGACCTCAGTGCAAGAAAGACTCTTTCCAACACTGAAAAGCACAAAGACCAACTTTGACATTAAAATGTGCAAAAACAAGTACAAGATATTTACAATAAGCAGACCTCAGTGCAAGAAAGACTCTTTCCAACACTGAAAAGCACAAAGGCCAACTTTGACATTAAAAGGTGTAAAAACAAGTACAAGATATTTACAATAAGCAGACCTCAGTGCAAGAAAGACTCTTTCCAACACTGAAAAGCACAAAGACCAACTTTGACATTAAAATGTGCAAAAACAAGTACAAGATATTTACAATAAGCAGACCTCAGTGCAAGAAAGAGTCTTTCCAACACTGAAAAAGCACAAAGGCCAACTTTGACATTAAAAGGTGTAAAAACAAGTACAAGATATTTACAATAAGCAGACCTCAGTGCAAGAAAGACTCTTTCCAACACTGAAAAGCACAAAGGCCAACTTTGACATTAAAAGGTGTAAAAACAAGTACAAGATATTTACAATAAGCAGACCTCAGTGCAAGAAAGACTCTTTCCAACACTGAAAAGCACAAAGACCAACTTTGACATTAAAATGTGCAAAAACAAGTACAAGATATTTACAATAAGCAGACCTCAGTGCAAGAAAGAGTCTTTCCAACACTGAAAAAGCACAAAGGCCAACTTTGACATTAAAAGGTGTAAAAACAAGTACAAGATATTTACAATAAGCAGACCTCAGTGCAAGAAAGACTCTTTCCAACACTGAAAAGCACAAAGGCCAACTTTGACATTAAAATGTGCAAAAACAAGTACAAGATATTTACAATAAGCAGACCTCAGTGCAAGAAAGAGTATTTCCAACACTGAAAAAGCACAGAGGCCAACTTTGACATTAAAAGATGTAAAAACAAGTACAAGATATTTACAATAAGCAGACCTCAGTGCAAGAAAGACTCTTTCCAACACTGAAAAAGCACAAAGGCCAACTTTGACATTAAAATGTGTTCAAACAAGTACAAGATATTTACAATAAGCAGACCTCAGTGCAAGAAAGACTCTTTCCAACACTGAAAAGCACAAAGGCCAACTTTGACATTAAAATGTGCAAAAACAAGTACAAGATATTTACAATAAGCAGACCTCAGTGCAAGAAAGACTCTTTCCAACACTGAAAAAGCACAAAGGCCAACTTTGACATTAAAAGGTGTAAAAACAAGTACAAGATATTTACAATAAGCAGACCTCAGTGCAAGAAAGAGTCTTTCCAACACTGAAAAAGCACAAAGGCCAACTTTGACATTAAAATGTGCAAAAACAAGTACAATATATTTACAATAAGCAGACCTCAGTGCAAGAAAGACTCTTTCCAACACTGAAAAAGCACAAAGGCCAACTTTGACATTAAAATGTGCAAAAACAAGTACAAGATATTTACAATAAGCAGACCTCAGTGCAAGAAAGACTCTTTCCAACACTGAAAAAGCACAAAGGCCAACTTTGACATTAAAACGTGCAAAAACAAGTACAAGATATTTACAATAAGCAGACCTCAGTGCAAGAAAGACTCTTTCCAACACTGAAAAGCACAAAGACCAACTTTGACATTAAAATGTGCAAAAACAAGTACAAGATATTTACAATAAGCAGACCTCAGTGCAAGAAAGACTCTTTCCAACACTGAAAAGCACAAAGACCAACTTTGACATTAAAATGTGCAAAAACAAGTACAAGATATTTACAATAAGCAGACCTCAGTGCAAGAAAGAGTCTTTCCAACACTGAAAAAGCACAAAGGCCAACTTTGACATTAAAATGTGCAAAAACAAGTACAATATATTTACAATAAGCAGACCTCAGTGCAAGAAAGACTCTTTCCAACACTGAAAAAGCACAAAGGCCAACTTTGACATTAAAATGTGCAAAAACAAGTACAATATATTTACAATAAGCAGACCTCAGTGCAAGAAAGACTCTTTCCACCACTGAAAAAGCACAGAGGCCAACTTTGACATTAAAAGGTGTAAAAACAAGTACAAGATATTTACAATAAGCAGACCTCAGTGCAAGAAAGAGTCTTTCAACCACTGAAAAAGCACAAAGGCCAACTTTGACATTAAAATGTGTTCAAACAAGTACAAGATATTTACAATAAGCAGACCTCAGTGCAAGAAAGACTCTTTCCAACACTGAAAAAGCACAAAGGCCAACTTTGACATTAAAATGTGCAAAAACAAGTACAATATATTTACAATAAGCAGACCTCAGTGCAAGAAAGACTCTTTCCAACACTGAAAAAGCACAAAGGCCAACTTTGACATTAAAATGTGCAAAAACAAGTACAAGATATTTACAATAAGCAGACCTCAGTGCAAGAAAGACTCTTTCCAACACTGAAAAAGCACAAAGGCCAACTTTGACATTAAAATGTGCAAAAACAAGTACAAGATATTTACAATAAGCAGACCTCAGTGCAAGAAAGACTCTTTCCAACACTGAAAAGCACAAAGACCAACTTTGACATTAAAATGTGCAAAAACAAGTACAAGATATTTACAATAAGCAGACCTCAGTGCAAGAAAGACTCTTTCCAACACTGAAAAGCACAAAGACCAACTTTGACATTAAAATGTGCAAAAACAAGTACAAGATATTTACAATAAGCAGACCTCAGTGCAAGAAAGAGTCTTTCCAACACTGAAAAAGCACAAAGGCCAACTTTGACATTAAAATGTGCAAAAACAAGTACAATATATTTACAATAAGCAGACCTCAGTGCAAGAAAGACTCTTTCCAACACTGAAAAAGCACAAAGGCCAACTTTGACATTAAAATGTGCAAAAACAAGTACAATATATTTACAATAAGCAGACCTCAGTGCAAGAAAGACTCTTTCCACCACTGAAAAAGCACAGAGGCCAACTTTGACATTAAAAGGTGTAAAAACAAGTACAAGATATTTACAATAAGCAGACCTCAGTGCAAGAAAGAGTCTTTCAACCACTGAAAAAGCACAAAGGCCAACTTTGACATTAAAATGTGTTCAAACAAGTACAAGATATTTACAATAAGCAGACCTCAGTGCAAGAAAGACTCTTTCCACCACTGAAAAGCACAAAGGCCAACTTTGACATTAAAATGTGTTCATACAAGTACAAGATATTTACAATAAGCAGACCTCAGTGCAAGAAAGACTCTTTCAACCACTGAAAAAGCACAAAGGCCAACTTTGACATTAAAATGTGTTCATACAAGTACAAGATATTTACAATAAGCAGACCTCAGTGCAAAAAAGAGTCTTTCCAACACTGAAAAAGCACAAAGGCCAACTTTGACATTAAAATGTTTTCAAACAAGTACAAGATATTTACAATAAGCAGACCTCAGTGCAAGAAAGAGTCTTTCCAACACTGAAAAAGCACAAAGGCCAACTTTGACATTAAAATGTGTTCAAACACGTACAAGATATTTACAATAAGCAGACCTCAGTGCAAGAAAGACTCTTTCCAACACTGAAAAAGCACAAAGGCCAACTTTGACATTAAAATGTGCAAAAACAAGTACAATATATTTACAATAAGCAGACCTCAGTGCAAGAAAGAGTCTTTCCAACACTGAAAAGCACAAAGGCCAACTTTGACATTAAAATGTGCAAAAACAAGTACAAGATATTTACAATAAGCAGACCTCAGTGCAAGAAAGACTCTTTCCAACACTGAAAAAGCACAAAGGCCAACTTTGACATTAAAAGGTGTAAAAACAAGTACAAGATATTTACAATAAGCAGACCTCAGTGCAAGAAAGACTCTTTCCAACACTGAAAAGCACAAAGACCAACTTTGACATTAAAATGTGCAAAAACAAGTACAAGATATTTACAATAAGCAGACCTCAGTGCAAGAAAGAGTCTTTCCAACACTGAAAAAGCACAAAGGCCAACTTTGACATTAAAATGTGTTCAAACACGTACAAGATATTTACAATAGGCAGACCTCAGTGCAAGAAAGAGTCTTTCAACCACTGAAAAAGCACAAAGGCCAACTTTGACATTAAAATGTGCAAAAACAAGTACAATATATTTACAATAAGCAGACCTCAGTGCAAGAAAGACTCTTTCCACCACTGAAAAAGCACAGAGGCCAACTTTGACATTAAAAGGTGTAAAAACAAGTACAAGATATTTACAATAAGCAGACCTCAGTGCAAGAAAGAGTCTTTCAACCACTGAAAAAGCACAAAGGCCAACTTTGACATTAAAATGTGTTCAAACAAGTACAAGATATTTACAATAAGCAGACCTCAGTGCAAGAAAGACTCTTTCCACCACTGAAAAGCACAAAGGCCAACTTTGACATTAAAATGTGTTCATACAAGTACAAGATATTTACAATAAGCAGACCTCAGTGCAAGAAAGAGTCTTTCCACCACTGAAAAGCACAGAAGCCAACTTTGACATTACAAGGTGTAAAAACAAGTACAAGATATTTACAATAAGCAGACCTCAGTGCAAGAAAGAGTCTTTCCACCACTGAAAAGCACAGAGGCCAACTTTGACATTAAAATGTGTTCATACAAGTACAAGATATTTACAATAAGCAGACCTCAGTGCAAAAAAGAGTCTTTCAACCACTGAAAAAGCACAAAGGCCAACTTTGACATTAAAATGTTTTCAAACAAGTACAAGATATTTACAATAAGCAGACCTCAATGCAAGAAAGAGTCTTTCCAACAATAAAAAAGCACAAAGGCCAACTTTGACATTAAAATGTTTTAAAACAAGTACAAGATATTTACAATAAGCAGACCTCAGTGCAAGAAAGACTCTTTCCAACACTGAAAAAGCACAAAGGCCAACTTTGACATTAAAATGTGCAAAAACAAGTACAATATATTTACAATAAGCAGACCTCAGTGCAAGAAAGACTCTTTCCAACACTGAAAAGCACAAAGGCCAACTTTGACATTAAAATGTGCAAAAACAAGTACAAGATATTTACAATAAGCAGACCTCAGTGCAAGAAAGACTCTTTCCAACACTGAAAAAGCACAAAGGCCAACTTTGACATTAAAATGTGCAAAAACAAGTACAAGATATTTACAATAAGCAGACCTCAGTGCAAGAAAGACTCTTTCCAACACTGAAAAAGCACAAAGGCCAACTTTGACATTAAAAGGTGTAAAAACAAGTACAAGATATTTACAATAAGCAGACCTCAGTGCAAGAAAGAGTCTTTCCAACACTGAAAAAGCACAAAGGCCAACTTTGACATTAAAATGTGTTCAAACACGTACAAGATATTTACAATAAGCAGACCTCAGTGCAAGAAAGACTCTTTCCAACACTGAAAAAGCACAAAGGCCAACTTTGACATTAAAATGTGCAAAAACAAGTACAATATATTTACAATAAGCAGACCTCAGTGCAAGAAAGACTCTTTCCAACACTGAAAAGCACAAAGGCCAACTTTGACATTAAAATGTGCAAAAACAAGTACAAGATATTTACAATAAGCAGACCTCAGTGCAAGAAAGACTCTTTCCAACACTGAAAAAGCACAAAGGCCAACTTTGACATTAAAAGGTGTAAAAACAAGTACAAGATATTTACAATAAGCAGACCTCAGTGCAAGAAAGACTCTTTCCAACACTGAAAAGCACAAAGACCAACTTTGACATTAAAATGTGCAAAAACAAGTACAAGATATTTACAATAAGCAGACCTCAGTGCAAGAAAGAGTCTTTCCAACACTGAAAAAGCACAGAGGCCAACTTTGACATTAAAAGATGTAAAAACAAGTACAAGATATTTACAATAAGCAGACCTCAGTGCAAGAAAGAGTCTTTCCAACACTGAAAAAGCACAAAGGCCAACTTTGACATTAAAATGTGTTCAAACACGTACAAGATATTTACAATAAGCAGACCTCAGTGCAAGAAAGAGTCTTTCAACCACTGAAAAAGCACAAAGGCCAACTTTGACATTAAAATGTGCAAAAACAAGTACAATATATTTACAATAAGCAGACCTCAGTGCAAGAAAGACTCTTTCCACCACTGAAAAAGCACAGAGGCCAACTTTGACATTAAAAGGTGTAAAAACAAGTACAAGATATTTACAATAAGCAGACCTCAGTGCAAGAAAGAGTCTTTCAACCACTGAAAAAGCACAAAGGCCAACTTTGACATTAAAATGTGTTCAAACAAGTACAAGATATTTACAATAAGCAGACCTCAGTGCAAGAAAGACTCTTTCCACCACTGAAAAGCACAAAGGCCAACTTTGACATTAAAATGTGTTCATACAAGTACAAGATATTTACAATAAGCAGACCTCAGTGCAAGAAAGAGTCTTTCCACCACTGAAAAGCACAGAAGCCAACTTTGACATTACAAGGTGTAAAAACAAGTACAAGATATTTACAATAAGCAGACCTCAGTGCAAGAAAGAGTCTTTCCACCACTGAAAAGCACAGAGGCCAACTTTGACATTAAAATGTGTTCATACAAGTACAAGATATTTACAATAAGCAGACCTCAGTGCAAAAAAGAGTCTTTCAACCACTGAAAAAGCACAAAGGCCAACTTTGACATTAAAATGTTTTCAAACAAGTACAAGATATTTACAATAAGCAGACCTCAATGCAAGAAAGAGTCTTTCCAACAATAAAAAAGCACAAAGGCCAACTTTGACATTAAAATGTTTTAAAACAAGTACAAGATATTTACAATAAGCAGACCTCAGTGCAAGAAAGACTCTTTCCAACACTGAAAAAGCACAAAGGCCAACTTTGACATTAAAATGTGCAAAAACAAGTACAATATATTTACAATAAGCAGACCTCAGTGCAAGAAAGACTCTTTCCAACACTGAAAAGCACAAAGGCCAACTTTGACATTAAAATGTGCAAAAACAAGTACAAGATATTTACAATAAGCAGACCTCAGTGCAAGAAAGACTCTTTCCAACACTGAAAAAGCACAAAGGCCAACTTTGACATTAAAATGTGCAAAAACAAGTACAAGATATTTACAATAAGCAGACCTCAGTGCAAGAAAGACTCTTTCCAACACTGAAAAAGCACAAAGGCCAACTTTGACATTAAAAGGTGTAAAAACAAGTACAAGATATTTACAATAAGCAGACCTCAGTGCAAGAAAGACTCTTTCCAACACTGAAAAGCACAAAGACCAACTTTGACATTAAAATATGCAAAAACAAGTACAAGATATTTACAATAAGCAGACCTCAGTGCAAGAAAGAGTCTTTCCAACACTGAAAAAGCACAGAGGCCAACTTTGACATTAAAAGATGTAAAAACAAGTACAAGATATTTACAATAAGCAGACATCAGTGCAAGAAAGAGACTTTCAACCACTGAAAAAGCACAAAGGCCAACTTTGACATTAAAATGTGTTCAAACACGTACAAGATATTTACAATAAGCAGACCTCAGTGCAAGAAAGAGTCTTTCAACCACTGAAAAAGCACAAAGGCCAACTTTGACATTAAAATGTGCAAAAACAAGTACAATATATTTACAATAAGCAGACCTCAGTGCAAGAAAGACTCTTTCCAACACTGAAAAAGCACAAAGGCCAACTTTGACATTAAAATGTGCAAAAACAAGTACAATATATTTACAATAAGCAGACCTCAGTGCAAGAAAGACTCTTTCCACCACTGAAAAAGCACAGAGGCCAACTTTGACATTAAAATGTGTTCAAACAAGTACAAGATATTTACAATAAGCAGACCTCAGTGCAAGAAAGACTCTTTCCACCACTGAAAAGCACAAAGGCCAACTTTGACATTAAAATGTGTTCATACAAGTACAAGATATTTACAATAAGCAGACCTCAGTGCAAGAAAGAGTCTTTCCACCACTGAAAAGCACAGAAGCCAACTTTGACATTACAAGGTGTAAAAACAAGTACAAGATATTTACAATAAGCAGATCTCAGTGCAAGAAAGAGTCTTTCCACCACTGAAAAGCACAGAGGCCAACTTTGACATTAAAATGTGCAAAAACAAGTACAAGATATTTACAATAAGCAGACCTCAGTGCAAGAAAGACTCTTTCCAACACTGAAAAAGCACAAAGGCCAACTTTGACATTAAAATGTGCAAAAACAAGTACAAGATATTTACAATAAGCAGACCTCAGTGCAAGAAAGAGTCTTTCCAACACTGAAAAGCACAAAGACCAACTTTGACATTAAAATGTGCAAAAACAAGTACAATATATTTACAATAAGCAGACCTTAGTGCAAGAAAGACTCTTTCCAACACTGAAAAAGCACAAAGGCCAACTTTGACATTAAAAGGTGTAAAAACAAGTACAAGATATTTACAATAAGCAGACCTCAGTGCAAGAAAGAGTCTTTCCAACACTGAAAAAGCACAGAGGCCAACTTTGACATTAAAATGTGCAAAAACAAGTACAAGATATTTACAATAAGCAGACCTTAGTGCAAGAAAGAGTCTTTCCAACACTGAAAAAGCACAAAGGCCAACTTTGACATTAAAAGGTGTAAAAACAAGTACAAGATATTTACAATAAGCAGACCTCAGTGCAAGAAAGACTCTTTCCAACACTGAAAAAGCACAAAGGCCAACTTTGACATTAAAAGGTGTAAAAACAAGTACAAGATATTTACAATAAGCAGACCTCAGTGCAAGAAAGACTCTTTCCAACACTGAAAAGCACAAAGACCAACTTTGACATTAAAATGTGCAAAAACAAGTACAAGATATTTACAATAAGCAGACCTCAGTGCAAGAAAGAGTCTTTCCAACACTGAAAAAGCACAGAGGCCAACTTTGACATTAAAAGATGTAAAAACAAGTACAAGATATTTACAATAAGCAGACCTCAGTGCAAGAAAGAGTCTTTCCAACACTGAAAAAGCACAAAGGCCAACTTTGACATTAAAATGTGTTCAAACACGTACAAGATATTTACAATAAGCAGACCTCAGTGCAAGAAAGACTCTTTCAACCACTGAAAAAGCACAAAGGCCAACTTTGACATTAAAATGTGCAAAAACAAGTACAATATATTTACAATAAGCAGACCTCAGTGCAAGAAAGACTCTTTCCACCACTGAAAAAGCACAGAGGCCAACTTTGACATTAAAAGGTGTAAAAACAAGTACAAGATATTTACAATAAGCAGACCTCAGTGCAAGAAAGAGTCTTTCAACCACTGAAAAAGCACAAAGGCCAACTTTGACATTAAAATGTGTTCAAACAAGTACAAGATATTTACAATAAGCAGACCTCAGTGCAAGAAAGACTCTTTCCACCACTGAAAAGCACAAAGGCCAACTTTGACATTAAAATGTGTTCATACAAGTACAAGATATTTACAATAAGCAGACCTCAGTGCAAGAAAGAGTCTTTCCACCACTGAAAAGCACAGAGGCCAACTTTGACATTAAAATGTGTTCATACAAGTACAAGATATTTACAATAAGCAGACCTCAGTGCAAAAAAGAGTCTTTCAACCACTGAAAAAGCACAAAGGCCAACTTTGACATTAAAATGTTTTCAAACAAGTACAAGATATTTACAATAAGCAGACCTCAATGCAAGAAAGAGTCTTTCCAACAATAAAAAAGCACAAAGGCCAACTTTGACATTAAAATGTTTTAAAACAAGTACAAGATATTTACAATAAGCAGACCTCAGTGCAAGAAAGACTCTTTCCAACACTGAAAAAGCACAAAGGCCAACTTTGACATTAAAATGTGCAAAAACAAGTACAATATATTTACAATAAGCAGACCTCAGTGCAAGAAAGACTCTTTCCAACACTGAAAAGCACAAAGGCCAACTTTGACATTAAAATGTGCAAAAACAAGTACAAGATATTTACAATAAGCAGACCTCAGTGCAAGAAAGACTCTTTCCAACACTGAAAAAGCACAAAGGCCAACTTTGACATTAAAATGTGCAAAAACAAGTACAAGATATTTACAATAAGCAGACCTCAGTGCAAGAAAGACTCTTTCCAACACTGAAAAAGCACAAAGGCCAACTTTGACATTAAAAGGTGTAAAAACAAGTACAAGATATTTACAATAAGCAGACCTCAGTGCAAGAAAGACTCTTTCCAACACTGAAAAGCACAAAGACCAACTTTGACATTAAAATGTGCAAAAACAAGTACAAGATATTTACAATAAGCAGACCTCAGTGCAAGAAAGAGTCTTTCCAACACTGAAAAAGCACAGAGGCCAACTTTGACATTAAAAGATGTAAAAACAAGTACAAGATATTTACAATAAGCAGACCTCAGTGCAAGAAAGAGTCTTTCCAACACTGAAAAAGCACAAAGGCCAACTTTGACATTAAAATGTGTTCAAACACGTACAAGATATTTACAATAAGCAGACCTCAGTGCAAGAAAGACTCTTTCCAACACTGAAAAAGCACAAAGGCCAACTTTGACATTAAAATGTTTTCAAACAAGTACAAGATATTTACAATAAGCAGACCTCAATGCAAGAAAGAGTCTTTCCAACAATAAAAAAGCACAAAGGCCAACTTTGACATTAAAATGTTTTAAAACAAGTACAAGATATTTACAATAAGCAGACCTCAGTGCAAGAAAGACTCTTTCCAACACTGAAAAAGCACAAAGGCCAACTTTGACATTAAAATGTGCAAAAACAAGTACAATATATTTACAATAAGCAGACCTCAGTGCAAGAAAGACTCTTTCCAACACTGAAAAGCACAAAGGCCAACTTTGACATTAAAATGTTTTAAAACAAGTACAAGATATTTACAATAAGCAGACCTCAGTGCAAGAAAGACTCTTTCCAACACTGAAAAAGCACAAAGGCCAACTTTGACATTAAAATGTGCAAAAACAAGTACAAGATATTTACAATAAGCAGACCTCAGTGCAAGAAAGACTCTTTCCAACACTGAAAAAGCACAAAGGCCAACTTTGACATTAAAATGTGCAAAAACAAGTACAAGATATTTACAATAAGCAGACCTCAGTGCAAGAAAGACTCTTTCCAACACTGAAAAAGCACAAAGGCCAACTTTGACATTAAAAGGTGTAAAAACAAGTACAAGATATTTACAATAAGCAGACCTCAGTGCAAGAAAGACTCTTTCCAACACTGAAAAGCACAAAGACCAACTTTGACATTAAAATGTGCAAAAACAAGTACAAGATATTTACAATAAGCAGACCTCAGTGCAAGAAAGAGTCTTTCCAACACTGAAAAAGCACAGAGGCCAACTTTGACATTAAAAGATGTAAAAACAAGTACAAGATATTTACAATAAGCAGACCTCAGTGCAAGAAAGAGTCTTTCCAACACTGAAAAAGCACAAAGGCCAACTTTGACATTAAAATGTGTTCAAACACGTACAAGATATTTACAATAAGCAGACCTCAGTGCAAGAAAGAGTCTTTCAACCACTGAAAAAGCACAAAGGCCAACTTTGACATTAAAATGTGCAAAAACAAGTACAATATATTTACAATAAGCAGACCTCAGTGCAAGAAAGACTCTTTCCACCACTGAAAAAGCACAGAGGCCAACTTTGACATTAAAATGTGTTCAAACAAGTACAAGATATTTACAATAAGCAGACCTCAGTGCAAGAAAGACTCTTTCCACCACTGAAAAGCACAAAGGCCAACTTTGACATTAAAATGTGTTCATACAAGTACAAGATATTTACAATAAGCAGACCTCAGTGCAAGAAAGAGTCTTTCCACCACTGAAAAGCACAGAAGCCAACTTTGACATTACAAGGTGTAAAAACAAGTACAAGATATTTACAATAAGCAGATCTCAGTGCAAGAAAGAGTCTTTCCACCACTGAAAAGCACAGAGGCCAACTTTGACATTAAAATGTGCAAAAACAAGTACAAGATATTTACAATAAGCAGACCTCAGTGCAAGAAAGACTCTTTCCAACACTGAAAAAGCACAAAGGCCAACTTTGACATTAAAATGTGCAAAAACAAGTACAAGATATTTACAATAAGCAGACCTCAGTGCAAGAAAGAGTCTTTCCAACACTGAAAAGCACAAAGACCAACTTTGACATTAAAATGTGCAAAAACAAGTACAATATATTTACAATAAGCAGACCTTAGTGCAAGAAAGACTCTTTCCAACACTGAAAAAGCACAAAGGCCAACTTTGACATTAAAAGGTGTAAAAACAAGTACAAGATATTTACAATAAGCAGACCTCAGTGCAAGAAAGAGTCTTTCCAACACTGAAAAAGCACAGAGGCCAACTTTGACATTAAAATGTGCAAAAACAAGTACAAGATATTTACAATAAGCAGACCTTAGTGCAAGAAAGAGTCTTTCCAACACTGAAAAAGCACAAAGGCCAACTTTGACATTAAAAGGTGTAAAAACAAGTACAAGATATTTACAATAAGCAGACCTCAGTGCAAGAAAGAGTCTTTCCAACACTGAAAAAGCACAGAGGCCAACTTTGACATTAAAATGTGCAAAAAAAAGTACAATATATTTACAATAAGCAGACCTCAGTGCAAGAAAGACTCTTTCCAACACTGAAAAAGCACAAAGGCCAACTTTGACATTAAAATGTGCAAAAACAAGTACAATATATTTACAATAAGCAGACCTCAGTGCAAGAAAGAGTCTTTCCAACACTGAAAAAGCACAGAGGCCAACTTTGACATTAAAAGGTGTAAAAACAAGTACAAGATATTTACAATAAGCAGACCTCAGTGCAAGAAAGAGTCTTTCCAACACTGAAAAAGCACAGAGGCCAACTTTGACATTAAAATGTGCAAAAACAAGTACAATATATTTACAATAAGCAGACCTCAGTGCAAGAAAGACTCTTTCCAACACTGAAAAAGCACAAAGGCCAACTTTGACATTAAAATGTGCAAAAACAAGTACAAGATATTTACAATAAGCAGACCTCAGTGCAAGAAAGACTCTTTCCAACACTGAAAAAGCACAGAGGCCAACTTTGACATTAAAATGTGTTCAAACAAGTACAAGATATTTACAATAAGCAGACCTCAGTGCAAGAAAGAGTCTTTCCAACACTGAAAAAGCACAGAGGCCAACTTTGACATTAAAATGTGCAAAAACAAGTACAAGATATTTACAATAAGCAGACCTCAGTGCAAGAAAGACTCTTTCCAACACTGAAAAAGCACAGAGGCCAACTTTGACATTAAAATGTGTTCAAACAAGTACAAGATATTTACAATAAGCAGACCTCAGTGCAAGAAAGAGTCTTTCCAACACTGAAAAAGCACAGAGGCCAACTTTGACATTAAAATGTGCAAAAACAAGTACAAGATATTTACAATAAGCAGACCTCAGTGCAAGAAAGACTCTTTCCAACACTGAAAAAGCACAGAGGCCAACTTTGACATTAAAATGTGTTCAAACAAGTACAAGATATTTACAATAAGCAGACCTCAGTGCAAGAAAGAGTCTTTCCAACACTGAAAAAGCACAGAGGCCAACTTTGACATTAAAATGTGCAAAAACAAGTACAAGATATTTACAATAAGCAGACCTCAGTGCAAGAAAGAGTCTTTCCAACACTGAAAAAGCACAGAGGCCAACTTTGACATTAAAATGTGCAAAAACAAGTACAAGATATTTACAATAAGCAGACCTCAGTGCAAGAAAGAGTCTTTCCAACACTGAAAAAGCACAAAGGCCAACTTTGACATTAAAATGTGCAAAAACAAGTACAAGATATTTACAATAAGCAGACCTCAGTGCAAGAAAGACTCTTTCCAACACTGAAAAGCACAAAGACCAACTTTGACATTAAAATGTGCAAAAACAAGTACAAGATATTTACAATAAGCAGACCTCAGTGCAAGAAAGACTCTTTCCACCACTGAAAAAGCACAAAGGCCAACTTTGACATTAAAATGTGCAAAAACAAGTACAAGATATTTACAATAAGCAGACCTCAGTGCAAGAAAGAGTCTTTCCAACACTGAAAAGCACAAAGACCAACTTTGACATTAAAATGTGCAAAAACAAGTACAAGATATTTACAATAAGCAGACCTCAGTACAAGAAAGAGTCTTTCCAACACTGAAAAAGCACAGAGGCCAACTTTGACATTAAAAGGTGTAAAAACAAGTACAAGATATTTACAATAAGCAGACCTCAGTGCAAGAAAGACTCTTTCCAACACTGAAAAAGCACAGAGGCCAACTTTGACATTAAAAGATGTAAAAACAAGTACAAGATATTTACAATAAGCAGACCTCAGTACAAGAAAGACTCTTTCCAACACTGAAAAGCACAAAGACCAACTTTGACATTAAAATGTGCAAAAACAAGTACAAGATATTTACAATAAGCAGACCTCAGTACAAGAAAGAGTCTTTCCAACACTGAAAAAGCACAGAGGCCAACTTTGACATTAAAAGGTGTAAAAACAAGTACAAGATATTTACAATAAGCAGACCTCAGTGCAAGAAAGACTCTTTCCAACACTGAAAAAGCACAGAGGCCAACTTTGACATTAAAATGTGCAAAAAAAAGTACAATATATTTACAATAAGCAGACCTCAGTGCAAGAAAGACTCTTTCCAACACTGAAAAAGCACAAAGGCCAACTTTGACATTAAAATGTGCAAAAACAAGTACAATATATTTACAATAAGCAGACCTCAGTGCAAGAAAGAGTCTTTCCAACACTGAAAAAGCACAGAGGCCAACTTTGACATTAAAAGGTGTAAAAACAAGTACAAGATATTTACAATAAGCAGACCTCAGTGCAAGAAAGAGTCTTTCCAACACTGAAAAAGCACAGAGGCCAACTTTGACATTAAAATGTGCAAAAACAAGTACAATATATTTACAATAAGCAGACCTCAGTGCAAGAAAGACTCTTTCCAACACTGAAAAAGCACAAAGGCCAACTTTGACATTAAAATGTGCAAAAACAAGTACAAGATATTTACAATAAGCAGACCTCAGTGCAAGAAAGACTCTTTCCAACACTGAAAAAGCACAGAGGCCAACTTTGACATTAAAATGTGTTCAAACAAGTACAAGATATTTACAATAAGCAGACCTCAGTGCAAGAAAGAGTCTTTCCAACACTGAAAAAGCACAGAGGCCAACTTTGACATTAAAATGTGCAAAAACAAGTACAAGATATTTACAATAAGCAGACCTCAGTGCAAGAAAGACTCTTTCCAACACTGAAAAAGCACAGAGGCCAACTTTGACATTAAAATGTGTTCAAACAAGTACAAGATATTTACAATAAGCAGACCTCAGTGCAAGAAAGAGTCTTTCCAACACTGAAAAAGCACAGAGGCCAACTTTGACATTAAAATGTGCAAAAACAAGTACAAGATATTTACAATAAGCAGACCTCAGTGCAAGAAAGACTCTTTCCAACACTGAAAAAGCACAGAGGCCAACTTTGACATTAAAATGTGTTCAAACAAGTACAAGATATTTACAATAAGCAGACCTCAGTGCAAGAAAGAGTCTTTCCAACACTGAAAAAGCACAGAGGCCAACTTTGACATTAAAATGTGCAAAAACAAGTACAAGATATTTACAATAAGCAGACCTCAGTGCAAGAAAGAGTCTTTCCAACACTGAAAAAGCACAGAGGCCAACTTTGACATTAAAATGTGCAAAAACAAGTACAAGATATTTACAATAAGCAGACCTCAGTGCAAGAAAGACTCTTTCCAACACTGAAAAAGCACAAAGGCCAACTTTGACATTAAAATGTGCAAAAACAAGTACAAGATATTTACAATAAGCAGACCTCAGTGCAAGAAAGACTCTTTCCAACACTGAAAAGCACAAAGACCAACTTTGACATTAAAATGTGCAAAAACAAGTACAATATATTTACAATAAGCAGACCTCAGTGCAAGAAAGACTCTTTCCACCACTGAAAAAGCACAAAGGCCAACTTTGACATTAAAATGTGCAAAAACAAGTACAAGATATTTACAATAAGCAGACCTCAGTGCAAGAAAGAGTCTTTCCAACACTGAAAAGCACAAAGACCAACTTTGACATTAAAATGTGCAAAAACAAGTACAAGATATTTACAATAAGCAGACCTCAGTACAAGAAAGAGTCTTTCCAACACTGAAAAAGCACAGAGGCCAACTTTGACATTAAAAGGTGTAAAAACAAGTACAAGATATTTACAATAAGCAGACCTCAGTGCAAGAAAGACTCTTTCCAACACTGAAAAAGCACAGAGGCCAACTTTGACATTAAAAGATGTAAAAACAAGTACAAGATATTTACAATAAGCAGACCTCAGTACAAGAAAGACTCTTTCCAACACTGAAAAGCACAAAGACCAACTTTGACATTAAAATGTGCAAAAACAAGTACAAGATATTTACAATAAGCAGACCTCAGTACAAGAAAGAGTCTTTCCAACACTGAAAAAGCACAGAGGCCAACTTTGACATTAAAAGATGTAAAAACAAGTACAAGATATTTACAATAAGCAGACCTCAGTACAAGAAAGACTCTTTCCAACACTGAAAAGCACAAAGACCAACTTTGACATTAAAATGTGCAAAAACAAGTACAAGATATTTACAATAAGCAGACCTCAGTACAAGAAAGAGTCTTTCCAACACTGAAAAGCACAAAGACCAACTTTGACATTAAAATGTGCAAAAACAAGTACAAGATATTTACAATAAGCAGACCTCAGTACAAGAAAGACTCTTTCCAACACTGAAAAGCACAAAGACCAACTTTGACATTAAAATGTGCAAAAACAAGTACAAGATATTTACAATAAGCAGACCTCAGTGCAAGAAAGAGTCTTTCCAACACTGAAAAAGCACAGAAGCCAACTTTGACATTAAAAGGTGTAAAAACAAGTACAAGATATTTACAATAAGCAGACCTCAGTGCAAGAAAGAGTCTTTCCAACACCGAAAAAGCACAGAGGCCAACTTTGACATTAAAAGATGTAAAAACAAGTACAAGATATTTACAATAAGCAGACCTCAGTGCAAGAAAGAGTCTTTCCACCACTGAAAAGCACAGAGGCCAACTTTGACATTAAAATGTGTTCATACAAGTACAAGATATTGACAATAAGCAGACCTCAGTGCAAGAAAGACTCTTTCCAACACTGAAAAGCACAAAGACCAACTTTGACATTAAAATGTGCAAAACAAGTACAAGATATTTACAATAAGCAGACCTCAGTGCAAGAAAGAGTCTTTCCAACACTGAAAAAGCACAGAGGCCAACTTTGACATTAAAAGGTGTTCAAACAAGTACAAGATATTTACAATAAGCAGACCTCAGTGCAAGAAAGACTCTTTCCAACACTGAAAAAGCACAGAGGCCAACTTTGACATTAAAAGGTGTTCAAACAAGTACAAGATATTTACAATAAGCAGACCTCAGTGCAAGAAAGACTCTTTCCAACACTGAAAAAGCACAGAGGCCAACTTTGACATTAAAAGGTGTTCAAACAAGTACAAGATATTTACAATAAGCAGACCTCAGTGCAAGAAAGACTCTTTCCAACACTGAAAAAGCACAGAGGCCAACTTTGACATTAAAAGGTGTTCAAACAAGTACAAGATATTTACAATAAGCAGACCTCAGTGCAAGAAAGACTCTTTCCAAAACTGAAAAAGCACAAAGGCCAACTTTGACATTAAAATGTGCAAAAACAAGTACAATATATTTACAATAAGCAGACCTCAGTGCAAGAAAGAGTCTTTCCAACACTGAAAAAGCACAAAGGCCAACTTTGACATTAAAACAAGTACAAGATATTTACAATAAGCAGACCTCAGTGCAAGAAAGAGTCTTTCCACCACTGAAAAGCACAAAGGCCAACTTTGACATTAAAAGATGTAAAAACAAGTACAAGATATTTACAATAAGCAGACCTCAGTGCAAGAAAGACTCTTTCCAACACTGAAAAAGCACAAAGGCCAACTTTGACATTAAAATGTGTTCAAACAAGTACAAGATATTTACAATAAGCAGACCTCAGTGCAAGAAAGAGTCTTTCCAACACTGAAAAGCACAAAGGCCAACTTTGACATTAAAACAAGTACAAGATATTTACAATAAGCAGACCTCAGTGCAAGAAAGAGTCTTTCCACCACTGAAAAGCACAAAGACCAACTTTGACATTAAAATGTGTTCATACAAGTACAAGATATTTACAATAAGCAGACCTCAGTGCAAGAAAGACTCTTTCAACCACTGAAAAAGCACAAAGGCCAACTTTGACATTAAAATGTGTTCAAACAAGTACAAGATATTTACAATAAGCAGACCTCAGTGCAAGAAAGACTCTTTCAACCACTGAAAAAGCACAAAGGCCAACTTTGACATTAAAATGTGTTCAAACAAGTACAAGATATTTACAATAAGCAGACCTCAGTGCAAGAAAGACTCTTTCAACCACTGAAAAAGCACAAAGGCCAACTTTGACATTAAAATGTGTTCAAACAAGTACAAGATATTTACAATAAGCAGACCTCAGTGCAAGAAAGAGTCTTTCCACCACTGAAAAGCACAAAGACCAACTTTGACATTAAAATGTGTTCATACAAGTACAAGATATTTACAATAAGCAGACCTCAGTGCAAGAAAGACTCTTTCAACCACTGAAAAAGCACAGAGGCCAACTTTGACATTAAAATGTGTTCAAACAAGTACAAGATATTTACAATAAGCAGACCTCAGTGCAAGAAAGAGTCTTTCCAACACTGAAAAGCACAAAGGCCAACTTTGACATTAAAACAAGTACAAGATATTTACAATGAGCAGACCTCAGTGTAAGAAAGAGTCTTTCCAACACTGAAAAGCACAAAGGCCAACTTTGACATTAAAACAAGTACAAGATATTTACAATAAGCAGACCTCAATGCAAGAAAGAGTCTTTCCAACACTGAAAAAGCACAAAGGCCAACTTTGACATTAAAAGGTGTTCAAACAAGTACAAGATATTTACAATAAGCAGACCTCAGTGCAAGAAAGAGTCTTTCCAACACTGAAAAAGCACAGAAGCCAACTTTGACATTAAAAGGTGTAAAAACAAGTACAAGATATTTACAATAAGCAGACCTCAGTGCAAGAAAGAGTCTTTCCACCACTGAAAAGCACAGAGGCCAACTTTGACATTAAAATGTGTTCATACAAGTACAAGATATTTACAATAAGCAGACCTCAGTGCAAGAAAGAGTCTTTCAACCACTGAAAAGCACAAAGGCCAACTTTGACATTAAAAGGTGTTCATACAAGTACAAGATATTTACAATAAGCAGACCTCAGTGCAAGAAAGACTCTTTCCAACACCGAAAAAGCACAAAGGCCAACTTTGACATTAAAATGTGTTCAAACAAGTACAAGATATTTACAATAAGCAGACCTCAGTGCAAGAAAGACTCTTTCCAACACCGAAAAAGCACAAAGGCCAACTTTGACATTAAAATGTGTTCATACAAGTACAAGATATTTACAATAAGCAGACCTCAGTGCAAGAAAGAGTCTTTCAACCACTGAAAAAGCACAAAGGCCAACTTTGACATTAAAATGTGTTCAAACAAGTACAAGATATTTACAATAAGCAGACCTCAGTGCAAGAAAGAGTCTTTCCAACACTGAAAAAGCACAAAGGCCAACTTTGACATTAAAACAAGTACAAGATATTTACAATAAGCAGACCTCAGTGCAAGAAAGAGTCTTTCCAACACTGAAAAAGCACAAAGGCCAACTTTGACATTAAAATGTGCAAAAACAAGTACAAGATATTTACAATAAGCAGACCTCAGTGCAAGAAAGAGTCTTTCCAACACTGAAAAAGCACAGAAGCCAACTTTGACATTAAAAGGTGTAAAAACAAGTACAAGATATTTACAATAAGCAGACCTCAGTGCAAGAAAGAGTCTTTCCACCACTGAAAAGCACAGAGGCCAACTTTGACATTAAAATGTGTTCATACAAGTACAAGATATTTACAATAAGCAGACCTCAGTGCAAGAAAGAGTCTTTCCAACACTGAAAAAGCACAGAGGCCAACTTTGACATTAAAAGGTGTAAAAACAAGTACAAGATATTTACAATAAGCAGACCTCAGTGCAAGAAAGACTCTTTCCAACACTGAAAAAGCACAAAGGCCAACTTTGACATTAAAACAAGTACAAGATATTTACAATAAGCAGACCTCAGTGCAAGAAAGAGTCTTTCCAACACTGAAAAAGCACAAAGGCCAACTTTGACATTAAAAGGTGTTCAAACAAGTACAAGATATTTACAATAAGCAGACCTCAGTGCAAGAAAGAGTCTTTCCAACACTGAAAAAGCACAGAAGCCAACTTTGACATTAAAAGGTGTAAAAACAAGTACAAGATATTTACAATAAGCAGACCTCAGTGCAAGAAAGAGTCTTTCCACCACTGAAAAGCACAGAGGCCAACTTTGACATTAAAATGTGTTCATACAAGTACAAGATATTTACAATAAGCAGACCTCAGTGCAAGAAAGACTCTTTCCAACACCGAAAAAGCACAAAGGCCAACTTTGACATTAAAATGTGTTCAAACAAGTACAAGATATTTACAATAAGCAGACCTCAGTGCAAGAAAGACTCTTTCCAACACCGAAAAAGCACAAAGGCCAACTTTGACATTAAAATGTGTTCATACAAGTACAAGATATTTACAATAAGCAGACCTCAGTGCAAGAAAGAGTCTTTCAACCACTGAAAAAGCACAAAGGCCAACTTTGACATTAAAATGTGTTCAAACAAGTACAAGATATTTACAATAAGCAGACCTCAGTGCAAGAAAGAGTCTTTCCAACACTGAAAAAGCACAAAGGCCAACTTTGACATTAAAACAAGTACAAGATATTTACAATAAGCAGACCTCAGTGCAAGAAAGAGTCTTTCCAACACTGAAAAAGCACAAAGGCCAACTTTGACATTAAAAGGTGTTCAAACAAGTACAAGATATTTACAATAAGCAGACCTCAGTGCAAGAAAGAGTCTTTCCAACACTGAAAAAGCACAGAAGCCAACTTTGACATTAAAAGGTGTAAAAACAAGTACAAGATATTTACAATAAGCAGACCTCAGTGCAAGAAAGAGTCTTTCCACCACTGAAAAGCACAGAGGCCAACTTTGACATTAAAATGTGTTCATACAAGTACAAGATATTTACAATAAGCAGACCTCAGTGCAAGAAAGAGTCTTTCAACCACTGAAAAGCACAGAGGCCAACTTTGACATTAAAATGTGTTCATACAAGTACAAGATATTTACAATAAGCAGACCTCAGTGCAAGAAAGACTCTTTCCAACACTGAAAAAGCACAAAGGCCAACTTTGACATTAAAATGTGTTCAAACAAGTACAAGATATTTACAATAAGCAGACCTCAGTGCAAGAAAGACTCTTTCCAACACCGAAAAAGCACAAAGGCCAACTTTGACATTAAAATGTGTTCAAACAAGTACAAGATATTTACAATAAGCAGACCTCAGTGCAAGAAAGAGTCTTTCAACCACTGAAAAAGCACAAAGGCCAACTTTGACATTAAAATGTGTTCAAACAAGTACAAGATATTTACAATAAGCAGACCTCAGTGCAAGAAAGAGTCTTTCCAACACTGAAAAAGCACAAAGGCCAACTTTGACATTAAAACAAGTACAAGATATTTACAATAAGCAGACCTCAGTGCAAGAAAGAGTCTTTCCAACACTGAAAAAGCACAGAAGCCAACTTTGACATTAAAAGGTGTAAAAACAAGTACAAGATATTTACAATAAGCAGACCTCAGTGCAAGAAAGAGTCTTTCCACCACTGAAAAGCACAGAGGCCAACTTTGACATTAAAATGTGTTCATACAAGTACAAGATATTTACAATAAGCAGACCTCAGTGCAAGAAAGAGTCTTTCCACCACTGAAAAGCACAGAGGCCAACTTTGACATTAAAATGTGTTCATACAAGTACAAGATATTTACAATAAGCAGACCTCAGTGCAAGAAAGAGTCTTTCCAACACTGAAAAAGCACAGAAGCCAACTTTGACATTAAAAGGTGTAAAAACAAGTACAAGATATTTACAATAAGCAGACCTCAGTGCAAGAAAGAGTCTTTCCACCACTGAAAAGCACAGAGGCCAACTTTGACATTAAAATGTGTTCATACAAGTACAAGATATTTACAATAAGCAGACCTCAGTGCAAGAAAGACTCTTTCCAACACTGAAAAAGCACAGAAGCCAACTTTGACATTAAAAGGTGTAAAAACAAGTACAAGATATTTACAATAAGCAGACCTCAGTGCAAGAAAGACTCTTTCCAACACTGAAAAAGCACAGAAGCCAACTTTGACATTAAAAGGTGTAAAAACAAGTACAAGATATTTACAATAAGCAGACCTCAGTGCAAGAAAGAGTCTTTCCAACACTGAAAAAGCACAGAAGCCAACTTTGACATTAAAAGGTGTAAAAACAAGTACAAGATATTTACAATAAGCAGACCTCAGTGCAAGAAAGACTCTTTCCAACACTGAAAAGCACAAAGGCCAACTTTGACATTAAAATGTGCAAAAACAAGTACAGGATATTTACAATAAGCAGACCTCAGTGCAAGAAAGAGTCTTTCCAACACTGAAAAAGCACAAAGGCCAACTTTGACATTAAAATGTGCAAAAACAAGTACAAGATATTTACAATAAGCAGACCTCAGTGCAAGAAAGAGTCTTTCCACCACTGAAAAGCACAGAGGCCAACTTTGACATTAAAATGTGTTCATACAAGTACAAGATATTTACAATAAGCAGACCTCAGTGCAAGAAAGAGTCTTTCAACCACTGAAAAGCACAGAGGCCAACTTTGACATTAAAATGTGTTCATACAAGTACAAGATATTTACAATAAGCAGACCTCAGTGCAAGAAAGAGTCTTTCCACCACTGAAAAGCACAGAGGCCAACTTTGACATTAAAATGTGTTCATACAAGTACAAGATATTTACAATAAGCAGACCTCAGTGCAAGAAAGACTCTTTCCAACACTGAAAAGAACAAAGACCAACTTTGACATTAAAATGTGCAAAACAAGTACAAGATATTTACAATAAGCAGACCTCAGTGCAAGAAAGACTCTTTCCAACACTGAAAAAGCACAGAAGCCAACTTTGACATTAAAAGGTGTAAAAACAAGTACAAGATATTTACAATAAGCAGACCTCAGTGCAAGAAAGAGTCTTTCCAACACTGAAAAAGCACAGAAGCCAACTTTGACATTAAAAGGTGTAAAAACAAGTACAAGATATTTACAATAAGCAGACCTCAGTGCAAGAAAGACTCTTTCCAACACTGAAAAGAACAAAGACCAACTTTGACATTAAAATGTGCAAAACAAGTACAAGATATTTACAATAAGCAGACCTCAGTGCAAGAAAGACTCTTTCCAACACTGAAAAAGAACAGAAGCCAACTTTGACATTAAAAGGTGTAAAAACAAGTACAAGATATTTACAATAAGCAGACCTCAGTGCAAGAAAGAGTCTTTCCAACACTGAAAAAGCACAGAAGCCAACTTTGACATTAAAAGGTGTAAAAACAAGTACAAGATATTTACAATAAGCAGACCTCAGTGCAAGAAAGAGTCTTTCCAACACTGAAAAAGCACAGAAGCCAACTTTGACATTAAAAGGTGTAAAAACAAGTACAAGATATTTACAATAAGCAGACCTCAGTGTAAGAAAGACTCTTTCCAACACCGAAAAAGCACAAAGGCCAACTTTGACATTAAAATGTGTTCAAACAAGTACAAGATATTTACAATAAGCAGACCTCAGTGCAAGAAAGACTCTTTCCAACACCGAAAAAGCACAAAGGCCAACTTTGACATTAAAATGTGTTCATACAAGTACAAGATATTTACAATAAGCAGACCTCAGTGCAAGAAAGACTCTTTCCACCACTGAAAAAGCACAAAGGCCAACTTTGACATTAAAATGTGTTCAAACAAGTACAAGATATTTACAATAAGCAGACCTCAGTGCAAGAAAGAGTCTTTCCAACACTGAAAAGCACAAAGGCCAACTTTGACATTAAAACAAGTACAAGATATTTACAATAAGCAGACCTCAGTGCAAGAAAGAGTCTTTCCAACACTGAAAAAGCACAAAGGCCAACTTTGACATTAAAATGTGCAAAAACAAGTACAAGATATTTACAATAAGCAGACCTCAGTGCAAGAAAGACTCTTTCCAACACTGAAAAGCACAAAGGCCAACTTTGACATTAAAATGTGTTTAAACAAGTACAAGATATTTACAATAAGCAGACCTCAGTGCAAGAAAGACTCTTTCCAACACCGAAAAAGCACAAAGGCCAACTTTGACATTAAAATGTGCAAAAACAAGTACAAGATATTTACAATAAGCAGACCTCAGTGCAAGAAAGACTCTTTCCAACACTGAAAAGCACAAAGGCCAACTTTGACATTAAAATGTGCAAAAACAAGTACAATATATTTACAATAAGCAGACCTCAGTGCAAGAAAGACTCTTTCCAACACTGAAAAGCACAGAGGCCAACTTTGACATTAAAATGTGCAAAAACAAGTACAATATATTTACAATAAGCAGACCTCAGTGCAAGAAAGACTCTTTCCAACACTGAAAAGCACAAAGGCCAACTTTGACATTAAAATGTGCAAAAACAAGTACAATATATTTACAATAAGCAGACCTCAGTGCAAGAAAGACTCTTTCCAACACTGAAAAGCACAAAGGCCAACTTTGACATTAAAATGTGCAAAAACAAGTACAAGATATTTACAATAAGCAGACCTCAGTGCAAGAAAGACTCTTTCCAACACTGAAAAGCACAGAGGCCAACTTTGACATTAAAATGTGCAAAAACAAGTACAATATATTTACAATAAGCAGACCTCAGTGCAAGAAAGACTCTTTCCAACACTGAAAAAGCACAGAGGCCAACTTTGACATTAAAAGGTGTTCAAACAAGTACAATATATTTACAATAAGCAGACCTCAGTGCAAGAAAGACTCTTTCCAACACTGAAAAAGCACAGAGGCCAACTTTGACATTAAAAGGTGTTCAAACAAGTACAAGATATTTACAATAAGCAGACCTCAGTGCAAGAAAGACTCTTTCCAACACTGAAAAAGCACAGAGGCCAACTTTGACATTAAAATGTGCAAAAACAAGTACAATATATTTACAATAAGCAGACCTCAGTGCAAGAAAGACTCTTTCCACCACTGAAAAAGCACAAAGACAACTTTGACATTAAAATGTTTTCAAACAAGTACAAGATATTTACAATAAGCAGACCTCAGTGCAAGAAAGAGTCTTTCCAACACTGAAAAAGCACAAAGACCAACTTTGACATTAAAATGTGCAAAAACAAGTACAAGATATTTACAATAAGCAGACCTCAGTGCAAGAAAGAGTCTTTCCAACACTGAAAAAGCACAAAGGCCAACTTTGACATTAAAATGTGCAAAAACAAGTACAATATATTTACAATAAGCAGACCTCAGTGCAAGAAAGACTCTTTCCAACACTGAAAAAGCACAGAGGCCAACTTTGACATTAAAAGGTGTTCAAACAAGTACAAGATATTTACAATAAGCAGACCTCAGTGCAAGAAAGACTCTTTCCAACACTGAAAAAGCACAGAGGCCAACTTTGACATTAAAATGTGCAAAAACAAGTACAATATATTTACAATAAGCAGACCTCAGTGCAAGAAAGACTCTTTCCAACACTGAAAAAGCACAGAGGCCAACTTTGACATTAAAAGGTGTTCAAACAAGTACAAGATATTTACAATAAGCAGACCTCAGTGCAAGAAAGACTCTTTCCAACACTGAAAAAGCACAGAGGCCAACTTTGACATTAAAATGTGCAAAAACAAGTACAATATATTTACAATAAGCAGACCTCAGTGCAAGAAAGAGTCTTTCCAACACTAAAAAAGCACAGAGGCCAACTTTGACATTAAAAGGTGTTCAAACAAGTACAAGATATTTACAATAAGCAGACCTCAGTGCAAGAAAGACTCTTTCCAAAACTGAAAAAGCACAAAGGCCAACTTTGACATTAAAATGTGCAAAAACAAGTACAATATATTTACAATAAGCAGACCTCAGTGCAAGAAAGAGTCTTTCCAACACTGAAAAAGCACAGAGGCCAACTTTGACATTAAAAGGTGTAAAAACAAGTACAAGATATTTACAATAAGCAGACCTCAGTGCAAGAAAGACTCTTTCCAACACTGAAAAAGCACAAAGGCCAACTTTGACATTAAAATGTGCAAAAACAAGTACAAGATATTTACAATAAGCAGACCTCAGTGCAAGAAAGACTCTTTCCAACACTGAAAAGCACAAAGACCAACTTTGACATTAAAATGTGCAAAAACAAGTACAAGATATTTACAATAAGCAGACCTCAGTGCAAGAAAGACTCTTTCCAACACTGAAAAAGCACAAAGGCCAACTTTGACATTAAAAGGTGTAAAAACAAGTACAAGATATTTACAATAAGCAGACCTCAGTGCAAGAAAGAGTCTTTCCAACACTGAAAAAGCACAAAGGCCAACTTTGACATTAAAACAAGTACAAGATATTTACAATAAGCAGACCTCAGTGCAAGAAAGAGTCTTTCCAACACTGAAAAAGCACAAAGGCCAACTTTGACATTAAAACAAGTACAAGATATTTACAATAAGCAGACCTCAGTGCAAGAAAGACTCTTTCCAACACCGAAAAAGCACAAAGGCCAACTTTGACATTAAAATGTGCAAAAACAAGTACAAGATATTTACAATAAGCAGACCTCAGTGCAAGAAAGACTCTTTCCAACACCGAAAAAGCACAAAGGCCAACTTTGACATTAAAATGTGCAAAAACAAGTACAAGATATTTACAATAAGCAGACCTCAGTGCAAGAAAGACTCTTTCCAACACTGAAAAAGCACAAAGGCCAACTTTGACATTAAAAGGTGTTCAAACAAGTAGAAGATATTTACAATAAGCAGACCTCAGTGCAAGAAAGACTCTTTCCAACACAGAAAAAGCACAGAGGCCAACTTTGACATTAAAAGGTGTAAAAACAAGTACAAGATATTTACAATAAGCAGACCTCAGTGCAAGAAAGACTCTTTCCAACACTGAAAAAGCACAGAGGCCAACTTTGACATTAAAATGTGCAAAAACAAGTACAAGATATTTACAATAAGCAGACCTCAGTGCAAGAAAGACTCTTTCCAACACTGAAAAGCACAAAGACCAACTTTGACATTAAAATGTGCAAAAACAAGTACAAGATATTTACAATAAGTAGACCTCAGTGCAAGAAAGAGTCTTTCCAACACTGAAAAGCACAAAGACCAACTTTGACATTAAAATGTGCAAAAACAAGTACAAGATATTTACAATAAGCAGACCTCAGTGCAAGAAAGACTCTTTCCAACACTGAAAAGCACAAAGGCCAACTTTGACATTAAAATGTGTTCATACAAGTACAAGATATTTACAATAAGCAGACCTCAGTGCAAGAAAGACTCTTTCCAACACTGAAAAGCACAAAGGCCAACTTTGACATTAAAAGGTGTTCAAACAAGTACAAGATATTTACAATAAGCAGACCTCAGTGCAAGAAAGACTCTTTCCACCACTGAAAAAGCACAAAGACAACTTTTACATTAAAAGGTGTTCAAACAAGTACAAGATATTTACAATAAGCAGACCTCAGTGCAAGAAAGAGTCTTTCCAACACTGAAAAAGCACAGAATCCAACTTTGACATTAAAAGGTGTAAAAACAAGTACAAGATATTTACAATAAGCAGACCTCAGTGCAAGAAAGAGTCTTTCCAACACTGAAAAAGCACAGAATCCAACTTTGACATTAAAAGGTGTAAAAACAAGTACAAGATATTTACAATAAGCAGACCTCAGTGCAAGAAAGAGTCTTTCCAACACTGAAAAAGCAAAAAGACCAACTTTCACATTAAAATGTGCAAAAACAAGTACAAGATATTTACAATAAGCAGACCTCAGTGCAAGAAAGAGTCTTTCCAACACTGAAAAAGCACAAAGGCCAACTTTGACATTAAAATGTGCAAAAACAAGTACAAGATATTTACAATAAGCAGACCTCAGTGCAAGAAAGACTCTTTCCAACACTGAAAAAGCACAGAGGCCAACTTTGACATTAAAAGGTGTTCAAACAAGTACAAGATATTTACAATAAGCAGACCTCAGTGCAAGAAAGACTCTTTCCAACACTGAAAAAGCACAGAGGCCAACTTTGACATTAAAATGTGCAAAAACAAGTACAATATATTTACAATAAGCAGACCTCAGTGCAAGAAAGACTCTTTCCAACACTGAAAAAGCACAGAGGCCAACTTTGACATTAAAAGGTGTTCAAACAAGTACAAGATATTTACAATAAGCAGACCTCAGTGCAAGAAAGACTCTTTCCAACACTGAAAAAGCACAGAGGCCAACTTTGACATTAAAATGTGCAAAAACAAGTACAATATATTTACAATAAGCAGACCTCAGTGCAAGAAAGACTCTTTCCACCACTGAAAAAGCACAAAGACAACTTTGACATTAAAATGTTTTCAAACAAGTACAAGATATTTACAATAAGCAGACCTCAGTGCAAGAAAGAGTCTTTCCAACACTGAAAAAGCACAAAGACCAACTTTGACATTAAAATGTGCAAAAACAAGTACAAGATATTTACAATAAGCAGACCTCAGTGCAAGAAAGAGTCTTTCCAACACTGAAAAAGCACAAAGGCCAACTTTGACATTAAAATGTGCAAAAACAAGTACAATATATTTACAATAAGCAGACCTCAGTGCAAGAAAGACTCTTTCCAACACTGAAAAAGCACAGAGGCCAACTTTGACATTAAAAGGTGTTCAAACAAGTACAAGATATTTACAATAAGCAGACCTCAGTGCAAGAAAGACTCTTTCCAACACTGAAAAAGCACAGAGGCCAACTTTGACATTAAAATGTGCAAAAACAAGTACAATATATTTACAATAAGCAGACCTCAGTGCAAGAAAGACTCTTTCCAACACTGAAAAAGCACAGAGGCCAACTTTGACATTAAAAGGTGTTCAAACAAGTACAAGATATTTACAATAAGCAGACCTCAGTGCAAGAAAGACTCTTTCCAACACTGAAAAAGCACAGAGGCCAACTTTGACATTAAAATGTGCAAAAACAAGTACAATATATTTACAATAAGCAGACCTCAGTGCAAGAAAGAGTCTTTCCAACACTAAAAAAGCACAGAGGCCAACTTTGACATTAAAAGGTGTTCAAACAAGTACAAGATATTTACAATAAGCAGACCTCAGTGCAAGAAAGACTCTTTCCAAAACTGAAAAAGCACAAAGGCCAACTTTGACATTAAAATGTGCAAAAACAAGTACAATATATTTACAATAAGCAGACCTCAGTGCAAGAAAGAGTCTTTCCAACACTGAAAAAGCACAGAGGCCAACTTTGACATTAAAAGGTGTAAAAACAAGTACAAGATATTTACAATAAGCAGACCTCAGTGCAAGAAAGACTCTTTCCAACACTGAAAAAGCACAAAGGCCAACTTTGACATTAAAAGGTGTAAAAACAAGTACAAGATATTTACAATAAGCAGACCTCAGTGCAAGAAAGAGTCTTTCCACCACTGAAAAAGCACAAAGGCCAACTTTGACATTAAAAGGTGTAAAAACAAGTACAAGATATTTACAATAAGCAGACCTCAGTGCAAGAAAGACTCTTTCCAACACTGAAAAAGCACAAAGGCCAACTTTGACATTAAAATGTGCAAAAACAAGTACAAGATATTTACAATAAGCAGACCTCAGTGCAAGAAAGACTCTTTCCAACACTGAAAAGCACAAAGACCAACTTTGACATTAAAATGTGCAAAAACAAGTACAAGATATTTACAATAAGCAGACCTCAGTGCAAGAAAGACTCTTTCCAACACTGAAAAAGCACAAAGGCCAACTTTGACATTAAAAGGTGTAAAAACAAGTACAAGATATTTACAATAAGCAGACCTCAGTGCAAGAAAGAGTCTTTCCAACACTGAAAAAGCACAAAGGCCAACTTTGACATTAAAACAAGTACAAGATATTTACAATAAGCAGACCTCAGTGCAAGAAAGAGTCTTTCCAACACTGAAAAAGCACAAAGGCCAACTTTGACATTAAAACAAGTACAAGATATTTACAATAAGCAGACCTCAGTGCAAGAAAGACTCTTTCCAACACCGAAAAAGCACAAAGGCCAACTTTGACATTAAAATGTGCAAAAACAAGTACAAGATATTTACAATAAGCAGACCTCAGTGCAAGAAAGACTCTTTCCAACACTGAAAAGCACAGAGGCCAACTTTGACATTAAAAGGTGCAAAAACAAGTACAAGATATTTACAATAAGCAGACCTCAGTGCAAGAAAGACTCTTTCCAACACTGAAAAAGCACAAAGGCCAACTTTGACATTAAAAGGTGTTCAAACAAGTACAAGATATTTACAATAAGCAGACCTCAGTGCAAGAAAGACTCTTTCCAACACAGAAAAAGCACAAAGGCCAACTTTGACATTAAAAGGTGTAAAAACAAGTACAAGATATTTACAATAAGCAGACCTCAGTGCAAGAAAGACTCTTTCCAACACTGAAAAAGCACAGAGGCCAACTTTGACATTAAAATGTG
Organism: Perissodus microlepis; assembly: GCF_051167445.1. NCBI lineage: Eukaryota > Metazoa > Chordata > Actinopteri > Cichliformes > Cichlidae > Perissodus > Perissodus microlepis. The sequence continues at coordinate 367,591 of NW_028182047.1, read as the reverse complement.
CAAAAACAAGTACAAGATATTTACAATAAGCAGACCTCAGTGCAAGAAAGACTCTTTCCAACACTGAAAAGCACAAAGACCAACTTTGACATTAAAATGTGCAAAAACAAGTACAAGATATTTACAATAAGTAGACCTCAGTGCAAGAAAGAGTCTTTCCAACACTGAAAAGCACAAAGACCAACTTTGACATTAAAATGTGCAAAAACAAGTACAAGATATTTACAATAAGCAGACCTCAGTGCAAGAAAGACTCTTTCCAACACTGAAAAGCACAAAGGCCAACTTTGACATTAAAAGGTGTTCAAACAAGTACAAGATATTTACAATAAGCAGACCTCAGTGCAAGAAAGACTCTTTCCACCACTGAAAAAGCACAAAGACAACTTTTACATTAAAAGGTGTTCAAACAAGTACAAGATATTTACAATAAGCAGACCTCAGTGCAAGAAAGAGTCTTTCCAACACTGAAAAAGCACAGAATCCAACTTTGACATTAAAAGGTGTAAAAACAAGTACAAGATATTTACAATAAGCAGACCTCAGTGCAAGAAAGACTCTTTCCACCACTGAAAAAGCACAAAGAAAACTTTGACATTAAAATGTGCAAAAACAAGTACAAGATATTTACAATAAGCAGACCTCAGTGCAAGAAAGAGTCTTTCCAACACTGAAAAAGCACAGAATCCAACTTTGACATTAAAAGGTGTAAAAACAAGTACAAGATATTTACAATAAGCAGACCTCAGTGCAAGAAAGAGTCTTTCCACCACTGAAAAGCACAAAGGCCAACTTTGACATTAAAATGTGTTCATACAAGTACAAGATATTTACAATAAGCAGACCTCAATGCAAGAAAGAGTCTTTCAACCACTGAAAAGCACAGAGGCCAACTTTGACATTAAAATGTGTTCATACAAGTACAAGATATTTACAATAAGCAGACCTCAGTGCAAGAAAGAGTCTTTCAAACACTGAAAAAGCACAAAGGCCAACTTTGACATTAAAATGTGTTCAAACAAGTACAAGATATTTACAATAAGCAGACCTCAGTGCAAGAAAGAGTCTTTCCAACACTGAAAAAGCACAAAGGCCAACTTTGACATTAAAATGTGCAAAAACAAGTACAAGATATTTACAATAAGCAGACCTCAGTGCAAGAAAGAGTCTTTCCAACACTGAAAAAGCACAAAGGCCAACTTTGACATTAAAATGTGCAAAAACAAGTACAAGATATTTACAATAAGCAGACCTCAGTGCAAGAAAGAGTCTTTCAAACACTGAAAAAGCACAAAGGCCAACTTTGACATTAAAATGTGTTCAAACAAGTACAAGATATTTACAATAAGCAGACCTCAGTGCAAGAAAGACTCTTTCCAACACTGAAAAAGCACAAAGGCCAACTTTGACATTAAAATGTGCAAAAACAAGTACAAGATATTTACAATAAGCAGACCTCAGTGCAAGAAAGACTCTTTCCAACACTGAAAAGCACAAAGACCAACTTTGACATTAAAATGTGCAAAACAAGTACAAGATATTTACAATAAGCAGACCTCAGTGCATGAAAGAGTCTTTCCAACACTGAAAAAGGACAAAGGCCAACTTTGACATTAAAAGGTGTAAAAACAAGTACAAGATATTTACAATAAGCAGACCTCAGTGCAAGAAAGACTCTTTCCAACACTGAAAAAGCACAAAGGCCAACTTTGACATTAAAATGTGCAAAAACAAGTACAAGATATTTACAATAAGCAGACCTCAGTGCAAGAAAGACTCTTTCCAACACTGAAAAAGCACAAAGGCCAACTTTGACATTAAAATGTGCAAAAACAAGTACAAGATATTTACAATAAGCAGACCTCAGTGCAAGAAAGACTCTTTCCAACACTGAAAAAGCACAAAGGCCAACTTTGACATTAAAATGTGCAAAAACAAGTACAAGATATTTACAATAAGCAGACCTCAGTGCAAGAAAGAGTCTTTCCAACACTGAAAAGCACAAAGGCCAACTTTGACATTAAAATGTGCAAAAACAAGTACAAGATATTTACAATAAGCAGACCTCAGTGCAAGAAAGAGTCTTTCCACCACTGAAAAAGCACAGAATCCAACTTTGACATTAAAAGGTGTAAAAACAAGTACAAGATATTTACAATAAGCAGACCTCAGTGCAAGAAAGACTCTTTCCAACACTGAAAAAGCACAAAGGCCAACTTTGACATTAAAAAGTGTTCAAACAAGTACAAGATATTTACAATAAGCAGACCTCAGTGCAAGAAAGAGTCTTTCCACCACTGAAAAAGCACAGAGGCCAACTTTGACATTAAAAGGTGTAAAAACAAGTACAAGATATTTACAATAAGCAGACCTCAGTGCAAGAAAGACTCTTTCCACCACTGAAAAAGCACAGAGGCCAACTTTGACATTAAAAGGTATAAAAACAAGTACAAGATATTTACAATAAGCAGACCTCAGTGCAAGAAAGACTCTTTCCAACACTGAAAAAGCACAAAGGCCAACTTTGACATTAAAATGTGCAAAAACAAGTACAAGATATTTACAATAAGCAGACCTCAGTGCAAGAAAGACTCTTTCCAACACTGAAAAAGCACAAAGGCCAACTTTGACATTAAAATGTGCAAAAACAAGTACAATATATTTACAATAAGCAGACCTCAGTGCAAGAAAGAGTCTTTCCACCACTGAAAAAGCACAAAGGCCAACTTTGACATTAAAATGTGCAAAAACAAGTACAAGATATTTACAATAAGCAGACCTCAGTGCAAGAAAGACTCTTTCCAACACTGAAAAAGCACAAAGGCCAACTTTGACATTAAAATGTGCAAAAACAAGTACAAGATATTTACAATAAGCAGACCTCAGTGCAAGAAAGAGTCTTTCCAACACTGAAAAGCACAAAGACCAACTTTGACATTAAAATGTGCAAAACAAGTACAAGATATTTACAATAAGCAGACCTCAGTGCAAGAAAGAGTCTTTCCAACACTGAAAAAGCACAAAGGCCAACTTTGACATTAAAATGTGCAAAAACAAGTACAAGATATTTACAATAAGCAGACCTCAGTGCAAGAAAGACTCTTTCCAACACTGAAAAAGCACAGAGGCCAACTTTGAAATTAAAAGGTGTAAAAACAAGTACAAGATATTTACAATAAGCAGACCTCAGTGCAAGAAAGACTCTTTCCAACACTGAAAAAGCACAGAGGCCAACTTTGACATTAAAATGTGCAAAAACAAGTACAAGATATTTACAATAAGCAGACCTCAGTGCAAGAAAGAGTCTTTCCAACACTGAAAAGCACAAAGGCCAACTTTGACATTAAAAAGTGTTCAAACAAGTACAAGATATTTACAATAAGCAGACCTCAGTGCAAGAAAGACTCTTTCCAACACTGAAAAGCACAAAGGCCAACTTTGACATTAAAAAGTGTTCAAACAAGTACAAGATATTTACAATAAGCAGACCTCAGTGCAAGAAAGACTCTTTCCAACACTGAAAAGCACAAAGACCAACTTTGACATTAAAATGTGCAAAACAAGTACAAGATATTTACAATAAGCAGACCTCAGTGCAAGAAAGAGTCTTTCCACCACTGAAAAAGCACAGAGGCCAACTTTGACATTAAAAGGTGTAAAAACAAGTACAAGATATTTACAATAAGCAGACCTCAGTGCAAGAAAGACTCTTTCCACCACTGAAAAAGCACAAAGGCCAACTTTGACATTAAAATGTGCAAAAACAAGTACAAGATATTTACAATAAGCAGACCTCAGTGCAAGAAAGACTCTTTCCAACACTGAAAAAGCACAAAGGCCAACTTTGACATTAAAATGTGCAAAAACAAGTACAAGATATTTACAATAAGCAGACCTCAGTGCAAGAAAGAGTCTTTCCAACACTGAAAAAGCACAGAGACCAACTTTGACATTAAAAGATGTAAAAACAAGTACAAGATATTTACAATAAGCAGACCTCAGTGCAAGAAAGACTCTTTCAACCACTGAAAAGCACAGAGGCCAACTTTGACATTAAAATGTGTTCAAACAAGTACAAGATATTTACAATAAGCAGACCTCAGTGCAAGAAAGAGTCTTTCCACCACTGAAAAAGCACAGAGGCCAACTTTGACATTAAAATGTGCAAAAACAAGTACAAGATATTTACAATAAGCAGACCTCAGTGCAAGAAAGACTCTTTCCACCACTGAAAAAGCACAGAGGCCAACTTTGACATTAAAATGTGCAAAAACAAGTACAAGATATTTACAATAAGCAGACCTCAGTGCAAGAAAGAGTCTTTCAACCACTGAAAAAGCACAAAGGCCAACTTTGACATTAAAAGATGTAAAAACAAGTACAAGATATTTACAATAAGCAGACCTCAGTGCAAGAAAGACTCTTTCAACCACTGAAAAGCACAAAGGCCAACTTTGACATTAAAATGTGTTCAAACAAGTACATGATATTTACAATAAGCAGACCTCAGTGCATGAAAGAGTCTTTCCAACACTGAAAAGCACAAAGGCCAACTTTGACATTAAAATGTGTTCAAACAAGTACAAGATATTTACAATAAGCAGACCTCAGTGCAAGAAAGAGTCTTTCCAACACTGAAAAAGCACAGAGGCCAACTTTGACATTAAAATGTGTTCAAACAAGTACAAGATATTTACAATAAGCAGACCTCAGTGCATGAAAGAGTCTTTCCAACACTGAAAAGCACAAAGGCCAACTTTGACATTAAAATGTGCAAAAACAAGTACAAGATATTTACAATAAGCAGACCTCAGTGCAAGAAAGAGTCTTTCCAACACTGAAAAAGCACAGAGGCCAACTTTGACATTAAAATGTGTTCAAACAAGTACAAGATATTTACAATAAGCAGACCTCAGTGCAAGAAAGAGTCTTTCCAACACTGAAAAAGCACAAAGGCCAACTTTGACATTAAAATGTGTTCAAACAAGTACAAGATATTTACAATAAGCAGACCTCAGTGCATGAAAGAGTCTTTCCACCACTGAAAAAGCACAAAGGCCAACTTTGACATTAAAATGTGTTCAAACAAGTACAAGATATTTACAATAAGCAGACCTCAGTGCAAGAAAGACTCTTTCCAACACTGAAAAGCACAAAGGCCAACTTTGACATTAAAATGTGCAAAAACAAGTACAAGATATTTACAATAAGCAGACCTCAGTGCAAGAAAGAGTCTTTCCAACACTGAAAAGCACAAAGACCAACTTTGACATTAAAATGTGCAAAAACAAGTACAAGATATTTACAATAAGCAGACCTCAGTGCAAGAAAGAGTCTTTCCAACACTGAAAAAGCACAAAGGCCAACTTTGACATTAAAACAAGTACAAGATATTTACAATAAGCAGACCTCAGTGCAAGAAAGACTCTTTCCAACACTGAAAAGCACAAAGGCCAACTTTGACATTAAAATGTGCAAAAACAAGTACAAGATATTTACAATAAGCAGACCTCAGTGCAAGAAAGAGTCTTTCCAACACTGAAAAGCACAAAGACCAACTTTGACATTAAAATGTGCAAAAACAAGTACAAGATATTTACAATAAGCAGACCTCAGTGCGAGAAAGCGAGGTGGGGAGGGGGTACTCACCTTCCACGTCACTGACACGCATCAGCATCCAGTTCTTCATGAGAAGAGGGGGAGGATGAGAGGGCGATGTACTCACCTTTACTGACACACTCGGTATCAGTGTCCCACGCTTCATCAGAAGAGATGGCGCTCAGGAGACTGTCATCAAGGATCCTGATGACTTCAGAAAGGTCTCGTTCTTGGGACGTTCAACAATGTAGTCAAGACAGCCTGTAAGGAAACAAAGTTTAAAATAACAGTAGGAATGTAGTAAACACCCAGTGCTAAAGCTACAGGCTACATTCATATCAGACTGAATGACACTTTACTTGTTCATGTGAGAAGAAAACAAGAATTCAACTATGTCCACAATCATTAAGTGAAGCATCCAAATCTCTGCCAAGGCAGCTCACTCTGTGCACACTACACTTTTAAGGTAACAGTATTGTATTTTGTACACATTCGTTTTGTTTATTTGTTCTTTTTAAACCTTTATGCAAACACTACGTTGGAGTAGGTAATGGATAATAGGTACTGATGTGTAAAGAACTGGACATGAATAGCATACTACAGTAAATTCATAAATAACTTCGCAGCTCATTCCCGTACTTTTTTTTATTCTTTCATTAACGATGTAAAATATAAAGCAACATTTAATCTCCCCATGTACCAATTCCATGTCCTAAATATTGCTAATACAAAAAAGGCAGTAGAACTCCAAGCACAATTTTAAAAATAAAACACATTTTTGTAACAGTTTGACTTCATGATTATTTTTGACTATGATTGATGTTTTCAATATTCTTTTTTATATATATATTTTTTTTTTTTATCATCACATATGTAGCTGGGAAAAAGTTATAGTTTATTTAAATGAAGCCTTTGATCCAGAGAAGAAAATGATGTCAGGACCTACAGGGGATCTGGTGTGTTTACTCCTATATGTTCTACCATTGTGAGGAGATACTGTTACCATAGAAACCGATAAACACATATACATATGTATATTTGGGGGAGGGGGGCATTTTACGAATTTTAAGCTAATTTTAACCATTTCATTGGAAAAAAGTGTCAAATTTGAGGGCTTCAAATCAAAGTAAAACCTTTTTTCACATTCATACACCAGTCGTAATAAATTCTACACCTCTCCTGGAAAATTTAAAGCATAAAAGCAATTTGCCAGGAAAAGTCTTGGAACACACTTATTTTGATCACATTAAAACGTGATATTCACACTGGAACCTGTAAAATTATTATAGTCATCTAGTGACTCTTGAAATAATTGAAGAAATTTTGAAATGTACCAGGTGTCTGTCGACGAGTCGGGGTCCACGATCTTCAAGCTTTGCTGTTATGATGAAACACAAGTACAAAAGATCCAAAGATGCAGTAGTTGTTGTCGCTTTGTAGTAAAATCCGCTTTCTGTAGAAATATTCTCCAAATGTTATCTTTCCACAACCTGAGCTTGGAGCAGGTCAAGACAAGTCCAAGAGCAAGTGTAAAGGAACGGCTGGAACCTTGTGCAGCATTCATATACCAACAGCCTGCGTGGTTACGGTTGCTAACATGCATGTGCACGTGATAGAACTATATGAACTGAGCCCATCAGTGTAATTTACAGTAAAGTTATGGTCATTTATAGTTACTGCCTTTGTCACCCTTTATGTGGGATGTCTAATAACCATGTAGGTATATCCAGAAATAAACACAGATATTAGAAAGCAGTAAGTCAGTACCTGAGATGTTTGTTTGAGTGAATAACATTAGCATAGCTCATGCTAATATTACAGCTTCACATTCTTCTTTTCAAAGGTAACAAAAACTTAGCGTTCTCGCTACTTACCATGCTGTAATACAGGTATATGCTAGCAATGACAACATTTAACAAATGTTTTTTAAAATGCTAGCCGTGCTAATTAGCCTTAGGATTGCTTGAGGTCTTGTTTCCAGCTCTAGTTGTCATAAGGGAACTTAGGCCTGTGCGAGCCTTTGGCACGAAAATGAGTCTCGTAAAGCTCACTATTAAACTGACAAAAAGCCTTAGGACCTAGAAACTATTATTCTTACAACTGTGCTGTGTTTATGTTATAACATATATAGGGCTTTGGAGCGTGATGTCACGGGAGATGGGCCACGCCCCCTTCCGCCATGACAGTAGGCCAGACAAACGATACCATTTCAGCTATGGATCGTACGTGTTGTGTTGTCGGTTGCAACGTTAGATCACACGATCGTGAAGGCAAGAAGCTGGATAATGGGCTCTCTTTTAATCGTTTTCCATCCTGGAGGCAACGTGAGGGATCCCATGTATCCGATATTACTAAACAAAGACGTCAGGCTTGGATTGCAGCGGTGAGACTAGCGGATATCGAGTTCTCTGCAATCCCCAGCTTTTTTTGGTTTGCTCGCGGCATTTTCTTTCCGGTGAGTTCTAAATTAATTCATATCACTCTTGAAAGGCTTTTAGTGTTATTTTCAATGTGCTGAGGTCATAGATAATGAGATAAAACATGCTAATGTGTGATGCTGCAGAACCACGTCATGTCGACTGAGTAGCTTATGATTTGGCATTATTGCAGGCAAACCAGCATATGAAATGGATGTAACAAATCCAGACTGGGCACCAACACTGCACATGGGGCACGACGACATACCTGTATCAGACTCGGACCGGCACTCAAGGCCTACGCAACGGAAGCGAAAAAGAGCACCCATCGGAGGTAAACAACCCCCCCCCTCTAAAAACATACTAAATTGCTATCACTGTACACTAATCCGCACATAACTTCCAGATGAATCACACACCTGTCATAGAATATTGGTGTACATTTACCTTATGTCTAGTTTTATCTTACAGGCTTTCGTTATGCAGCTGCAGAGTCTGAAGGTGTGCCCCGTGCAGAAGTGATCGATGAAGATCTGACAGAAGACCAACAACAAAATCACAATGTCATGGAGGCAGTGGACAGCAGTTGTGTTGGACAAGTGGAGGTTGAGGTACCAGCTGCAAATGTGGACAGTGGTGATCGGACAGACAGCGTCTCGGAAGCTAAAGGGCAGACGAAGGATTGTGTGTGCAATGAACAGGGCAGAGCAGAAATAAACCGGCTGTTGGAGGAGAACAGACTGCTTCAATCACAGTTGCAAAAGACAGAGCTGAATGAACATTTCTTAAAGGATGATACTGAAAAAGTAAGATATTACACTGGACTACATTGTTATGCTGTCTTAATGTCCCTCTTCAACACTGTCAAAGATTTCCTGCCAATATCGAAGAAACTGACAGGTTTCCAAATGCTCTTACTCACACTAATGCGTCTGAGAGGGGGGGCGTGCATCAGATAAACACATCACAGAGAAATGTGGCATTCTTCAAAAGCTGTTACCAGGGGACGTAGTATTGGCTGACAGAGGCTTTGACATCAGAGATGCTGTAGGAATGATGTGTGCGGAGGTCAAGATTCCAGCTTTCACAAAAGGCTACTGTCAACTTGATGCAAGGGACTTTGAACAAACGAGAGCAATTGCCCACCTTAGAATTCATGTTGAGCGAGTAATAGGTAGTTTGCGCAACAAGTTCAAAATGCTACACACTACAATGCCAATCCGATTACTCATATCATGTGAGGGTGAAGACACAACACTGCTTGATAAGATTGTTAAGGTTTGCTGTGTTTTGGTGAATGCCCCAGTGTGGTTGTCAAACCAGTGCAAAATGAAACCTGCTCTTGTTGAGTATTCATAAAGCTGTTGTGTTGCATGTGTAGTTCATTGTAAATAATTGTACTTTGTGTGAAGTGGTTTCAATAAAACAGAAAAGAATAGTATATTTGTTTGTTTTTTTATTCTTGATCTGTTCACATGTACTTAGCAAGTACATAAAAATGAAATGCAAACTATTTACATGGCAACACACAGCTGGCATTAATCTTGAACCACAAAATGAAACATTACAGGCTATTTAGAGCAGCACGTTGTTTGGAGAAGTATTTCCCAACAAGTTCAGGAAGGCACACTTTAAGAAAGAAGTCTTGTGCCTGGTTTAAACGCGGTTCCCAGAAATCCACATCAGGGAAGATGCGTATCACAGCAAGGTCTTTCTGTGTCCACACAACGAGGTCACAGTGGTCGTCTGGGTTTCCACTACACTTCCTTATTTCATACGGGTCCACATTACCGATGCACGCAATTTTTTCAAAGTACCGTCTCTTGGCGTCTGGGCGCAATCGGTCGCGATACAGCCCTTTGTCTTTTGCGCTGATTTTGAGCATGGTTCTGGCAGTCCCGATTCCAACACTCCAACACTGTGCGCTTGTTCTGCTTCCTGGCCTACTGACATGGCGCCGCGATCCCACAATGCACTGCGGCGTGACGTCAACTCCAAAGCCCTATAGCAAGAACCTATACCGATAATTGACATTTGACCTCACTGTATGATTATAGCAGCTGTGTCATGGCATGTTTTAAAAATGCCACCTGAAATTTAGGAGGTGGGTTCTTGAGAGTTTTGTACTTTCATCTGATAACGCATACTGTTTATGTATATTTAACACAACAGGCAAGGGATTGTGGTATAATTATAATTAACACAGATTGTGTAGTCTTTAAATAGACGAGCATTTTTAAAAGCACACATATTATTTGAACACTTCCGTAACTTATTTTTAGTTTTGCTGCACATAAGTTGAATGCAATTAAATCTCATTACCTTTTATTATCCTTGAACTTATTTCTAATTCAACACGTAATATAAACACTGCTTATTTAAAAAATAATAATTAAAACACTCCTCGTAATGCGTTAAAATCAGCCCAACTTTTATTTTCAAATTTAAAGCATTTCAGCCAACATACTGGACACTGTTCTGCTGAACAACACACATATTTCCAATATTGTAGCTGGTGTTACTTAATAATTTATTATTTTATTTGTCACACACTTTAAAACTTTAATAACTTTTCAATAAAACAAAGTCTCAGATTTAATTATTCTGAAACTAAGTTTAAGCTTCCCATAACTTTTTATTGCAAGTTACATTACTAATATAATAAATATAAAATGTTTTTATTGTTCATCCACAAGTGCAGTCGAACAACACAGAAGCTTGGTTTGTTCGTTTGTCAGTCGAGGCATTACTGCTTGAGTGCCTGTCATGAATTTAGCTCATCCAAATGCAATTGTCTGAAGAAAGTCTTTAACATTGTCCCAACTTCCCTTAAGTACAGTGGCAGTAGATGTGGGCTGGAGATGCAATGACCTTGAACCTGCAGGTGACCACACCATCTGTGATGGAGGGCTCATCTCTCCTGGTGTCCTGCAAGGAAACAACAATATTCTTTAGAACACCAAGTTATATTTGATCTACATATTTCACTTATCTGTGGCCGGGTTGTGGGGGCAGCAGCCCAAGCAGAGAACTCCAGACCTCCTTTTCCACATCCACCTCCTCCAGCTTATCTAGGGGAACTCCATCATGTCTTGGGTCTGATTCAGGGCCTCCTCCTGGTGGGAGCTCGGCCAGTACACCTCACCTGGGAGACACCCAGGAGGAATCTTTGTCAGATGCCAGAACCACTTTAACCTGCTCCTTTTGATGTGGATGAGAGAAAAATACAGAAAAAACCCAATAATCATATGATTTCTAATGAGCATGCGCTTTGGCAACAGTGGGAAGGAAAAACTCCATTTTAAAAGAAAGAATCCTCCAGTAGCACCAGGCTGAGGAAGGGACAGCCATCTGCCACAACCTGTTGGGATGAGCAGAGGAAGACAGGACAAAAGATAAGCTGTGGAGGAGAGCCAGAGATTGATGATAAGTAATGATTCAATGCAGAGAGGTGTATAAACACATAGTGAGTTAGAAAGGTGACTGAAGAAGAAATACTCAGTGTATCATGGGAATCCGCCACCAGCCTACGCCTATTGCAGTATAACTAAGGGAGAATTCAGGGTCACCTGGTCCAGCCCTAACTATGTGCTTTAGCAAAAAGGAAAGTTTGAAGCCTAATCTTAAAAGTAGAGATAGTGTCTGTCTCCTGAATCCAAACTGGAAGCTGGTTCCACAGAAGAGGGGCCTGAAAACTGAAGGCTCTGCCTCCCATTCTACTTTTAAATACTCTAGGAACAACAAGTAGGCCTGCAGAGCGAGAGCGAAGTGCTCTAATAGGGTGATATGGTACTACAAGGTCATTAAGATAAGATGGGGCCTGATTATTTAAGACCTTGTATGTGAGGAGCAGGATTTTGAATTCAATTCTGGATTTAACAGGGAGCCATAGTCTGTCCCCCAGTGCATGTAGCAGGCATGGAGGAGATCCAGGCCCCAGACACCCAGAGGCTCCCAGAATGTGAGAGCCCAAGGAGGACCATCGGAGTTGCAGCCATGCCACCCTCCTGTGAAGCGCTGAGGAGAGCCCCAGATTAGAGGTCACCCAGCAACCACGGAGCAGAAGCCACAGGGGGCCCGTGATGTGGCCGTGGGCTCTGCCGGCAGACAGCTGCGCCAGAGTGACCTGAGCCACAGGCCCAGAGGCCAGAGGACTGAGAGCCCCCCACCCCCCGGAAGTGGCCTGACGGAGCCACGGGTGCCAGGCCCCGCCAAGCAGTCACTGGGAGTGAGCCGGTACATACCTGAGCGCCCAGCCCCGGGCACCAGAACCACCAACACACCGACGCCTGAGGGCATCAGCCAACGGCAAGGAGTGTAGTGAATCGAGATAGGCCTCCATACTTTGGAGGGCCTGAGATGTTCCCAGAGAGGTGGAGTGTAAGACCCACCCTGACATACAGACACAGTCGAACAGGCGCACGCAGCCACCAACGGGCATTCCCACCCTCATGCACACATATTCAAATACTCCACAATCACCCAATGTGGAGACAGACACAAGTGGACACTGTACACAGTCCTCTTTTAGGGAAGAAAAATCATTGCAGATTCATGCATTACTGACTTTGAAACAGTTACAACAACATATCTAATAAAATGGACATTCTCAGTCACCCACACATGAAGTCCTCTACCCCACCACCCTCGGAAAAAAACATACGTTACTTATGTTGTTTCTTTTTATGTTTTTTACAACTGTGAAAGATTCACTGACTCTTACTAAATGACCTCACACAGTGCCTAATTTCTAAAAAGGATTTCACACTAATAGAAACACATCGACTTCTCTTTTTTCCAGAGAGAAACATGTAAACCTGCACTCACACTGTATTCTTTTTGTTAAACCGTCACTGGCTCCTTCACTGGCCTCCTCATGTTTGGGTGACACTTAACAGCTAATTACTGAAATGTTCTCACTGCATGTTTGTATATCAACTAACGCACTGTTGGATCACCCAGAGAACTTTCCGCTCACATGAAACATTTTTTGCAAATGCATCCTGACGCTAATTTGATCTGCAGGCTTTCAATTGCTCCTCTGTGGTAAACCCCACAGCAGCTTTTTCAGGCCAAAAGAAGGTTTTGCACTAGCACAGAATCTGACCCTGAATATCACCATGATAGCTCTGACCACTTGATTTCTCATTATTAACTTTATCAAATGAAACACTCTGAAGATGACAGCTGAATTCCAATCAATTAAACTAACTCTGCATGTATAAAAGGCTCTGGGATTTTACGTCTATGTTCTGCAATATTGTGTGGGGTGGAGTCGTAGGAAATGACGTAGGCAGAAGTTGGCTGTAACGCGATGCTACTTGAGCGGGGGAGATTGTTTTCCGTGTTAGTTCTGTTTACCTCGTAAGCTGTGTTCCTGGTTGCCATCCTTCACGGTGATGCTCCGAGTGTTAAGTTCATGACTGGAAACTGCTGGCAACACTGAGCATCTAGGTGGCAATAAAACAGCTGGCGGTGACAATCCAGCAAAGTGGAAGCCTGTTGTCCTCCTTCCTGTATCCTGACCGATACACCATCTTGTTAGCTGCTGAACCTAAAAGAACTAGCCCTCACCAAGTACTCCTCAACATTGGTCCTTCGAGCCGGATGAGTTATCAAGATGGAGCCAGATGGAGCGACATGTCCTGATGCAAGGCCTAAACGCCATACACGTCGACCAAGCCGGTTTGAGGACTTTGATGTTAACTATACAGGCCACCTCTTTAGGGAAATGCTGCAGTGGGATACCCCACAGCCTCACACAAGAAGTGACAGAGTTCAGCCTCAGTATAGTCATACGCCACCCCTCTGCAGCGACAGGGATGGGGCCTATTACAATACACCCCCTCCACTGGGAAGAAGTGAACAAGATGTGGACCTTAATAGGAGCCTCTCACCTGAATTTGCACCTTCCAATTTGCCAGGGTCTTCAATACACACATTTCATACAGAATTCAGAGCCTTGCAGGCCGAAAGACAGCAGCTACTCCAATCACAGCAAGTTTTACAGGAGGGCCTCAGAGAACTGAAGGAAGCAAAGAGTGACCTCAGAGAGCTGATTGAAGTGGCTCACTTGCTGAGGAAGGATATGGCTCAGCTGACTGCCTCACAGCATAGCACCAATCATCCCCCCAAGCGCGGTTCAGGAGAGGTATACACCACCCCTGAGACAATGCCACAGGAGGAGGATGAGGAGGTGTGGCCCGACCCACCACCATGGCCTGAACCGATGGAAGAGTTGCACACAGGATTCCCCCAAATGAAGGTTGACGAACAATACTCCGATGATGGTGTACAGTACCACCCTCTACCCCGCACAGCATATTTCGCTGGTGAGCCTTCGCTGCCAAGTCATCGCTGCACCCCATATCAGGACCCTGTGGTTAAGGATGGAAACACGTTTCATGCCCCTCCACAACACTCTGTGCCACCCCCCTGCTGGACACCAAGTAAGACAGGTTTGCTCCCAACCAAGCCTGTTCCAGCCAGTTCCCCCTCTCTTGTCACTGGATTAACTAGTGGGCACTGCAGCAACCCATCTGCTCCTCTTTCGGCTGAGCTAGTGTACAGGGGGCCCAAACCAACCATTCCAAGGTTCATTCATTCTGATCCCTCTGAGTTTGCTAGGCTCCGCATGGCTTTAGAGAACCTACTCCCTCCTAATGCTACTGAGCTCTTCAAGTATCAGATACTTGTGGACCACCTCAAACTAGATGAAGCTCGACTTATCGCCGATGCTTACCTGAACTCACCCAAGTCTTATACTGACACCATGGCAGCCCTCCACGACAAATTTGGACAACCTCATCAGCTCGCCTTGAGAAAGATAGCAAGTGTCCTGGATGGTCCTGAAATAAGGCGAGGTGACACAGTAGCCTTCCAAAGGTTCTCCCTTCAGGTGCAGTCACTAGTTGGGCTGTTACAAACATTAGGACTGGAAGGAGAAGTGGAGTTGAACTGTGGGTCCCACGTTGCCCGACTAATAAGTAAGCTTCCTGCCGAACAGAGAGCTGATTTTCGCCGACACCAGTTTAAGCAGCCCAGGAGCACCTACACTCTGTACGACCTATCTGGATGGCTTCGTCAGGAGTCCTGGTGTCAAGGATTTGACAGCCAAGCAGGTGTAAGAAGCAGCAGAGAAAGGACCAGTGTAAAGGCTGAGGCCCGTCCAGGCAGACAAACCGTGACAGTCCTACATAACCTAAAGGGGCCATCAGAACACACCTTTCCACCAGTGAAGGAGAGTCGAGCTAGAGGGAAGGTCAAGAGCAAAGCCTACTGTGCCTACTGTGAGAGCACAGAACATTATTTTAGCCAATGTGATGATGTAGCCAAGCTCTCCAAAGAGGAAATAAAGGACTGGATACAGGTCAACAAACGATGCTGGCACTGTGCCCGAACTCATTTAGCTGCTCAGTGCACGCTAAAGAAACCCTGCAGCCGCTGCCAGGGTAAACATCTGCTGGCTCTTCACGAGGTAAATGCCAGGACAGAAGGAAACAATGCTGGCATGGCTGCAAAGGAGGAAAGCTGCCTAACCAGTTCAGCTTCGGGCTCACTCTACCTCGATCGCCATGGGGCTGGCAATCGTGTCATGCTGAAGATTGTACCTGTGCTTTTGAGCCATGGAGAGCGGACTCTAGACACCTATGCTATACTTGATGACGGTTCAGAGAGGACCATGCTGCTCCCTGCTGCTGCAAAGACTCTTGGTCTGGCAGGCCTCCCGGAGGACCTGCCATTACGAACCGTCCGCCAAGATATTCAGATGCTTCATGGACATACCGTATCCTTCAGTGTCTCTGCTGCTACCAACCCTGGATCCTGCTACAAGATTGATGGAGCGTTTACAGCTGATCGTCTCAACTTAGCTCACCATACCTATCCTATCGACCAGCTGAGAAGGAAGTACAAATACCTGCATGGGATCCCGGTCCCTGCCCTGAAGGAAGCCAAGCCTCTGCTCCTCATTGGTTCAGACCAGCCACACCTGATCACCCCCATAGAACCAGTCCGCCTCGGCCCACCTGGAGGCCCAGCAGCAGTCCACACCCGGCTTGGCTGGACCCTTCAAGGGCCAAGTCTTTTCATGGGGCGGCAGACCCAGCCTGTCCTATCCCTGTATACATCCGCCCAATCAGACGAGTTGCTCAAACATGTGGAGCGGCTCTGGCAGGTGGACGTGGTGCCTTACCGATCCGAGAAAGAGGTCACTCGGTCGAAACAGGATCAGCAGGCTGTGGCCCTGCTCGAGGCAAGAACAACTCGCAGGATGGTCGATGGAGTCTTCAGGTATGCTACACCTCTACTCCATCACCCACAGATGCCGCCACTGAATGCACCAAAGGAATCAGTCATGCCCATGCTTCGAAGCACCGAAAGGCGCCTGTTAAAGGTTCCCAGTCGGGCTGATGCCTACAGGGCAGAAATGCAGAAGCTGATCCAATCAGGAGCCGTGAAGGAAGTTACGCATGAGACTTTGCCCAAGGAGAACTGGTACATACCGCATCATCTTGTCAGTCATAACGGGAAGAATCGCCTGGTGTTTAATTGTTCCCATAAATACCTTGGACAGTCCCTGAACCAGTTCCTGTTGCCTGGCCCTACTCTTGGAGCTTCCCTGCTGGGGGTGCTGGTCAGGTTTCGTGAACACCCCATAGCTGTGAGTGGAGACATCAAGGGGATGTTCCATCAGGTACTGCTCCTCCCTGAAGACCGGCCCCTGTTGAAGTTCCTTTGGCGGGACTTAAAGGTGAATGAACCCCCTAAAATCTTTGAGTGGCAGGTCCTGCCATTTGGGACAACTTCAAGCCCCTGCTGCGCCACATTCGCCCTGCAGCGTCATGTGATGGAGCACACACAACCTGACGACAGCCTGAGATTCTCCATCGAGAGGTGTTTCTACGTAGACAACTGCCTACAGAGTGTTGGCTCACCGGAAGAAGCTAGAGATCTAGTGGATCGGCTAAGAGAGTTGCTGAAATCAGCTGGCTTCGAGCTACGTCAGTGGGCTTGTAATGATCCAAGTGTCCTGAGCCATTTGCCTCCAGAAGCTAGATCACAGAGTCTGGATCTGTGGCTAGCCGAGGACAAATCCAACCCGCTAGAGACCACGCTTGGGCTCAGCTGGGACTGGAATACCGACTCCTTGGGTTATAAGCACAGGCCCGTGTCCTATGAGATGCCAACCCTCAGAAACATCTATAGAGTCCTAGCCTCACAGTACGACCCTTTGGGCTATCTGTTACCCTTCACCACTCGGGCCAAGCTCCTCCTCAGGCAGTTATGGGATAAGAAGCATGGTTGGGACGACTCGAATCTCCCCTCCACCCTCCTGCAAGCTTGGTCTGACTGGGAGGTGGAGCTTCAGTTTTTACCTCACCTTACCTTCCCACGTGCCTATGTTCCTGCCAGTGTTAACCTAAAGGGGGCCATTCGTGAGGTGCACATTTTTGGGGATGCTTCTGAGAAAGCTTATGGAGCGGTGTCCTATATGAGGACTGTAGAACAGGATGGGCAAGTTCACCTCACCTTCATCCTAGCTCGCTCCCGGGTAGCCCCCAAACGAGCTCTCTCTATTCCCCGCCTCGAGCTCTGCGGAGCTTTGCTGGCAGCGCAGCTGGCCAGTACCCTGAATAAGGAACTCACCTCAGCGATTGAAAGAACAGTCCTGTGGTCTGATTCGACTACTGTTCTTACCTGGTTGAGCTCACAGTCCTGCCGCTACAAGGTTTTTGTAGGAGCCAGGGTAGCTGAGATACAGGAGTTGACGGAACACTGTACCTGGCGCTACATAGACTCAGAGAGTAATCCAGCAGATGACCTGACGAGAGGGAAGGCTCTGGCCGAGCTCAAAGTGCCTAATCGGTGGTCGAATGGACCCGCCTTTCTGCTCAACAGTCCTGACACATGGCCAGAGAACCCGAGCTCCGAGCCCAGTAATGACGAACTTGAGCTCCGGAAGACAGTCTTCTGTGGAACCTCTATCACCTCCACACCTACCTGTCAGGATGGAATGGCGTGCAAGACTTGGCAGGAGCTCTTGGATGTTACTGTTAAAGAGCTTTGTGGTCAGGGACTCTCAACTGCGCCATCTAGTGCCGAGGACTATCAGAATGCTGAACAGGCCATCCTTCGGCAGGCTCAACAGGAGTCATTTCACGAGGAGTGCAGATTGCTTTCAGAAAGGAAACCTGTCTCATCCAGAAGCCGCTTGCTTACCCTGGCACCTGAACTGGATACCTCAGCGGGCCTCATCAGAGTAGGGGGTCGGTTGCGACGCCTAGAAGGTCTTGACGGACCTATATTGCATCCGATTGTCCTGGATCCTTCACACCCTTTCACACGTCTGCTTATCCAGAAATATGATGTTGATCTGCATCATCCAGGCCCCGAACGGGTCTTTGCAGAGCTGCGGAGGTCTTACTGGATACTGCGTGGACACTGGCAGAGTTATGGTCTGACTGTGGGACCAATTTCAAAGGGGGAGAACGAGAACTCAGAGAAGCATTTGCCAACATGTCAGAGACATTGCAAGGGAGGCTCGCCCGTCAGAAGATCAGATTCCAGTTCAACCCCCCGGCAGCCCCACATTTCGGAGGTGTATGGGAGAGGGAAATTCGTTCAGTGAAGACAGCTCTGCGCACCTGTGTGGGTTCCCAACCTCTTCACGAGGAGGTACTCCGTAAAGTTCTGCTGGAGGTAGAATTGATCCTTAACGCAAAGCCCTTAGGCTACGTTTCCACCAACGTAGCCGATGTGGACCCTGTGACACCCAATAGTCTCCTCATGGGGCGGCCTGATGCATCACTACCCCAGGTGGTCTACTCAGAGACAGAGAACCTCAGTCGGCGACGTTGGAGGCACTCACAGATTCTTGCTGATCAGTTCTGGGCAAGATTCATCAAGGAATATCTGCCTGGCTTACAGGCAAGGCAGAAGTGGCAGTCAACTCCTCCTGAACTTCTGGAAAGGGCAGTTGTTATGGTTGCAGATCCGCAGCTGCCTCGAGCCTTGTGGCCAATAGGCCATGTGATCAAGATTCATCGTAGTGATGATGGACTTGTCAGATCTGCTGATGTGAACGTTAATGGACGTGTTTACACCAGACCAGTTGCTCGGTTGGTAGTTTTACCTGCCGTGCCATCGGAAGACAGCGATACTGAGAAGAATAGCAAGTCGCCTCCCGGAACTGATTAGGGAGCCCTTTTTTGGGGAGCAAATGGGTAACCACATTTGGGGGCGGCTGTATAAAAGGCTCTGGGATTTTACGTCTATGTTCTGCAATATTGTGTGGGGTGGAGTCGTAGGAAATGACGTAGGCAGAAGTTGGCCGTAACGCGATGCTACTTGAGCGGGGGAGATTGTTTTCCGTGTTAGTTCTGTTTACCTCGTAAGCTGTGTTCCTGGTTGCCATCCTTCACGGTGATGCTCCGAGTGTTAAGTTCATGACTGGAAACTGCTGGCAACACTGAGCATCTAGGTGGCAATAAAACAGCTGGCGGTGACAATCCAGCAAAGTGGAAGCCTGTTGTCCTCCTTCCTGTATCCTGACCGATACACCATCTTGTTAGCTGCTGAACCTAAAAGAACTAGCCCTCACCAAGTACTCCTCAACACTGCATATTGTATTCCTGTCTTGGGATCAAAGTGCTGGAGAGGTGATCCGGTGAGTTCCTGCAGGACAACATGATGTGAAAAATTATTGTTTGGTTTGAACAACAAAACTGATGAGTTGCTGACTGTGAGCTGCAGCTAGTGTAAATCATGCTTTTGATGGATATTTCTCACTGACACACTTTTTGACCTCCTCTAATAACAAATGTTACCTGAGTTCAGTGTGTACTGCTTTCGTGTCAAGTAGATATGTGTCAGATGTTCTTGATTGAACCTCCTGGTCTGGTTGTTTCATGCAGGCTATACTTATGTTCTTGATCAAAACCGACCTCAAAAATCAATGATGTTTATCTTAAGATAGACACTCAGTGATGCTGCAATAGCAGGAACTGACCTTCAAACCCTCATCCTGCCCTGCACCAGTGGTCACAGTGGGAGATTGAAGTAGTTTAAGCAGTTTCTTCCTGTTGAAATCAGCTGATCTTTAGTGAGCCCCTCTGATAAATATTTAGACTTTCACACATTTCTGGTTGTAGGAGTGGGCTGATTAAAGTGTCTACTTTCTTCACTTTACAAGCAGCTTAAATATCGTACAAGGACATTGCTCAAAATTTTATAACACATCTGTTCTGCTATCACTCCTGTCAGCTAAGAACAGAAAGCTGAGGCTACAGTTCATATAGGCTTGGAAGATTGGGAAACAATGCCGAGTCTCAATTTCAATCTTGTTGTAACACAGATTATATTTTTCATGAATAGAGTCAGCCAGGACACAGCCTTCCTCTGCACCCGTACCTACTACCTAATACACAGAAGAGTAAACACAGTCAGTAAGCTTGTCACTTACGGAACTCATCAGGAATCAGAAGACTGCAAATCCTATAAAAAGAGTTAAAGATGCAGCGTTAAGAGCATATGAGCTGGCATTATGGTTAGTTTATTGAAATTTAATTTTACACTTTGTTATTTAACAAGCTTAGGAGCCCTGGCCAGTGTGAGTGTAGAATAATCAAGTCTCCTCTTCTGATAAACCTCCATCTGTATTACTGAAAACAGTTAATGAGACTGAGTGTGAACATCTTCTATATTATGTGTCCTAAACTGACATACATGGCCTGCTACACTAAACCAAAGGAATCCCAAAAAGTTGGCTCTGTGCATCTGGATGTAGGGTTTTCAGTGGGAGAAACGTTTTATCGCTCATCCGAGTGACATCTTCAACCTCAGCTGACTGCAGGTTTAATCAAACTTATACAAGAGTACATTTCCATAATGACTGACACTAACACCACTGGAGAACAGTTTTAGCCATTATGCAACAGCCCAGCCACAGTTCACCATCAATTTAAACTGAATAGACATTCGAAGCTAACCTCTAAGAGAAAATCTTTTCACTTTGTGCCATAAGTCTTAATGCAAACTGAACATTTAACAGTCTTTCCTGAAAACCCTCTCTTATCTGATCATTTTCTAATAACAGTTTAATATACAATAAATGATTACACAGCAGTGGGGAGATTTCATCACAGTGAATGTCTTCATATGTCTTTCTGAAAGTGCTGTAACTGAGTTTAAGAATATAATTCACCCACTGTTATCATCTTCAATGCTTTGTACCAACAAAGAGCAGAGCAGCTACCTGAACGCTACTCCACCAGAGGTCGATTAACTTGTTTATAATTTTACCTCCTTACTACATATGACACTGGATACTGTAGCTCCTGTGAAAAAGAGAGCATCAAAACAGAAGTACTTAACTCCCTGGTATAACTCTCAAACATGTAGCTTAAAGCAGATAACTCATAAGCTGGAGAGGAAATTGAGGATCACAGATTTAGAAAGCGAACCGTACAGCTCGAACATCTTACTATTCATTACTGACTGAAGAAAATGAGAACAACCCTAGGTTTCTCTTCAGCACTACACTGCACTTCAGCACAGCCAACCATTCCTTTAACGTTAAGTAGACCGGGCAGCACGGTGGCACGGTGGTTAGCATTGTTGTCTTGCAGCAAGAAGGGCCTGAGTTCAATTCCACCATCAGGCCAGGGTTTGCATGTTCTCCGAGTGTTTGCGTGGGTTCTCCCTGGGTACTCCGGCTTCCTCCCACAGTCCAAAGACATGCACTTTGTGGGGAAAGGTTAATTGAAAAATCTAAATTGCCTATAGGTGTGAATGTGAGTGCAAGTGGTTGTCTGTCCCTGTGTGTTGGCCCTGTGACAGACAGGTGACCTGTCCAGGGTGTACCCTACCTCTTGCCTTATGACACCTGGGATAGGCTCCAACACCCCCCGCGACCATGAAAAGGATAGATGGATAGTAATGACTTTATGAAATTCCTCACAAATACAATTTTAACCATTAGAGGAAAAAAACACTCATAATCATGTAACAGATGTAACATTATCTACAGCCACTTTCATTCATTGATATTCATTTAGAGATCTTTCTCCAATTGATCTTTCTGAGTTAACATCAGTAATTACTTCCCCCAAACCATCAACGTGTCTTTTAGACCCCATTCCTACAAAACTGCTCAAAGAAGTCCTGCCATTATTTAATGCTTCAATCTTAAATATGATCAAACCCTCTCTAATGATCCACAGGCCTTCAAGCTGGCTGTAGATAAACTGTCACTTAAAAAGCATCTCTAGACCCAGCAGTCTTAGCTAATTATAGGCCAATCTCCAACCTTCCTTTCATATCAAACATCCTTGAAAGAGTAGTTGTCAAACAGCTAACAGATCATCTGCAGAACCTTTCTTGTGAACCTTTTTTGTCTTATTGGTCAGTTTCATTGCAGGGTAAGTGTTTGACGGGACATATCACCGATCTCAGGATGTGTGTGTGACATGGCTTATGAGTGATCGCTGATTGCAAGGCGTTTCTGTGACGTAATTTATCGGCGATCGCCGATCGCTGGGCGTGGGTTTGACGTGACGTATTAGCGACAGCAGGGCGTGGGTTTAATGTGACATATGAGTGATCACCGATCAAAAGACATGAATCGCAGGGTGTGTGTGTGACATGACGAATCAGGTATCTCAGGGCGTGTGTGTGATATGTCTTTTGAGCGATCGCCATTTTCAGTTTGTGTCTGTGACATAACCAATCAGCGATACACCCATACAAACATACACACACATACATACATACATATATGTAGCCGACCTTTTCCACTCCTGCATCACTGTACCTCTTGGCCATTCCCTGGCACATGGGCTCCAAGGACCTTTCCGTCTCAGACTGAACCATGACCCATGAAACAATCAGCCAGTTTTCATTCATTATGGAAAATCTGGACATGACCCCAGATGCCAGCATGACTTTTCGTGCCACCTTCCTGGTGTGGTCAGACCTGTGGATGTGCCCAAAAGTGCCTTGGAGGAGTTTGGATATGGCTGGATGTTGACGTCGGAATTCGTCGAGCAGGCAGTCAGTCAAGTAATGGCTGGACACAGAGATGCCACACCAGGCATGTGGGTCTTCCTAAGACCTGAAATCCGGTGGCTTATTTTCCTTCCTCAGGAACTTCCCAATGGTCCTCTGTCCATGGGCTCCTGCCTCAGAATCCCAGACCGATTCTGTGGCATGGAGGTACGCCAGGGGAGCTCGCTCATACTTGAAGTGCATGAGTTCATTTATTTGGTTTGCCATGTCTGCTGGAGATTTGCCAGTCCTCCTGAGCTCATTCATAACAGACTTGCAGATGGCCTTTTTGTATGTAAGAAAAGCAGGGAGAAGGTTGGTAAACCTTTTGGGCAGTTTCTCCAGCCATCGTGGATTGTCAGCAAACCAGTTCCTGCGACAAGCCCTGCAGCAGAGTCATGAGGACAGGATGTAATACTCACCACTGGTGCCAACAATTACTCGTGGCCTGCCCACACCAGCAGAGACCACTTGTGAACAAAAGCAAACATGGAGACATGGCAAGATTTAATTGTTTCTTAAGCTGACCATGATAGCTGTCATGGCTGTGTGTAGGTAGGCAGGAAGCGAGGACCCAAAATGCAGGACTCAAGGAGGTGGAAGAAACTCAAAATACACAGCTTTTTAGCTGGGATGAAGCAGAACAGAAAAACACTAACTAAAATGGGAGTACCGAATAACTAGACAGGTTGGCAGGCTGGCGAAACAAAACAAAACACCAGGAGCACAAGTCCAGATATACAAAACAAAACTAGACTGGGCCAAACCATGAGTCCACGAAAAAGTTCGGGGGGTCGACCCGAAGGTAGACAGCACGGGGCCAAAACAGTTCAGTTCCGGAGGCCGACCGTGCAGACGGCAACGGTGACGGCAGGGAAACAGTTCAGGGGGCCGACCGTGCGGACGGCAACGGCGGCGACGGGCAAACAGTTCTGGGGGCCGACCGTGCAGACGGCAACGGCGGCGACGGGCAAACAGTTCTGGGGGCTGACTGTGCGGACGGCAACAGCGGCGACGGCGATGACAGTGCTGATACGGAGGCCGCCCACGACGGCGATGACGTATGGCAAAAGGCCCGGAAAGTGGCCGGCGACGCTGAGGTGGCAGTTTGGGACCTGAAGACGGCGTGGCCCCCGCAGCACCAGGCGAGACAGAGGCTTGGACAGACGAAGCAGAGGTTGGGCCAGGCGAAGCTGAAGCCCATGCAGGTGAGGCTGACCAGGTTGCTGCAGGCGACGCTGAAGCCGTTGCAGAGGCTGGACCAGGCGAAGCTGAAGCCGATGCAGAAGCTGCTGCAGGCGGCGTCGATGAAGCTGCTGCTGCTGCAGGCGGCGTGGATGATGCAGGTGGTGGAGCAGCTGGTGGCTGGACGGGCTCCTCGGGCCCCCCAGCTGACGAGGAAGGTTGCTGGACGGGCTCCTCGGGCCCCCCAGCTGACGAGGAAGGTTGCTGGACGGGCTCCTCAGGCCCCCCAGCGACAACAGTCACAGAACCAGTGGGCACCAGGGCCCCTGGCACACACAGGGCTGAATCAGCAGGCACGGGGGCCCCTGGCAGGGACAGAACAGAACCAGCAGGTGCACAGACCTCTGGCAGGATTAACTCTCCCAGGCTCTCAGCAGAGAATGATGGCTGAGAGGTCTCAGAGCTTTCAGGTAACATGAGATTTGCCAGCTTCTTGGTTTCCAGGGGTCCAGAGTCAGCTGAGGGTTGGAGCTCAGCCTCTGGGGAGGCCCTGGAGAGAGTAGCAGTCTTTATGAGTGTGTCTTCCTGTTTAACATGAGTGAGAAAAGGGGGCGGCTCAACAAGAGACGGAGCTGCTAAAGACTGAGGTGGCGGTTGAAATGAGAATGAAACTGGTGGTGGAGAAGATGGTTGAGCTACAGGTAATGAGGACACTGGAGGCTGAACTGATGATAAAGTTAATGATTCTTCTACAAACTGAGCTACTGCCTGGGCCATGGACTGTAACAGAGTTTGTAGTAAGTCTGGCTGTGGTAGTGACTGAGCTATGGGTAGTGAGGCTGAATGTGGTGGAGGTGGCGACTGGGCTTCAGGCTGGGCGGCTAACTGGGCTGATGTGGCTGAGTAGCTAACTGGGTTGCTGACTGAGCTGAGGGCTGGGGAACACAGTTCATTTTTAACAGAACCCTCAGGACCCTTCGTTTCAGTTAGTAGCTCACAATCATCTGATACAAAAACAGTCTTTGGATCTTTGGAGTTATTGAGCACAGAGACACCCATCTTCCTGGTTTCATTGACAGGCTCAAAAGGAGCAGGAGTGACACAGTTTGTATGGCTCAATGAGTCGGTATAATTGTCCTTATAACAAGCAGTCCTTTCATCTCCAGTGCCGCTTACACAACAAGCCGGCCCGGAATTAACAGTTTTTATTTCAGCAGGAGCCAAAAGAGTAGCCCCGCCACTCACCCTAGCCGGCTGTACAGAAAGAAATCCAGGCTCCCGCTGGAGCTGTGAATGCTGGCGGGGCGGCTGCCGCTTCCCCGTTGAAGAGGGAGCAGGGCAGGCTGAAGGTGATGTGAAAAAACCTGGCTGCTGCGGTGGCGTGGACAAACTCTGCTGCGGTTGCTCCTGCTGCGGTGTGGAAATGTTGGATACATGTTGTTGTTGTTGGTGGCAGTGGGAGGAGAGGTAAGTGACGGAAGTGACGGAAGTGACGGGGAAAGGTAAGCGACCCATGTTGTAGGTGACGTCAGATGCCGGAGATTTGGCGGAAAAAAAAAAAGCGAATGGTAGCATAGAATTTAACAAAGTTTCTTTAAACTTCAGTATTGCCAAATAAACTAACCAACTGTCATATAACTAACAACATCTGTCCTATCATCTCTAACACCCTGGAGGACAACGAGGAGAGTTTAGACGCTCTCCAAGAATACATCAACCGGTGCTTTGAAGATTTAGTAATGAAGAAGGCCCAGAGCGTGTCTTCCCCGGCCAAAGCTGAGACGCCGTCATCTAAAAGATATCGCCCGGCAGACTCCCCCGGTACAACATCGCCTGCCGGCAAAGATATCGTCGACATCCTGGAGTCAATCGATAAGCGATTGTCCAGTTTCGATGCAAGGCTGTCCCTGGTGGAGATCTTACACCGGGAATTTAAATCTCTAAAAGAATCCCTGGAGTTCAGCCAGCGGCAGGTGGAAACACTTGCTGCGGAAAACGCCACGCTACGGGACTCGGTCAAATCTCTAACCGATAATGTGACCCAATTAAACATAGAAAATAAAAAAATAAAAGAGACCGTTATAGATTTAGAAGCCCGTAGCATGAGAGATAATCTGGTGTTTTCTGGTATTCCAGAGTCTGCCGGAGAGGACCCGGAAACGACCGTGAGAAGCTTCATTAAAATCCACCTGAAGCTGCCGGAGGACACGGTGAAAAACATAGGGTTCGATAGAGTGCATCGCATAGGGGCTCCGAAGACAGGAAGTGGGAGACCACGTCCTATTGTAGCCAAATTCGGCCACTTCAAGCAGAAGGAGCAGGTGAAGAGTCGCGGCAGAGAGCTGAAAGGAACGGATTTCAGCGTGAACGATCAGTTCCCCAGAGAGATCCTGGAACGACGCAGGGTCCTCTTCCCAGTCCGACGTAGTTTTATCCAGAAAGGCTCCTGGGCTGTCATCGCCGTGGACCGGCTCTACGTGGACGGACAACTCTACCGCGACCCTGGCACCACTCCATGGCTGTATTGACCGCACACCAGATAAGAATCCGCTACACTATTCTCTTCACTCACACTCTCTTGTATTAACTTTTGCTTAACTATGTAATTTCAGTTTGCTAATTTAGTATAACGTCACCGTCACTCTCCGCCAATGCTTTAATTGGAATGTTTCTGTTTTTATTTCTTTTTTCCTCTCTCTCTCTTGTCGCGCACCTTGCTCTTTGGTTTATTTGCTTCTCTTTTCTATCACTATGTCGATCACCTGTTTCCCTATCCATTCACAAACGACACTGTCTATTTCTACATGCTTACTCTGCACGATCACGCACACACATGCGTTTAAAGGCAACACATTTACAACAGCCACACAGCGCACACAGATATAGGACACATGCACACATTTGCTCATATTAGTTATTATGCACACACATAGTCAGACCTATGGAGCTTCTTGCCGCGCATTTTCTTCTCTTTATTTACAAAAAAAAAAAAAAAAAAAATGATGTGTTTCCATTTTCCTCACCCGTCTAAGCGAGACACACAGCGTACATCATTAGCCACAAACACACAACTATGGGCATGCTAAGATTTGTTACATGGAATGTGCATGGAGCTGGCTCTAGGGAAAAAAGGTTAAAAATACTTAACCAACTTAAAAAATTACAGGCAGACGTTGTTTTATTACAAGAAACCCACATGCCTGTCACAGGTTTGAATAAACTTAAAACACCTGAGTTTCCTAATGTGTTCTCAGCCTGTTATAATTCTAGACAAAGAGGAGTAGCAATTCTAATACATAAAAATATTAATTTCACAGTACTCGATACAGTTATAGATCCAGAGGGCAGATTCCTAATCGTCAAACTATCTATACTTAACCAAAAGCTAGGTATTGTAAGTATATATGGTCCAAATGTTGATGACCCCTCATTCTTCCACGGTTTTTTTATTACACTCTCCGAACACCTAGACTGCACAATTGTTCTGGGGGGAGACCTCAACCTGGGACTAAATGAAGAAATGGATAGGCTCAATACAGCAGGAACTCAGCGTAACTGGCAGTCCACAAATATAATCAAACAGTATATGAGCGACTTTGGTCTTTGCGATGCATGGCGCTCCCTTCACCCCAATAGTAAGGAATATACTTTCTTCTCACATGTCCATCACTCCTACTCTCGTCTGGATTATTTTCTGGTCAGCAGCTCACTGCTGAGTAACATTACAGACACTGAGATTCATCCTATAGCTGTCAGCGATCATGCTCCTGTATCTTTAACACTAATACAGATGAATAATACTACACCAAGAAAAAACTGGAGATTTATACATCACTGCTCAAAGACGAAGAGTTTATCAAATACTTTAAAAAAGAATGGACTCTATATTTAGGCTTTAATGACATTCCTGGAACATCAGCTTCTGTTCTATGGGAAGCAGGGAAAGCCGTGATGAGAGGTAAAATAATCTCTTTCTCATCACATAAGAAGAAAGAAGAAAACAAAAAAATTCAGGAACTAGAGAAAAACATCAAATCCTTAGAAAAAGCCTATGTGTCACACCAAGATCAAGAAATATTAAACAAAATACGCAAGACAAAACTAGAATTAAATGAAATTATTAATAAAAAGACTAAATTCTTAGTACAAAGACTTCGCCTGCAAAATTATGAACACGGTAACAAATCCGGACAATTTCTTGCTAACCAGTTAAAAATCAATAAAGAAAAAACAACTATATGTGCTGTTAAAGATTTATCTGGGAATACAATATATGATCCTAAAAAAATAAATAACATTTTTAGGGATTTCTATGAAACTTTATATACACCACAAATAAACCCATCTAAAAACGAAATTGATCAATTTCTCGACAACATAACTCTTCCAAAATTATTAGACACCCAAGCAATGGCACTGGATTCGCCACTGACGCCAGGTGAACTCCAGGAAGCTCTGATAAGTATGCCCAATAATAAGGCTCCAGGTCCAGATGGTTTTCCAACAGATTTTTACAAAGAATTCTGGACAATTCTGGCACCAGTTTTTCACAGGATGTTGCAGGAAATCAAAGAAAATGGTAGACTACCACCAAATATGAACTCTGCAAATATCAGTCTCTTACAAATACCAGGCAAAGACCCTGTATATCCCTCAAGCTATCGTCCAATATCCCTTATTAATGTAGACCTTAAAATAATCTGCAAAGCTCAAAGAGATTAGAGAAAATAACCCCCCTTTTAATTCATCCTGACCAAACTGGTTTTATAAAAGGTAGGCACTCATCAACAAATACACGTAGATTACTTAATTTAATAGACTACTCATGCAGTAAAAACACTGAAACGATAATATTTTCTTTAGATGCAGAAAAAGCATTTGACAGAGTTAACTGGAAATTTCTATTTGCAACTTTACATAAATTTGGTTTTGGACCCTGTTTCATAAACTGGTTAAAAATATTATATAACTCCCCAACAGCTTGTGTCAGAACAAATGACCAAACATCCTCCCGCTTCTCTCTTCTGAGGGGCACCAGACAGGGATGCCCACTCTCCCCTTCACTGTTTGCAATTTTTATTGAGCCATTAGCAGCAGCAATTAGACAGGCTACAACAATTAAGGGCATAAAATGTAAGAATATAGAACATAAAATCAGCCTTTATGCAGATGATGTGTTACTTTTTCTCCAAAACTCACAAACCAATATCTCTGGGGTAATTGCATTGATAAATTCCTTCTCAAGTGTCTCAGATTATTCAATTAACTGGTCGAAATCAACAGTTCTTCCGATTAATTGCTCCTTCCATAATTCTTCTCCTTCCCCACTGCAATGTGGAAATATAAAATATTTAGGTATTAATGTCTCTCCTAAACTTTCAGAATTAACTAAATTAAACCACATCCCACTTTTAAAGACAGTAGAAGGCGACCTGGCTAGATGGAAATCTTTACCCATATCACTCATGGGAAGGGTCGCCGCTATAAAAATGATGATCTTGCCAAAAATAAACTATTTATTTTCAATGATCCCAAATAAGCCATCACAAGATTGGTTCAGATCTCTAGACTCGTACATTTCTAAATTCCTTTGGAAAGATAAACCCCCACGTATCAGCTTAAAAACACTACAAAGGACCAAGGATAAAGGAGGATTAGATCTGCCTAACTTTAATCACTATTTTTTGGCCAACAGGCTTCAGTTCATCTGTAGATGGTTTAAACACACCTTCTTAGATGAACCTTGGATAGATGTAGAACAGGCACTATGTAATAACCTAGAAATTTCAGACCTACCATTTATCAGCTCAAACATCAAACGACATGAATGCTTTAAAAGCATCAATATTAGCTCTTCTCTGACAGCATGGTGGGAGTTTCTAAAAATGACAGAGTCTTCATTAATCCCATGCAAACATACACCTATCTGGAACAACCCGGACATATTACAAAACAATAATATGATAAACTTTTCAGATTGGAGTTGCAAAGGAATTAAATACTTGGAACATGTATTGGAAGGAACAGACTTTATTTCGTTTGACAGACTAGTTATACAATATGGGATCAACAAGAAACGATTTTTGGAATATCAACAAATTAAATCCATAGTAAAAAAGAAATTTAATCCCAGTGAAGCTGAATTACAAACACCACCAAGTGTGGTACAATTTCTTAGTCTAAAACCCCCCAAATTATTGTCTAAAATATACAGAACACTTTCTAAAATAGATGAATCAATATCCCTTCCTATTGCAAAATGGGAAGCAGATTTATCAATCAACTTAGACCCAAACCTTTGGTCTCAGATATGCTTAAAAACCTTTCAATGGATCAGAAATCCCAGTTTGCAATTAATACAATACAAAATATTACACAGAGTGCACTATACTGGTCATAGGATGTTCAAGATGGGCTATACGCCTTCCAACAACTGCTCACACTGCACAGCAAATACACCGGACAATTACATCCACGCTCTTTGGTTCTGTCCACCAGTTCAGAAATTTTGGCGTGAGATATGTGAAGACTTATCAAAGTGTCTGAAATGTAACATTCCAGCCTCCCCTTTAGTATGCTTGCTGGGCAACTTGGATGAGGTCACTGCAGAAATAAACACAGCCCACGTTGTTTTTACGGCCCTATGCATTGCCAAGAAAATGGTCCTCATTAACTGGAAAAATAAAAATAATCTTAATTCTAACCAATATAAAAACCATCTAATAGATCACATTAGTCTTGATACAACCTCTGCCATCACATTTGATCAATCCCTTTGGGCTCCTTTGATCGGCTTCATCACCTAGTGGGGGTGGGGGGTCATGGCAAACCATGACCCCCCACCCCCACTAGGTGATGAAGCCAATAGCGAAGGCAGGACCAAAGTCCTGCCTTCGCTATTGTGGTTTATGTGGGGGTAGGGACGGCCTTAGGGCGTCTGGGGAGTCCCTAGGGACGTTTCCCTGGAGGGCCTAACCTGGGGGCTGTGGCCATGACCTGGTTAGAAGCTCTGGGGCTCTTGGATGGTGTTTTCCTTGTGGCTGCGTACAGCGGAGATGGGGGAGGGTCTGTGCTGGCGGACGTTGGTTACTGGCCTGGTAGCCTGGCTGCCCCTGGGAGGGTCCGGGACGGGCGTGGATGCTTGGGGGTCTGGGGGTGCTCCGCCCCCCGGTCTGGGGTGCTGGCCGGGCCTTGGGGGCTTGGGTCCTGGCTGTTGTGTCGCCGGAGCAGTGGGCGGGTGGGTGCGGGCCGCTTGCCCCTCCCTTTCTTCCCTCCCCATCCTCAGCTGCCTCCCTATTCCCGCTCTACCACACCCACCCACACACGCAGGGCTTGGGGTGCAGGTATGTCACCAGGGTGCAGGGGAGGCACTCCCCCTCTGTCCCCTTCTGGCCGCCTGTGCCTCAATTTTATTCTGCAACCTAGACATCCACATTACTCACACTCTCACATAACACATACATATAGGGCCGTGGGGATGGGCACGTTTTACAGCATCCAGAGGATGGTCGTTGTACTCCAACCCACCTCTGGCGCTGGTGCCCTACCCTCAATTTTAAATGCATTTAGACACTGAGGGTTTTCGGGAGGAGCCGTGCTGCTCTCTGAGAGGAAGCTAGTACCATGCTCTCCTGAGTTTTAAATGCACTTTAGAACAGCACACAACAACATTACATATGAGCGGGCGTAGGGAGGTTTGAGGTCTTCACTCACCCCGGTTCTGTTAGCCGTCAGGGCTGGGGGGCTGGGAGGAGGTGCTGGCCGTCAGACTGGGGTCTGGGATGCGGGGCCTCCCTGCTACTGCAGATAAGGAGGTGGTCCGCTTGCCTCCACCCCAGAGAGAAGGGTTACATCTCCTGGGTCTAGGTGCGGCTTGCCCCTCTGGGGGTGGGGGTACCTGGACCTGGGATATAGAGTATGTTTGGGGAGTGCGACTGTCTGTGCAGTGTCTATTTGTGTCTGTCTACACGTTGGGTGAGTGCCGAGTATTTGGTTGTGCATATGGGGGTGGGAATGCACGTCTGTGTCCGCGTGTGCCTGTTTGTCTGTGTCTATATGTCAGGTTGGGTCTTAGACTCAACCTCTCTGGGTACATCTCAGGCCCTCTAAAGTACGGAGGCCTATCTCCCCTCACCACACTCCCTGCCGGTGGCTGATGCCCTTAGACGTTGGTGTGTTGGTGGTCCTTGTCATCTGGGGCTGGGCGCTCATGCATGTACCGGCTCACTCCTGGTGGCCGATTGGCGGGGCCGGGCGCCTGTGGCCCGGCTGGGCTCCTTCCGGGGGGTGGGATGCCCTCAGGCCTCTGGCCTCTGGGCCTGAAGCTCGGTCCTCTCTGGCACAGCTGGCTGCCGGCGGAGCCCGCGGGCACGCCACTGCAACCCCCTCTGGCCTCTGCTCCGTAGCTGCGGGGTGACCTCTCGTTTGGGGCTCTATTCAGCTCTTCCCAGGAGGGTGGCACGGTTCCCCCCCCCCTTTGGTGGTCCTCCTCGGGTCCTTGTACTCTGGGGCCTCTGGATATCTGGGGCCTGGATCTCCTCCATACCTGCTTCATACCCTGGTGGACGGGGCTATGGCTCCCCACACTCCCTAGCAGATCGTTACATGGAGAAACCTTTGGAATACAAGCATGCTGATCCACACAGGTGTGCACACAGGTGTACACACGGGTGTTCACAGACGCGGACTACACCTTTCTTGGCTGCTGCCTCAAAGCACATTGTGCGCTGTCTATCTTGCGTGCTGCACAATATCATTTATTATTTAGTATCTACTGTTATCTACTGCTAGCTAGTTTATTGTGATGGTGCTGTTTTTATTATGTTGCTCTTTGTTGTTTGCTTTCTCTTCTGTTTTTTTTCTCCATACAGGTGATCCAGGCGTTTTGTTTGTTTGTTTGTTTGTTTTTTCCTTTCTTCCCCCCCTTCTCACCGTCTCTTCTCCCCTTTGGTTTTCTTTCTCTCCCTCTCTTTCTTTCATTCTTTCTCCCTGTCCTATCCCCCAGTCACGTCTGTCCCGTTTGTAGCAACCGAAAATAAAATAAATACATAACTATAATAAAGGTCAATCAAATGGACCAATATGGCAAGGCCGTGATGATCCACTTGGTAAAATAAATCCGCTTGGCATCTTTCTTGGCCTTAAGACAACAATTCTGATGGCTAAAGATCCAAACGGGACACAAAAAAGGAAAAAAAAAAAAAAAAAAAAAAAAAAAGGAAATGTTGGATACACTGGGGGGAACAATGATAATCCCCAGCATCTTATAAAACGCCTGTGCTGGTGTGAGCTGCTCGCAGGTTCATAGTATTCCTCCCGGTGCCGCCTCGGGCGCTTTCCTCGGGTCCGGGTTGCAGGCGTCGACAGTGGGGAGGAAACGGAAGAGTGAGTAGAGGGGTTAGTGGCAAATGAAGGCGACCGGCTACACGGAGGACCCCCAAGAACCAGCCGGGTCCCATCAAAAGCCGAGCGGCGCCTCCTCACTGAGTCCGCTGGATCAATTTTGTGGTCGCGTCGTTCTGTCATGCCTGCGTGTAGGTAGGCAGGAAGAGAGGACCCAAAATGCAGGACTCAAGGAGGCGGAAGAAACTCAAAATACACAGCTTTATTGCTGGGATGAAGCAGAACAGAAAAACACTAACTAAACTGGGAGTACCGAATAACTAGACAGGTTGGCAGGCTGGCAAACAGAACACACAGAGGGAGTGAGGGCAGAAGACGTTAACGACGCGACGCTGAACACTGGAGGACACGCACTATAAATACTGAGGCAGGAATAAGAGAGAACGAGGAACAGGTGGGACACAGCCGGGAGAAATTACACTTAACGAGACACGGGGAGCAAAGCTAGACACACAGACATAAGACAGGAACATGAACCTCCAAAGTAAAGCAGGAAACAAGACACACTTTACTAGGACACGGACTCGACAGAGTGAGACAGACAAGACATTGAACTAAACCTGCAATAACAACGAAATACAACCCGAACATTAATCCTAATACAGAAACACAGATTCATAATAATAAAAATCAAAGCACCAGAGAAACATAAAGAACAATCCATCATTCAAAAATAAACCAAAACATAAGGAACTCAAAATGCTGGGTCGAACCGACCCAGAACCATGACACTATCAGGATTGGGTAGTCGCCAATATCACTAATTTTGCATTCCAAGTTTCCAAAAAAGGGGGGGGTCGTCAATGTTTGGTGCATAGATGTTGCTTAAAATCATCCTATGGCCTTGAATCTCAGCCAAGAGTAGCAATGTGGGGGGGGGACTTCTTTGCCTCCCTCTTGCTGTGTGCCCAGCCTGGTGGCTGCGGTCTGTGACCGGCTCCCAGTGCAGACGGCTCCCTGTGTAAGTGTTTCCTCACCTGGCTCATGTGTGCCCAGCCCAATTTTACTCTTTAAGTGTGTGTGCGTCCGGGGGGGGGGGGTATGTATCCATGATCGTTTATGTTAATGAGAGTGTGGGGAGTGAGTTGGAGGGCGGGGTGGGCTGCTTTTAACCATGTAAAGCACTTTGTGCTACATTTTTGTATGAAAAGTTATAAATAAAGATTGATTGAATGTCCGCTCATCTTCGTCCTTAACCATCCGGATGCATTTAAACTGTAGCTGCTTATGAATTAAAATTGTTACACCCCTACTCTGACTGCTGCCACGCGGAAAAAATACCTGACCCACCCAATCACGGCAAAGTATTTCTGACTCTTGGGGAGACAAGTGAGTCTCTTGAAGAAAGACAATGTCAACTTTTTTTAATTTGATAAATGTCATGATCTTCTTCTTTTTAATTGGATAATTAAGGCCCTTTACGTTCCAGGTCATTAAGGTAAGGGCCCTTTGGTACTTATTCGCCATCATGCAGTATGTATCAGACATATAACAGTGGGGTAACTTATTATTAAAACCAGGAGTTCAATACCGAGTGGACAATATTTGGAAGGCTGGCTGTAAGTAAAATAGGGGAGTATGGAAGTAAATAAAAATAACAGCCGATAAACATTTAAACAAATATGTCTGGGGTGACCAAGAACACTAGTCACCCTCAGGTGGGCTATGAGCCCCAGAAAGAAAACATAAAGTTTATGGTCCGTGACTCAGTGACCAGTCGAACAGTCATAAACAGGACCCGTCACCAGCAGCAGCAGCATAACAAGTCAATGTAATATGAGGAGAGCAGTCATTCTGGGACTTAGCTACCTGAACACACCTCTATGCAGGTTGGTTAGAACTGTCCCTTGACAAACTGAGAAGGGCTTTATGACAACTGAATTACTAAAAGAGGAATTTAATAATCTTAGGGAGCTTCTCTACCAAGCAGATTGTGTCGTATTCTCAAAAGTAGCACAATTGAATAAATCAAATCAAACCGCGAAGCCCTATAATATTGAAACTAAACAGGAGGTGCAAAGTATATCGTGGATAGCATGTTAATTAATGCTAGGGCAAAAAAGGGTAGTGTTTAAATCCAAGCCTTTGACTGTAAATAACTCCCTTAACCTCCTAGGACCTGGCGTCCACATATGTGGACATCACATTTTGGGTTATTTAGACCAAAATACTCAATTTTGGTCTACAAGGGCCTGATATCCACTTACGAGGACATTATACTGCTACCGTGCTATCGAAATTTTAAACGAATATCCTCATATGTGGCTCTTATTTTTCTTAAAAACAAAAATAAGGTAAAAAAAAAAATCTGGCAATTCTTTGTTTTTACATCGGGCCCCAATGTGACCAAATATCAAAGAGAAATTAAAAATGCTGCCGTGGAAGAGTTCGGGTCTTAGGAGGTTAAGGTAAAGACAGAATGTAGTCCTGGGGGGTTTTTTGGTCGGTAAACTCACGTCTGTATCTGTGATACTGGCTGATGCCATCCACATTACACCAGGGCCTGTGTTGCTGGCTGATGCGATCCACAATACACAAGGGGCTGTGCTACTGGCTGAGGACATTCACATTACACCAGGGCCTGTGATGCCGGCTTCTACCATCCACATTACACCAGGGACAGTGCTTCCTGTGAGGCCATCTTCACCCCACTAGGGCCTCTGCTGCTCGTTGATGCCATCCACATTACACCTGGGCCTGTGGTGCTGACCGATATCATGCACATTTCACCAGGGCCAGTGGTGTTGACTAACGCCATTCACATTACAACAGGGCCTGCCAAATACAGAATCTGTTACAACAACAAGAAGCCATTGATTGTTTATTGGTTAAATGCGTTTCATGTCACCCAGAGGGCGTTTGTGTAGATTTAAGGGACAAGGTCTGTCTGTGCGTGATGTCTGTTTATGGCTCAAGGCCTCGACTGAATTGTTTACTGTGCTTCACACAGCCTGATAAGGAACAGAGTGAAAATGATGAATTAACGGTGTGAGTTTTACTTTGGAGCGCCACATTTTTGTGATTGAGATTTAATTGAAGGAGGAACACACTGAAAAAAAAAAGGAAAAAAAGGGCCAGCTCTTGGATTTACGTAAGCATCTCGCGTGTATTTAACACAATTGCCTCAGGCTTTAAAGATCTGTACGAAATTCAACAACTTAATTTGTTCTCGTTGAGATGACACGATACAATCTAGTAAGAGTGGTGAGTTGCTGAACTCACGGAATTCACAAGACCGCATAAGATTTCAAACTACAGGAAAATCACTGGAGTTATAAGAGGCAGACAACGACACACACACCACATGCATGCTATTGCTATTTATTGTGGATTAACCTGTCAAGGGCAAGAACAAAAGAATTCTGCATCAAATACAGGAAATCATAGCTTTCCTGTATTTCCTACATTGTTGGCATGCTGGTTGGTGCTGTTGCTTGACAGTAAGAAGGTCCTGGGTCCAAATCCACAGTCTGGCTAGTTTGCGGTGGTTTCTCTCTGGGTATTCTGGTTTCCAGTGCGAGAGAAAAAGTCATGCAGTTATTAGAGCTAGGTTAATTGATGATTCTAAATTACCCGTGAATGTGAGTGTAAATGGTTGTTTGTTTCTATGTGATAGACTGGTGAGCTGTCCAGGGTGTACCCTGCCTGGTAACCTATCACTTCAGGGTTATTTCCCAGCCCTCCTGCAACCAGGATAAAGATAGGAGGATGGTAGTTGTTGTAGACCCATTCAATTTTTATGGTAACCAGGATCTAGACTTTGTTGAACCGTATGTAATATGAAGGCAACATGTAGTATTTAAGTGACCAAGTAGTATTTGGATAAAAGTTATTGAATAGTGTTGAAATAAACTGACAGAATTGTGAAGGATTAAAATATTCCAGGAGCTCAACTTACTTCATCTGAACATGTTTCAATCGTGTTTTATGAACACAAAATGCAGGTTTACTGAATATGAAAAGGTTGTGTTGATTTAACTCAGTTGTTTAAGTTTCTGCCAAAGCAAAACATTTGTGTGCAACCAGTGTCCACTATTGAATCAAGTAAATCCAACATGTTTTTTCAGGGCAAAAAGGAGTTACGGTACCGTATCCCTACACAATATTTTCCCGGGAGGGAGAAAAACTTTCTGGTGAAGTCTTGGTTGATTTTTGGGTTTTGCTTAACACTAGGTTGATTTTATCAGTGAGGTTTGGATTGTTTTCTTCCTCTAAGAGAGAGAAAGATGGTTTTATGCTTGGACATGTTTGCAACGGGCCCCAGTATTTGTTACTTTATTAGTATTTTATTGGTTACATTCGTGTTTGCTTTTCTTACAGTGCACTGAAATAAGAACATCTGAGAGGTGTGATCCACCGGTGGTGATATTTTGGTATTTTGTGAGTTCCTGATTTAACAAATCAGCTCTTTAATCCAGGCCTGAGAGATTGAACTTTAAAGCGCTATAAAATATTCTTACTGAAAACAGTCGCAAAGTATTTTTCTCCATGATTATAATGGGCTTGGGAGAAATTCACTTATATGGGACATCATGATCACATGAGAAGTCCTGAGCCTAAAAGGATTGCAGCGAGTCAGTCCAGTCCAAAAAACAAGGAACTGTTTTCCTTTAAAATGATGACGTCATCTTGCTGGTGATGGATACTCGAATAGGTTGCGCGTGAGACTCCATTATCAGCAATTTCTGGTATGAATGTGTGTGAATGTATGCATGTGACTGGACTGTGATGGACTGACGACTAAAAGTTTTAGCTGACTTGATACTGAGACAAAAACGGTACTGACTTTAGGATTAGTAAATGTTGAGCAATAATTCACCCAGCCTGCAACAGATGGGTGGATACTTTGTTTTGTTTTGTTTTTGCAGGAGCAGAAGGATGACAGAGACTAAAGGGGGAGACTGTAGCTTCACATGAGTGTGAACTGCTGAATTAACCCTTTGGTTGCTAATTTTGAGTCACTGATGTTTGCAATAAGAAAATTGTGTTTTATTAGCTGTGTTTCAATGAGTGTATCACATTACATTGTTGGGGATGTAAAATGCTAAAGTGAAGAAAAGGTTTGATTTCACTCATGACTGAACATGTTATTATTAACCATAGCAGGCCACTGTAAAAAGTCAATTAACTTTTATAGAGGAAAAAAAGCCAAAAAAACTCTATTAATGTCTATGGACAACAGGGAAATGGTAGACTTGTCACATTCAAAATAGAGATATGTAATAACAAACACTGGTCCACGTCATTTAGGTGCTTTCTTGAAATAGTCAGCAATTTAAAAGTAGAATAGAACCTACAGCGGCATGTGATAGGATGTGGTGCTGCACAAGAACAAGAGCAAAATAAAGAAAGAAAAATTACTGTGTTTAGCTTTGAGAAATTCAAAATAAAATGTACCATTACACTCAGAGGATCAATATGAAATTCAATATATGCAAATTTTGCATGAAGCACATGACTGATAGCTGTTCTGTCCTGAGCTTTTGTTTTTACAGCACCCACTTGACCACACCAACAGTTTCTCGCCACCGAAAGGGGGTACTTGCAACGAATAGGGAGGAATATCATCAGAAGTGGGAAAGGTAAGCCCCCATGGGGGTGATAACACCATTAATTTCACTTATGGTCAAATTCTTAAAATTTGACCCCAAACATGAAAAATTCTTCAAACATTTAGAGACAGAGTGGAGTTCTAGATAAATATAATGTGCCAAACCACATGCGGATGGAGAGCTGGAATCGATAAGATGGTGAAATAACACGCAGGAAAAATGTTGACCATGTTGATTATGTTTATTCCAGTGTGCAGAGATTGGCTAATCTGACCAGGAAATGTTATAAAATGGATTGTCGGAACAGTCAGCGATAAAGTCACCTTTGACAGTCCAGACTAAGATGGCGTTGGACATCTTGAGGGTGGAAAAGGGTTGGTGTGACCAAGGTGTGGTTTGGCTTGTTGTATGTATATTTCAAGATGATACAGCTCTGGATGAACCAGTTACCAGGGCATGGAAGGAGGACAGACTTATTAAATGAGGAGAAGGAATTTTCTGGGATTGAAGATCCTCTGGGTGAGTGGTTGACTAAAAGCATGCATAAAATAAAAGCTATCTTTTGTTATGGATTGGTAATAGATTGATAATTGGCCACATTTACAGCTGTATTGACTTGTTATAGACTCAGTCTACTTGATGTTAAAGAACTGTAATTAACAGATTGAATACAGTGACATTAAAGAAAGAATATGCAGCGCCACCCTGTCAGATGCCAGTGACGGTGGGGCTCAGTGATGAATCAGGTGAGCTGGATTCATGGCTGAATCAAGACATAGATTCCACTGCTGTGGTCAGTGAGGGAAAAACAAGGGGAAATAAAAAATAAAACACAGTTTTTATATGTGAAGTTCATATTAATACAGGTTTTGTTTTTAGGTAGTTCTGCGGACGCAGGCTCTGGGCGGAGCCAGGAGTTGAACAAGATCTAACATGACAATTAAATTGATTTCATTCCCTGGCACAGGATGACAGGACTGGAGCAACGACACTGGATAGGAGAAAGTGATACTTTCTGAGATATGAGGTCACTAACCTTTTCTTTCAATTTTCTAGCTCCGTTGAATTGACACATAGGAATGTGTCAAAAGGGGGGGAAGTTGAGTTTTAACATCAAACAAGGGTTATATGAACATTTTTATGACTTCATTTGTGTTTTTAATAACTTAGGTACGGTAAAACTTAAGCTAATAGTGACCCAAAAGGTTTCCAGACTTCTTTAGAGAACCAGTGTTGTTATTGTGGTTTTTCCTCTTGTATCCATCTCCAATATTTTATCTCAGTTCTGACTACCTTCCCTCTCTTTGTTACCATCCGACTAAACTTCTCCAGTCTGAATGACATTCCGATGTCATTGCTGTATATCCTGGTGGTGTGGATCAGTGAATCGATGTCTCGTTCACTCTTGGCATACAGCTTGATGTCATCCATGTACAGGAGGTGGCTGACAACTGTTCCATTCCATAGTCGGTATCCGTAGCCAGTCTTGTCAATGATGTCACTGAGGGGGTTCAGGCCTATGCAGAACAGCAGTGGGGACAGAGCATCTGCTTGGTAGATCCCACACTTGATGGTGATCTTGTGCTATGGGCTTGAAGTTGGCCTCTAGTGTTATACGCCACATACCCATTGAGTTCCTGATGAAGGCTCTTAGGGTCCAGGTGTGGGGCATTGAGTCACAGGCCTTCTTGTAATCAATCCAGGCAGTGCACAGGTTGGTCAGTCTGGTCTTGCAGTCTCGGCTGATTGTTGTTGTTCTTATATATATATACATATATATATATATATATATATATATATATGTATATATAGATAGATAGATTGTATACTCATTGTTTGTTCAATAAAGTTCCTAAAAACAAACAAACAAAAAACAAAAACAAAATGTAACGTTCGAAGCATTAGAGTCGGTCAAGGCTTCAAAATAATGGAAAACCACATGTCCACAGTGACATCTGCTGGCCAATTTGATTAACGCCACATATTGATAATGCTGTTCTGTGAAACACTGACGCAGACAAGCCCTGCACAATTCCAAGCAGAACTACTTATAATACCAGACTGTCAATAATGGCAATGAGCACATGTTTTGGAGAAACTCCCACACAAACAAAGAAAGAGCAATACTGAGACTGTTAAAGACAGCAGGTTATGATCGTAATAAACTGCGCTTCAACAAAATTCTCCCTCTGTTAACATTTGTGTTGCTCACAGTAACTCAGTGTATAAATTAAATCATACAGAGAGTAGACTGCTGGGGTTACTGTAATAACCACACAGGCTTCCAGCTGTTTAGGGCCTCGGCCGGCCTCGTTTTTGCTCACAGCCATCAAAGACCGGATGTGTTTGGTTGATTTTTAAGTTTTCTGGGAGTTATCAGGTTTGTTCTCCACACTGTCAAGTAAAGTTAGAAGCTGGTATAACATTTGCTTTTATTAATTAATTTTAAAAATATTCATTTAAATGAAATGTGTTTTCCTTCTTTCCTTCTTCTTTCCAACACTGAAAAGCACAAAGGCCAACTTTGACATTAAAAGGTGCAAAAACGAGTACAAGATATTTACAATAAGCAGACCTCAGTGCAAGAAAGACTCTTTCCAACACTGAAAAGCACAAAGGCCAACTTTGACATTAAAAAGTGTAAAAACAAGTACAAGATATTTATAATAAGCAACCTCAGTGCAAGAAAGACTCTTTCCAACACTGAAAAAGCAAAAAGGCCAACTTTGACATTAAAAAGTGTAAAAACAAGTACAAGATATTTACAATAAGCAGACCTCAGTGCAAGAAAGAGTCTTTCCAACAATGAAAAGCACAGAGGCCAACTTTGACATTAAAATGTGTTCAAACAAGTACAAGATATTTACAATAAGCAGACCTCAGTGCAAGAAAGAGTCTTTCCAACACTGAAAAAGCACAAAGGCCAACTTTGACATTAAAATGTGTTCAAACAAGTACAAGATATTTACAATAAGCAGACCTCAGTGCAAGAAAGAGTCTTTCCACCACTGAAAAGCACAGAAGCCAACTTTGACATTAAAAAGTGTAAAAACAAGTACAAGATATTTACAATAAGCAGACCTCAGTGCAAGAAAGACTCTTTCAACCACTGAAAAAGCACAAAGGCCAACTTTGACATTAAAATGTGTTCAAACAAGTACAAGATATTTACAATAAGCAGACCTCAGTGCAAGAAAGAGTCTTTCCACCACTGAAAAGCACAGAGGCCAACTTTGACATTAAAATGTGCAAAAACAAGTACAAGATATTTACAATAAGCAGACCTCAGTGCAAGAAAGACTCTTTCCAACACTGAAAAGCACAAAGACCAACTTTGACATTAAAATGTGCAAAAACAAGTACAAGATATTTAAAATAAGCAGACCTCAGTGCAAGAAAGAGTCTTTCCAACACTGAAAACCACAAAGGCCAACTTTGACATTAAAAAGTGTAAAAACAAGTACAAGATATTTACAATAAGCAGACCTCAGTGCAAGAAAGAGTCTTTCCAACAATGAAAAGCACAGAGGCCAACTTTGACATTAAAATGTGTTCAAACAAGTACAAGATATTTACAATAAGCAGACCTCAGTGCAAGAAAGAGTCTTTCCAACACTGAAAAAGCACAGAGGCCAACTTTGACATTAAAAAGTGTAAAAACAAGTACAAGATATTTACAATAAGCAGACCTCAGTGCAAGAAAGAGTCTTTCAACCACTGAAAAAGCACAAAGGCCAACTTTGACATTAAAATGTGTTCAAACAAGTACAAGATATTTACAATAAGCAGACCTCAGTGCAAGAAAGAGTCTTTCCACCACTGAAAAGCACAGAGGCCAACTTTGACATTACAAGGTGTAAAAACAAGTACAAGATATTTACAATAAGCAGACCTCAGTGCAAGAAAGAGTCTTTCCAACACTGAAAAAGCACAAAGGCCAACTTTGACATTAAAAGGTGCAAAAACAAGTACAAGATATTTACAATAAGCAGACCTCAGTGCAAGAAAGACTCTTTCCAACACTGAAAAGCACAAAGACCAACTTTGACATTAAAATGTGCAAAAACAAGTACAAGATATTTAAAATAAGCAGACCTCAGTGCAAGAAAGAGTCTTTCCAACACTGAAAACCACAAAGGCCAACTTTGACATTAAAAAGTGTTCAAACAAGTACAAGATATTTACAATAAGCAGACCTCAGTGCAAGAAAGACTCTTTCCAACACTGAAAAGCACAAAGACCAACTTTGACATTAAAATGTGCAAAACAAGTACAAGATATTTACAATAAGCAGACCTCAGTACAAGAAAGAGTCTTTCCACCACTGAAAAAGCACAGAGGCCAACTTTGACATTAAAAGGTGTAAAAACAAGTACAAGATATTTACAATAAGCAGACCTCAGTGCAAGAAAGACTCTTTCCAACACTGAAAAGCACAAAGACCAACTTTGACATTAAAATGTGCAAAACAAGTACAAGATATTTACAATAAGCAGACCTCAGTACAAGAAAGAGTCTTTCCACCACTGAAAAAGCACAGAGGCCAACTTTGACATTAAAAGGTGTAAAAACAAGTACAAGATATTTACAATAAGCAGACCTCAGTACAAGAAAGAGTCTTTCCAACACTGAAAAGCACAAAGACCAACTTTGACATTAAAATGTGCAAAACAAGTACAAGATATTTACAATAAGCAGACCTCAGTACAAGAAAGAGTCTTTCCAACACTGAAAAAGCACAAAGGCCAACTTTGACATTAAAATGTGTTCAAACAAGTACAAGATATTTACAATAAGCAGACCTCAGTGCAAGAAAGAGTCTTTCCAACACTGAAAAAGCACAAAGGCCAACTTTGACATTAAAAGGTGTTCAAACAAGTACAAGATATTTACAATAAGCAGACCTCAGTGCAAGAAAGAGTCTTTCCACCACTGAAAAAGCACAAAGGCCAACTTTGACATTAAAAGGTGTTAAAACAAGTACAAGATATTTACAATAAGCAGACCTCAGTGCAAGAAAGAGTCTTTCCAACACTGAAAAAGCACAGAGGCCAACTTTGACATTAAAAAGTGTAAAAACAAGTACAAGATATTTACAATAAGCAGACCTCAGTGCAAGAAAGAGTCTTTCCAACACTGAAAAAGCACAAAGGCCAACTTTGACATTAAAAGGTGCAAAAACAAGTACAAGA
Organism: Perissodus microlepis; assembly: GCF_051167445.1. Taxonomy (NCBI): domain Eukaryota; kingdom Metazoa; phylum Chordata; class Actinopteri; order Cichliformes; family Cichlidae; genus Perissodus; species Perissodus microlepis. The sequence continues at coordinate 323,200 of NW_028182047.1, read as the reverse complement.
TATTTACAATAAGCAGACCTCAGTGCAAGAAAGAGTCTTTCCACCACTGAAAAAGCACAGAGGCCAACTTTGACATTAAAAGGTGTAAAAACAAGTACAAGATATTTACAATAAGCAGACCTCAGTGCAAGAAAGAGTCTTTCCAACAATGAAAAAGCACAAAGGCCAACTTTGACATTAAAATGTGTTCAAACAAGTACAAGATATTTACAATAAGCAGACCTCAGTGCAAGAAAGAGTCTTTCCAACAATGAAAAAGCACAGAGGCCAACTTTGACATTAAAATGTGTTCAAACAAGTACAAGATATTTACAATAAGCAGACCTCAGTGCAAGAAAGAGTCTTTCCAACACTGAAAAAGCACAGAGGCCAACTTTGACATTAAAATGTGTTCAAACAAGTACAAGATATTTACAATAAGCAGACCTCAATGCAAGAAAGAGTCTTTCCAACAATAAAAAAGCACAAAGACCAACTTTGACATTAAAATGTGCAAAAATAAGTACAAGATATTTAAAATAAGCAGACCTCAGTGCAAGAAAGAGTCTTTCCAACACTGAAAACCACAAAGGCCAACTTTGACATTAAAAAGTGTTCAAACAAGTACAAGATATTTACAATAAGCAGACCTCAGTGCAAGAAAGAGTCTTTCCACCACTGAAAAGCACAAAGGCCAACTTTGACATTAAAATGTGCAAAACAAGTACAAGATATTTACAATAAGCAGACCTCAGTACAAGAAAGAGTCTTTCCACCACTGAAAAAGCACAAAGGCCAACTTTGACATTAAAATGTGTAAAAACAAGTACAAGATATTTACAATAAGCAGACCTCAGTGCAAGAAAGAGTCTTTCCACCACTGAAAAGCACAAAGACCAACTTTGACATTAAAAGGTGTAAAAACAAGTACAAGATATTTACAATAAGCAGACCTCAGTGCAAGAAAGAGTCTTTCCAACACTGAAAAAGCACAAAGGCCAACTTTGACATTAAAAGGTGCAAAAACAAGTACAAGATATTTACAATAAGCAGACCTCAGTGCAAGAAATTGTCTTTCCACCACTGAAAAAGCACAGAGGCCAACTTTGACATTAAAAGGTGTAAAAACAAGTACAAGATATTTACAATAAGCAGACCTCAGTGCAAGAAAGAGTCTTTCCAACAATGAAAAAGCACAAAGGCCAACTTTGACATTAAAAGGTGCAAAAACAAGTACAATATATTTACAATAAGCAGACCTCAGTGCAAGAAATTGTCTTTCCACCACTGAAAAAGCACAGAGGCCAACTTTGACATTAAAAGGTGTAAAAACAAGTACAAGATATTTACAATAAGCAGACCTCAGTGCAAGAAAGAGTCTTTCCAACAATGAAAAAGCACAGAGGCCAACTTTGACATTAAAATGTGTTCAAACAAGTACAAGATATTTACAATAAGCAGACCTCAGTGCAAGAAAGAGTCTTTCCAACACTGAAAAAGCACAGAGGCCAACTTTGACATTAAAACATGTACAAGATATTTACAATAAGCAGACCTCAGTGCAAGAAAGAGTCTTTCCAACAATGAAAAGCACAGAGGCCAACTTTGACATTAAAATGTGTAAAAACAAGTACAAGATATTTACAATAAGCAGACCTCAGTGCAAGAAAGAGTCTTTCCAACACTGAAAAGCACAAAGACCAACTTTGACATTAAAATGTGTTCAAACAAGTACAAGATATTTACAATAAGCAGACCTCAGTGCAAGAAAGAGTCTTTCCAACACTGAAAAAGCACAGAGGCCAACTTTGACATTAAAATGTGTTCAAACAAGTACAAGATATTTACAATAAGCAGACGTCAGTGCAAGAAAGACTCTTTCCAACACTGAAAAAGCACAGAGGCCAACTTTGACATTAAAAAGTGTAAAAACAAGTACAAGATATTTACAATAAGCAGACCTCAGTGCAAGAAAGACTCTTTCCAACACTGAAAAAGCACAGAGGCCAACTTTGACATTAAAAAGTGTAAAAACAAGTACAAGATATTTACAATAAGCAGACCTCAGTGCAAGAAAGAGTCTTTCCAACACTGAAAAAGCACAAAGGCCAACTTTGACATTAAAATGTGCAAAAACAAGTACAAGATATTTACAATAAGCAGACCTCAGTGCAAGAAAGAGTCTTTCCAACAATGAAAAAGCACAAAGGCCAACTTTGACATTAAAATGTGTTCAAACAAGTACAAGATATTTACAATAAGCAGACCTCAGTGCAAGAAAGAGTCTTTCAACCACTGAAAAAGCACAAAGGCCAACTTTGACATTAAAATGTGTTCAAACAAGTACAAGATATTTACAATAAGCAGACCTCAGTGCAAGAAAGAGTCTTTCCACCACTGAAAAGCACAGAGGCCAACTTTGACATTACAAGGTGTAAAAACAAGTACAAGATATTTACAATAAGCAGACCTCAGTGCAAGAAAGAGTCTTTCCAACACTGAAAAAGCACAAAGGCCAACTTTGACATTAAAATGTGCAAAAACAAGTACAATATATTTACAATAAGCAGACCTCAGTGCAAGAAAGACTCTTTCCAACACTGAAAAAGCACAAAGGCCAACTTTGACATTAAAAGGTGTAAAAACAAGTACAAGATATTTACAATAAGCAGACCTCAGTACAAGAAAGACTCTTTCCAACACTGAAAAAGCACAAAGGCCAACTTTGACATTAAAATGTGCAAAAACAAGTACAATATATTTACAATAAGCAGACCTCAGTGCAAGAAAGACTCTTTCCAACACTGAAAAAGCACAAAGGCCAACTTTGACATTAAAAGGTGTAAAAACAAGTACAAGATATTTACAATAAGCAGACCTCAGTGCAAGAAAGAGTCTTTCCAACACTGAAAAGCACAAAGACCAACTTTGACATTAAAATGTGCAAAACAAGTACAAGATATTTACAATAAGCAGACCTCAGTGCAAGAAAGAGTCTTTCCAACACTGAAAACCATAAAGGCCAACTTTGACATTAAAAAGTGTTCAAACAAGTACAAGATATTTACAATAAGCAGACCTCAGTGCAAGAAAGACTCTTTCCAACACTGAAAAGCACAAAGACCAACTTTGACATTAAAATGTGCAAAACAAGTACAAGATATTTACAATAAGCAGACCTCAGTACAAGAAAGAGTCTTTCCACCACTGAAAAAGCACAAAGGCCAACTTTGACATTAAAAGGTGTAAAAACAAGTACAAGATATTTACAATAAGCAGACCTCAGTACAAGAAAGAGTCTTTCCACCACTGAAAAAGCACAGAGGCCAACTTTGACATTAAAAGGTGTAAAAACAAGTACAAGATATTTACAATAAGCAGACCTCAGTGCAAGAAAGAGTCTTTCCAACACTGAAAAAGCACAAAGGCCAACTTTGACATTAAAATGTGTTCAAACAAGTACAAGATATTTACAATAAGCAGACCTCAGTGCAAGAAAGACTCTTTCCAACACTGAAAAAGCACAGAGGCCAACTTTGACATTACAAGGTGTAAAAACAAGTACAAGATATTTACAATAAGCAGACCTCAGTGCAAGAAAGACTCTTTCCACCACTGAAAAAGCACAGAGGCCAACTTTGACATTAAAAGGTGTAAAAACAAGTACAAGATATTTACAATAAGCAGACCTCAGTGCAAGAAAGAGTCTTTCCACCACTGAAAAGCACAAAGGCCAACTTTGACATTAAAATGTGTTCATACAAGTACAAGATATTGACAATAAGCAGACCTCAATGCAAGAAAGACTCTTTCCAACACTGAAAAAGCACAAAGGCCAACTTTGACATTAAAATGTGCAAAAACAAGTACAAGATATTTACAATAAGCAGACCTCAGTGCAAGAAAGACTCTTTCCAACACTGAAAAAGCACAAAGGCCAACTTTGACATTAAAATGTGTTCAAACAAGTACAAGATATTTACAATAAGCAGACCTCAGTGCAAGAAAGAGTCTTTCAACCACTGAAAAAGCACAGAGGCCAACTTTGACATTAAAATGTGTTCAAACAAGTACAAGATATTTACAATAAGCAGACCTCAGTGCAAGAAAGAGTCTTTCCAACAGTGAAAAAGCACAAAGGCCAACTTTGACATTAAAATGTGCAAAAACAAGTACAAGATATTTACAATAAGCAGACCTCAGTGCAAGAAAGAGTCTTTCCAACACTGAAAAAGCACAAAGGCCAACTTTGACATTAAAAGGTGTAAAAACAAGTACAATATATTTACAATAAGCAGACCTCAGTGCAAGAAAGAGTCTTTCCAACACTGAAAAAGCACAAAGGCCAACTTTGACATTAAAAGATGTAAAAACAAGTACAAGATATTTACAATAAGCAGACCTCAGTGCAAGAAAGAGTCTTTCCAACACTGAAAAGCACAGAGGCCAACTTTGACATTAAAATGTGTTCATACAAGTACAAGATATTTACAATAAGCAGACCTCAGTGCAAGAAAGAGTCTTTCCAACACTGAAAAGCACAGAGGCCAACTTTGACATTAAAATGTGTTCATACAAGTACAAGATATTTACAATAAGCAGACCTCAGTGCAAGAAAGACTCTTTCCACCACTGAAAAAGCACAGAGGCCAACTTTGACATTAAAAGGTGTAAAAACAAGTACAAGATATTTACAATAAGCAGACCTCAGTGCAAGAAAGAGTCTTTCCACCACTGAAAAGCACAAAGGCCAACTTTGACATTAAAATGTGTTCATACAAGTACAAGATATTGACAATAAGCAGACCTCAATGCAAGAAAGACTCTTTCCAACACTGAAAAAGCACAAAGGCCAACTTTGACATTAAAATGTGCAAAAACAAGTACAAGATATTTACAATAAGCAGACCTCAGTGCAAGAAAGACTCTTTCCAACACTGAAAAAGCACAAAGGCCAACTTTGACATTAAAATGTGTTCAAACAAGTACAAGATATTTACAATAAGCAGACCTCAGTGCAAGAAAGAGTCTTTCAACCACTGAAAAAGCACAAAGGCCAACTTTGACATTAAAATGTGTTCATACAAGTACAAGATATTTACAATAAGCAGACCTCAATGCAAGAAAGACTCTTTCCAACAGTGAAAAAGCACAAAGGCCAACTTTGACATTAAAATGTGCAAAAACAAGTACAAGATATTTACAATAAGCAGACCTCAGTGCAAGAAAGAGTCTTTCCAACACTGAAAAAGCACAAAGGCCAACTTTGACATTAAAAGGTGTAAAAACAAGTACAATATATTTACAATAAGCAGACCTCAGTGCAAGAAAGAGTCTTTCCAACACTGAAAAAGCACAAAGGCCAACTTTGACATTAAAAGATGTAAAAACAAGTACAAGATATTTACAATAAGCAGACCTCAGTGCAAGAAAGAGTCTTTCAACCACTGAAAAAGCACAAAGGCCAACTTTGACATTAAAAGGTGTAAAAACAAGTACAATATATTTACAATAAGCAGACCTCAGTGCAAGAAAGAGTCTTTCCAACACTGAAAAAGCACAAAGGCCAACTTTGACATTAAAATGTGCAAAAACAAGTACAATATATTTACAATAAGCAGACCTCAGTGCAAGAAAGAGTCTTTCCAACACTGAAAAAGCACAAAGGCCAACTTTGACATTAAAAGGTGTAAAAACAAGTACAATATATTTACAATAAGCAGACCTCAGTGCAAGAAAGAGTATTTCCAACACTGAAAAAGCACAAAGGCCAACTTTGACATTAAAAGATGTAAAAACAAGTACAAGATATTTACAATAAGCAGACCTCAGTGCAAGAAAGAGTCTTTCCAACACTGAAAAGCACAAAGGCCAACTTTGACATTAAAAGGTGTAAAAACAAGTACAATATATTTACAATAAGCAGACCTCAGTGCAAGAAAGAGTCTTTCCAACACTGAAAAAGCACAAAGGCCAACTTTGACATTAAAATGTGCAAAAACAAGTACAAGATATTTAAAATAAGCAGACCTCAGTGCAAGAAAGAGTCTTTCCAACACTGAAAAAGCACAGAGGCCAACTTTGACATTAAAAGATGTAAAAACAAGTACAAGATATTTACAATAAGCAGACCTCAGTGCAAGAAAGAGTCTTTCAACCACTGAAAAGCACAGAGGCCAACTTTGACATTAAAATGTGTTCAAACAAGTACAAGATATTTACAATAAGCAGACCTCAGTGCAAGAAAGAGTCTTTCAACCACTGAAAAAGCACAAAGGCCAACTTTGACATTAAAATGTGCAAAAACAAGTACAAGATATTTACAATAAGCAGACCTCAGTGCAAGAAAGACTCTTTCCAACAATGAAAAAGCACAAAGGCCAACTTTGACATTAAAATGTGCAAAAACAAGTACAAGATATTTACAATAAGCAGACCTCAGTGCAAGAAAGACTCTTTCCAACACTGAAAAAGCACAAAGGCCAACTTTGACATTAAAAGATGTAAAAACAAGTACAATATATTTACAATAAGCAGACCTCAGTGCAAGAAAGAGTCTTTCAACCACTGAAAAAGCACAAAGGCCAACTTTGACATTAAAAGGTGTAAAAACAAGTACAATATATTTACAATAAGCAGACCTCAGTGCAAGAAAGAGTCTTTCCAACACTGAAAAAGCACAAAGGCCAACTTTGACATTAAAATGTGCAAAAACAAGTACAAGATATTTAAAATAAGCAGACCTCAGTGCAAGAAAGAGTCTTTCCAACACTGAAAAAGCACAGAGGCCAACTTTGACATTAAAAGATGTAAAAACAAGTACAAGATATTTACAATAAGCAGACCTCAGTGCAAGAAAGAGTCTTTCAACCACTGAAAAGATCAGAGGCCAACTTTGACATTAAAATGTGTTCAAACAAGTACAAGATATTTACAATAAGCAGACCTCAGTGCAAGAAAGAGTCTTTCAACCACTGAAAAAGCACAAAGGCCAACTTTGACATTAAAATGTGCAAAAACAAGTACAAGATATTTACAATAAGCAGACCTCAGTGCAAGAAAGACTCTTTCCAACAATGAAAAAGCACAAAGGCCAACTTTGACATTAAAATGTGCAAAAACAAGTACAAGATATTTACAATAAGCAGACCTCAGTGCAAGAAAGACTCTTTCCAACACTGAAAAAGCACAAAGGCCAACTTTGACATTAAAATGTGCAAAAACAAGTACAAGATATTTACAATAAGCAGACCTCAGTGCAAGAAAGAGTCTTTCAACCACTGAAAAAGCACAAAGGCCAACTTTGACATTAAAAGATGTAAAAACAAGTACAAGATATTTACAATAAGCAGACCTCAGTGCAAGAAAGAGTCTTTCAACCACTGAAAAGCACAGAGGCCAACTTTGACATTAAAATGTGTTCAAACAAGTACAAGATATTTACAATAAGCAGACCTCAGTGCAAGAAAGAGTCTTTCAACCACTGAAAAAGCACAAAGGCCAACTTTGACATTAAAATGTGCAAAAACAAGTACAAGATATTTACAATAAGCAGACCTCAGTGCAAGAAAGAGTCTTTCCAACACTGAAAAAGCACAAAGGCCAACTTTGACATTAAAAGGTGTAAAAACAAGTACAATATATTTACAATAAGCAGACCTCAGTGCAAGAAAGAGTCTTTCCAACACTGAAAAAGCACAAAGGCCAACTTTGACATTAAAATGTGCAAAAACAAGTACAAGATATTTACAATAAGCAGACCTCAGTGCAAGAAAGAGTCTTTCCAACACTGAAAAAGCACAGAGGCCAACTTTGACATTAAAAGATGTAAAAACAAGTACAAGATATTTACAATAAGCAGACCTCAGTGCAAGAAAGACTCTTTCCAACACTGAAAAGCACAGAGGCCAACTTTGACATTAAAAGATGTAAAAACAAGTACAAGATATTTACAATAAGCAGACCTCAGTGCAAGAAAGACTCTTTCCAACACTGAAAAAGCACAAAGGCCAACTTTGACATTAAAATGTGCAAAAACAAGTACAAGATATTTACAATAAGCAGACCTCAGTGCAAGAAAGAGTCTTTCAACCACTGAAAAAGCACAAAGGCCAACTTTGACATTAAAATGTGCAAAAACAAGTACAAGATATTTACAATAAGCAGACCTCAGTGCAAGAAAGAGTCTTTCCAACACTGAAAAAGCACAAAGGCCAACTTTGACATTAAAAGGTGTAAAAACAAGTACAATATATTTACAATAAGCAGACCTCAGTGCAAGAAAGAGTCTTTCCAACACTGAAAAAGCACAAAGGCCAACTTTGACATTAAAATGTGCAAAAACAAGTACAAGATATTTACAATAAGCAGACCTCAGTGCAAGAAAGAGTCTTTCCAACACTGAAAAAGCACAGAGGCCAACTTTGACATTAAAAGATGTAAAAACAAGTACAAGATATTTACAATAAGCAGACCTCAGTGCAAGAAAGACTCTTTCCAACACTGAAAAGCACAGAGGCCAACTTTGACATTAAAAGATGTAAAAACAAGTACAAGATATTTACAATAAGCAGACCTCAGTGCAAGAAAGACTCTTTCCAACACTGAAAAAGCACAAAGGCCAACTTTGACATTAAAATGTGCAAAAACAAGTACAAGATATTTACAATAAGCAGACCTCAGTGCAAGAAAGAGTCTTTCCAACACTGAAAAAGCACAAAGACCAACTTTGACATTAAAATGTGCAAAAACAAGTACAAGATATTTACAATAAGCAGACCTCAGTGCAAGAAAGACTCTTTCCAACACTGAAAAGCACAAAGACCAACTTTGACATTAAAATGTGCAAAAACAAGTACAAGATATTTACAATAAGCAGACCTCAGTGCAAGAAAGAGTCTTTCCAACACTGAAAAGCACAGAGGCCAACTTTGACATTAAAATGTGTTCAAACAAGTACAAGATATTTACAATAAGCAGACCTCAGTGCAAGAAAGAGTCTTTCAACCACTGAAAAAGCACAAAGGCCAACTTTGACGTTAAAATGTGTTCAAACAAGTACAAGATATTTACAATAAGCAGACCTCAGTGCAAGAAAGAGTCTTTCCACCACTGAAAAGCACAGAGGCCAACTTTGACATTACAAGGTGTAAAAACAAGTACAAGATATTTACAATAAGCAGACCTCAGTGCAAGAAAGAGTCTTTCCAACACTGAAAAAGCACAAAGGCCAACTTTGACATTAAAAGGTGTAAAAACAAGTACAAGATATTTACAATAAGCAGACCTCAGTGCAAGAAAGAGTCTTTCAACCAATGAAAAGCACAGAGGCCAACTTTGACATTAAAATGTGTTCAAACAAGTACAAGATATTTACAATAAGCAGACCTCAGTGCAAGAAAGAGTCTTTCAACCACTGAAAAAGCACAAAGGCCAACTTTGACGTTAAAATGTGTTCAAACAAGTACAAGATATTTACAATAAGCAGACCTCAGTGCAAGAAAGAGTCTTTCCACCACTGAAAAGCACAGAGGCCAACTTTGACATTACAAGGTGTAAAAACAAGTACAATATATTTACAATAAGCAGACCTCAGTGCAAGAAAGAGTCTTTCCAACACTGAAAAAGCACAGAGGCCAACTTTGACATTAAAAGGTGTAAAAACAAGTACAAGATATTTACAATAAGCAGACCTCAGTGCAAGAAAGACTCTTTCCACCACTGAAAAAGCACAGAGGCCAACTTTGACATTACAAGGTGTAAAAACAAGTACAAGATATTTACAATAAGCAGACCTCAGTGCAAGAAAGAGTCTTTCCACCACTGAAAAAGCACAGAGGCCAACTTTGACATTAAAATGTGCAAAAACAAGTACAATATCTTTACAATAAGCAGACCTCAGTGCAAGAAAGACTCTTTCCACCACTGAAAAAGCACAGAGGCCAACTTTGACATTAAAATGTGCAAAAACAAGTACAAGATATTTACAATAAGCAGACCTCAGTGCAAGAAAGACTCTTTCCACCACTGAAAAAGCACAGAGGCCAACTTTGACATTAAAAGGTGTAAAAACAAGTACAAGATATTTACAATAAGCAGACCTCAGTGCAAGAAAGACTCTTTCCACCACTGAAAAAGCACAGAGGCCAACTTTGACATTAAAAGGTGTAAAAACAAGTACAAGATATTTACAATAAGCAGACCTCAGTGCAAGAAAGAGTCTTTCAACCACTGAAAAGCACAGAGGCCAACTTTGACATTAAAATGTGTTCAAACAAGTACAAGATATTTACAATAAGCAGACCTCAGTGCAAGAAAGAGTCTTTCAACCACTGAAAAAGCACAAAGGCCAACTTTGACGTTAAAATGTGTTCAAACAAGTACAAGATATTTACAATAAGCAGACCTCAGTGCAAGAAAGAGTCTTTCCACCACTGAAAAGCACAGAGGCCAACTTTGACATTACAAGGTGTAAAAACAAGTACAAGATATTTACAATAAGCAGACCTCAGTGCAAGAAAGAGTCTTTCCAACACTGAAAAAGCACAAAGGCCAACTTTGACATTAAAAGGTGTAAAAACAAGTACAAGATATTTACAATAAGCAGACCTCAGTGCAAGAAAGAGTCTTTCAACCAATGAAAAGCACAGAGGCCAACTTTGACATTAAAATGTGTTCAAACAAGTACAAGATATTTACAATAAGCAGACCTCAGTGCAAGAAAGAGTCTTTCAACCACTGAAAAAGCACAAAGGCCAACTTTGACGTTAAAATGTGTTCAAACAAGTACAAGATATTTACAATAAGCAGACCTCAGTGCAAGAAAGAGTCTTTCCACCACTGAAAAGCACAGAGGCCAACTTTGACATTACAAGGTGTAAAAACAAGTACAATATATTTACAATAAGCAGACCTCAGTGCAAGAAAGAGTCTTTCCAACACTGAAAAAGCACAGAGGCCAACTTTGACATTAAAAGGTGTAAAAACAAGTACAAGATATTTACAATAAGCAGACCTCAGTGCAAGAAAGACTCTTTCCAACACTGAAAAAGCACAGAGGCCAACTTTGACATTACAAGGTGTAAAAACAAGTACAAGATATTTACAATAAGCAGACCTCAGTGCAAGAAAGAGTCTTTCCACCACTGAAAAAGCACAGAGGCCAACTTTGACATTAAAATGTGCAAAAACAAGTACAATATCTTTACAATAAGCAGACCTCAGTGCAAGAAAGACTCTTTCCACCACTGAAAAAGCACAGAGGCCAACTTTGACATTAAAATGTGCAAAAACAAGTACAAGATATTTACAATAAGCAGACCTCAGTGCAAGAAAGACTCTTTCCACCACTGAAAAAGCACAGAGGCCAACTTTGACATTAAAAGGTGTAAAAACAAGTACAAGATATTTACAATAAGCAGACCTCAGTGCAAGAAAGACTCTTTCCACCACTGAAAAAGCACAAAGGCCAACTTTGACATTAAAAGGTGTAAAAACAAGTACAAGATATTTACAATAAGCAGACCTCAGTGCAAGAAAGACTCTTTCCACCACTGAAAAAGCACAGAGGCCAACTTTGACATTAAAAGGTGTAAAAACAAGTACAAGATATTTACAATAAGCAGACCTCAGTGCAAGAAAGAGTCTTTCCAACACTGAAAAAGCACAGAGGCCAACTTTGACATTAAAAGGTGTAAAAACAAGTACAATATATTTACAATAAGCAGCCCTCAGTGCAAGAAAGAGTCTTTCCAACACTGAAAAAGCACAAAGGCCAACTTTGACATTAAAATGTGTTCAAAGAAGTACAAGATATTTACAATAAGCAGACCTCAGTGCAAGAAAGAGTCTTTCAACCACTGAAAAAGCACAAAGGCCAACTTTGACATTAAAATGTGTTCAAACAAGTACAAGATATTTACAATAAGCAGACCTCAGTGCAAGAAAGACTCTTTCCACCACTGAAAAGCACAAAGGCCAACTTTGACATTAAAATGTGTTCATACAAGTACAAGATATTTACAATAAGCAGACCTCAGTGCAAGAAAGACTCTTTCCACCACTGAAAAAGCACAAAGGCCAACTTTGACATTAAAATGTGTTCATACAAGTACAAGATATTTACAATAAGCAGACCTGAGTGCAAGAAAGAGTCTTTCCACCACTGAAAAGCACAGAGGCCAACTTTGACATTAAAATGTGTTCATACAAGTACAAGATATTTACAATAAGCAGATTTCAGTGCAAGAAAGAGTCTTTCAACCACTGAAAAAGCACAAAGGCCAACTTTGACATTAAAATGTGTTCAAACAAGTACAAGATATTTACAATAAGCAGACCTCAGTGCAAGAAAGAGTCTTTCCAACACTGAAAAAGCACAAAGGCCAACTTTGACATTAAAAGGTGTAAAAACAAGTACAAGATATTTACAATAAGCAGACCTCAGTGCAAGAAAGAGTCTTTCAACCAATGAAAAGCACAGAGGCCAACTTTGACATTAAAATGTGTTCAAACAAGTACAATATCTTTACAATAAGCAGACCTCAGTGCAAGAAAGACTCTTTCCACCACTGAAAAAGCACAGAGGCCAACTTTGACATTAAAATGTGCAAAAACAAGTACAAGATATTTACAATAAGCAGACCTCAGTGCAAGAAAGACTCTTTCCACCACTGAAAAAGCACAGAGGCCAACTTTGACATTAAAAGGTGTAAAAACAAGTACAAGATATTTACAATAAGCAGACCTCAGTGCAAGAAAGACTCTTTCCACCACTGAAAAAGCACAGAGGCCAACTTTGACATTAAAATGTGCAAAAACAAGTACAAGATATTTACAATAAGCAGACCTCAGTGCAAGAAAGACTCTTTCCACCACTGAAAAAGCACAGAGGCCAACTTTGACATTAAAAGGTGTAAAAACAAGTACAAGATATTTACAATAAGCAGACCTCAGTGCAAGAAAGACTCTTTCCACCACTGAAAAAGCACAGAGGCCAACTTTGACATTACAAGGTGTAAAAACAAGTACAATATCTTTACAATAAGCAGACCTCAGTGCAAGAAAGACTCTTTCCACCACTGAAAAAGCACAGAGGCCAACTTTGACATTAAAATGTGCAAAAACAAGTACAAGATATTTACAATAAGCAGACCTCAGTGCAAGAAAGACTCTTTCCACCACTGAAAAAGCACAGAGGCCAACTTTGACATTAAAAGGTGTAAAAACAAGTACAAGATATTTACAATAAGCAGACCTCAGTGCAAGAAAGAGTCTTTCCAACACTGAAAAAGCACAGAGGCCAACTTTGACATTAAAAGGTGTAAAAACAAGTACAATATATTTACAATAAGCAGCCCTCAGTGCAAGAAAGAGTCTTTCCAACACTGAAAAAGCACAAAGGCCAACTTTGACATTAAAATGTGTTCAAACAAGTACAAGATATTTACAATAAGCAGACCTCAGTGCAAGAAAGAGTCTTTCCACCACTGAAAAAGCACAAAGGCCAACTTTGACATTAAAATGTGTTCATACAAGTACAATATATTTACAATAAGCAGACCTCAGTGCAAGAAAGACTCTTTCCACCACTGAAAAAGCACAAAGGCCAACTTTGACATTAAAATGTGTTCATACAAGTACAATATATTTACAATAAGCAGACCTCAGTGCAAGAAAGAGTCTTTCCAACACTGAAAAGCAGAGAGGCCAACTTTGACATTAAAAGGTGTAAAAACAAGTACAATATATTTACAATAAGCAGCCCTCAGTGCAAGAAAGAGTCTTTCCAACACTGAAAAAGCACAAAGGCCAACTTTGACATTAAAATGTGTTCAAAGAAGTACAAGATATTTACAATAAGCAGACCTCAGTGCAAGAAAGAGTCTTTCAACCACTGAAAAAGCACAAAGGCCAACTTTGACATTAAAATGTGTTCAAACAAGTACAAGATATTTACAATAAGCAGACCTCAGTGCAAGAAAGACTCTTTCCACCACTGAAAAGCACAAAGGCCAACTTTGACATTAAAATGTGTTCATACAAGTACAATATATTTACAATAAGCAGACCTCAGTGCAAGAAAGACTCTTTCCACCACTGAAAAAGCACAAAGGCCAACTTTGACATTAAAATGTGTTCATACAAGTACAATATATTTACAATAAGCAGACCTCAGTGCAAGAAAGAGTCTTTCCAACACTGAAAAGCAGAGAGGCCAACTTTGACATTAAAATGTGTTCATACAAGTACAAGATATTTACAATAAGCAGACCTGAGTGCAAGAAAGAGTCTTTCCACCACTGAAAAGCACAGAGGCCAACTTTGACATTAAAATGTGTTCAAACAAGTACAAGATATTTACAATAAGCAGACCTCAGTGCAAGAAAGAGTCTTTCAACCACTGAAAAAGCACAAAGGCCAACTTTGACATTAAAATGTGTTCAAACAAGTACAAGATATTTACAATAAGCAGACCTCAGTGCAAGAAAGAGTCTTTCAACCACTGAAAAAGCACAAAGGCCAACTTTGACATTAAAATGTGTTCAAACAAGTACAAGATATTTACAATAAGCAGACCTCAGTGCAAGAAAGAGTCTTTCCACCACTGAAAAAGCACAAAGGCCAACTTTGACATTAAAATGTGTTCATACAAGTACAATATATTTACAATAAGCAGACCTCAGTGCAAGAAAGACTCTTTCCACCACTGAAAAAGCACAAAGGCCAACTTTGACATTAAAATGTGTTCATACAAGTACAATATATTTACAATAAGCAGACCTCAGTGCAAGAAAGACTCTTTCCACCACTGAAAAAGCACAGAGGCCAACTTTGACATTAAAACAAGTACAAGATATTTACAATAAGCAGACCTCAGTGCAAGAAAGAGTCTTTCCAACACTGAAAAAGCACAAAGGCCAACTTTGACATTAAAACAAGTACAAGATATTTACAATAAGCAGACCTCAGTGCAAGAAAGAGTCTTTCCAACACTGAAAAAGCACAAAGGCCAACTTTGACATTAAAAGGTGTTCAAACAAGTACAAGATATTTACAATAAGCAGACCTCAGTGCAAGAAAGACTCTTTCCAACACCGAAAAAGCACAAAGGCCAACTTTGACATTAAAATGTGCAAAAACAAGTACAAGATATTTACAATAAGCAGACCTCAGTGCAAGAAAGACTCTTTCCAACACTGAAAAGCACAAAGGCCAACTTTGACATTAAAATGTGCAAAAACAAGTACAAGATATTTACAATAAGCAGACCTCAGTGCAAGAAAGACTCTTTCCAACACTGAAAAGCACAAAGGCCAACTTTGACATTAAAAGGTGTTCAAACAAGTACAAGATATTTACAATAAGCAGACCTCAGTGCAAGAAAGACTCTTTCCACCACTGAAAAAGCACAAAGACAACTTTGACATTAAAATGTGCAAAAACAAGTACAAGATATTTACAATAAGCAGACCTCAGTGCAAGAAAGAGTCTTTCCAACACTGAAAAAGCACAGAGGCCAACTTTGACATTAAAAGGTGTTCAAACAAGTACAAGATATTTACAATAAGCAGACCTCAGTGCAAGAAAGACTCTTTCCAACACTGAAAAAGCACAAAGACAACTTTGACATTAAAATGTGCAAAAACAAGTACAAGATATTTACAATAAGCAGACCTCAGTGCAAGAAAGAGTCTTTCCAACACTGAAAAAGCACAAAGGCCAACTTTGACATTAAAATGTGCAAAAACAAGTACAAGATATTTACAATAAGCAGACCTCAGTGCAAGAAAGACTCTTTCCAACAATGAAAAAGCACAAAGGCCAACTTTGACATTAAAATGTGCAAAAACAAGTACAAGATATTTACAATAAGCAGACCTCAGTGCAAGAAAGAGTCTTTCCAACACTGAAAAAGCACAGAATCCAACTTTGACATTAAAAGGTGTAAAAACAAGTACAAGATATTTACAATAAGCAGACCTCAGTGCAAGAAAGAGTCTTTCCAACACTGAAAAAGCACAAAGACCAACTTTGACATTAAAATGTGCAAAAACAAGTACAAGATATTTAAAAATAAGCAGACCTCAGTGCAAGAAAGAGTCTTTCCAACACTGAAAAAGCACAAAGACAACTTTGACATTAAAATGTGCAAAAACAAGTACAAGATATTTACAATAAGCAGACCTCAGTGCAAGAAAGAGTCTTTCCAACACTGAAAAAGCACAAAGGCCAACTTTGACATTAAAATGTGCAAAAACAAGTACAAGATATTTACAATAAGCAGACCTCAGTGCAAGAAAGACTCTTTCCAACAATGAAAAAGCACAAAGGCCAACTTTGACATTAAAATGTGCAAAAACAAGTACAAGATATTTACAATAAGCAGACCTCAGTGCAAGAAAGACTCTTTCCAACACTGAAAAAGCACAAAGGCCAACTTTGACATTAAAAGGTGTAAAAACAAGTACAAGATATTTACAATAAGCAGACCTCAGTGCAAGAAAGACTCTTTCCAACACTGAAAAGCACAAAGACCAACTTTGACATTAAAATGTGCAAAAACAAGTACAATATATTTACAATAAGCAGACCTCAGTGCACGAAAGACTCTTTCCAACACTGAAAAAGCACAAAGGCCAACTTTGACATTAAAAGGTGTAAAAACAAGTACAAGATATTTACAATAAGCAGACCTCAGTGCAAGAAAGAGTCTTTCCAACAATGAAAAAGCACAAAGACCAACTTTGACATTAAAATGTGCAAAAACAAGTACAAGATATTTAAAAATAAGCAGACCTCAGTGCAAGAAAGACTCTTTCCAACACTGAAAAGCACAAAGACCAACTTTGACATTAAAATGTGCAAAAACAAGTACAATATATTTACAATAAGCAGACCTCAGTGCAAGAAAGACTCTTTCCAACAATGAAAAAGCACAAAGACCAACTTTGACATTAAAATGTGCAAAAACAAGTACAAGATATTTAAAAATAAGCAGACCTCAGTGCAAGAAAGACTCTTTCCAACACTGAAAAGCACAAAGACCAACTTTGACATTAAAATGTGCAAAAACAAGTACAATATATTTACAATAAGCAGACCTCAGTGCAAGAAAGACTCTTTCCAACACTGAAAAAGCACAAAGGCCAACTTTGACATTAAAAGGTGTAAAAACAAGTACAAGATATTTACAATAAGCAGACCTCAGTGCAAGAAAGAGTCTTTCCAACACTGAAAAAGCACAGAGGCCAACTTTGACATTAAAATGTGCAAAAAGAAGTACAATATATTTACAATAAGCAGACCTCAGTGCAAGAAAGAGTCTTTCCAACACTGAAAAAGCACAAAGGCCAACTTTGACATTAAAATGTGCAAAAACAAGTACAATATATTTACAATAAGCAGACCTCAGTGCAAGAAAGAGTCTTTCCAACACTGAAAAAGCACAGAGGCCAACTTTGACATTAAAGTGTGCAAAAACAAGTACAAGATATTTACAATAAGCAGACCTCAGTGCAAGAAAGAGTCTTTCCAACACTGAAAAAGCACAGAGGCCAACTTTGACATTAAAATGTGCAAAAACAAGTACAAGATATTTACAATAAGCAGACCTCAGTGCAAGAAAGACTCTTTCCAACACTGAAAAAGCACAAAGGCCAACTTTGACATTAAAATGTGCAAAAACAAGTACAATATATTTACAATAAGCAGACCTCAGTGCAAGAAAGACTCTTTCCACCACTGAAAAAGCACAAAGGCCAACTTTGACATTAAAATGTTCAAAAACAAGTACAAGATATTTACAATAAGCAGACCTCAGTGCAAGAAAGACTCTTTCCAACACTGAAAAGCACAAAGGCCAACTTTGACATTAAAATGTGCAAAACAAGTACAAGATATTTACAATAAGCAGACCTCAGTGCAAGAAAGAGTCTTTCCAACACTGAAAAAGCACAGAGGCCAACTTTGACATTAAAAGGTGTAAAAACAAGTACAAGATATTTACAATAAGCAGACCTCAGTGCAAGAAAGACTCTTTCCAACACTGAAAAGCACAAAGACCAACTTTGACATTAAAATGTGCAAAAACAAGTACAAGATATTTACAATAAGCAGACCTCAGTGCAAGAAAGACTCTTTCCAACACTGAAAAAGCACAAAGGCCAACTTTGACATTAAAACAAGTACAAGATATTTACAATAAGCAGACCTCAGTGCAAGAAAGAGTCTTTCCAAATCTGAAAAAGCACAGAGGCCAACTTTGACATTAAAAGATGTAAAAACAAGTACAAGATATTTACAATAAGCAGACCTCAGTGCAAGAAAGAGTCTTTCCACCACTGAAAAGCACAGAGGCCAACTTTGACATTAAAATGTGTTCATACAAGTACAAGATATTGACAATAAGCAGACCTCAATGCAAGAAAGAGTCTTTCCAACACTGAAAAAGCACAGAAGCCAACTTTGACATTAAAAGGTGTAAAAACAAGTACAAGATATTTACAATAAGCAGACCTCAATGCAAGAAAGAGTCTTTCCAACACTGAAAAAGCACAGAAGCCAACTTTGACATTAAAAGGTGTAAAAACAAGTACAAGATATTTACAATAAGCAGACCTCAGTGCAAGAAAGACTCTTTCCAACACTGAAAAGCACAGAGGCCAACTTTGACATTAAAATGTGTTCATACAAGTACAAGATATTTACAATAAGCAGACCTCAGTGCAAGAAAGACTCTTTCCAACACTGAAAAGCACAGAAGCCAACTTTGACATTAAAAGGTGTAAAAACAAGTACAAGATATTTACAATAAGCAGACCTCAGTGCAAGAAAGAGTCTTTCCACCACTGAAAAGCACAGAGGCCAACTTTGACATTAAAATGTGTTCATACAAGTACAAGATATTGACAATAAGCAGACCTCAGTGCAAGAAAGACTCTTTCCAACACTGAAAAGCACAAAGGCCAACTTTGACATTAAAATGTGCAAAACAAGTACAAGATATTTACAATAAGCAGACCTCAGTGCAAGAAAGAGTCTTTCCAACACTGAAAAGCACAAAGGCCAACTTTGACATTAAAATGTGCAAAACAAGTACAAGATATTTACAATAAGCAGACCTCAGTGCAAGAAAGACTCTTTCCAACACTGAAAAGCACAAAGGCCAACTTTGACATTAAAATGTGCAACACAAGTACAAGATATTTACAATAAGCAGACCTCAGTGCAAGAAAGAGTCTTTCCAACACTGAAAAAGCACAAAGGCCAACTTTGACATTAAAACAAGTACAAGATATTTACAATAAGCAGACCTCAGTGCAAGAAATAGTCTTTCCACCACTGAAAAGTACAAAGACCAACTTTGACATTAAAATGTGCAAAAACAAGTACAATATATTTACAATAAGCAGACCTCAGTGCAAGAAAGACTCTTTCCAACACTGAAAAAGCACAAAGGCCAACTTTGACATTAAAAGGTGTAAAAACAAGTACAAGATATTTACAATAAGCAGACCTCAGTGCAAGAAAGAGTCTTTCCAACACTGAAAAAGCACAGAGGCCAACTTTGACATTAAAATGTGCAAAAACAAGTACAAGATATTTACAATAAGCAGACCTCAGTGCAAGAAAGAGTCTTTCCAACACTGAAAAAGCACAAAGGCCAACTTTGACATTAAAATGTGCAAAAACAAGTACAATATATTTACAATAAGCAGACCTCAGTGCAAGAAAGACTCTTTCCAACACTGAAAAAGCACAAAGGCCAACTTTGACATTAAAAGGTGTAAAAACAAGTACAAGATATTTACAATAAGCAGACCTCAGTGCAAGAAAGACTCTTTCCAACACTGAAAAAGCACAAAGGCCAACTTTGACATTAAAATGTGCAAAAACAAGTACAAGATATTTACAATAAGCAGACCTCAGTGCAAGAAAGAGTCTTTCCAACACTGAAAAAGCACAGAGGCCAACTTTGACATTAAAATGTGCAAAAACAAGTACAAGATATTTACAATAAGCAGACCTCAGTGCAAGAAAGACTCTTTCCAACACTGAAAAAAGAAAAAAGGCCAACTTTGACATTAAAATGTGCAAAAACAAGTACAATATATTTACAATAAGCAGACCTCAGTGCAAGAAAGACTCTTTCCACCACTGAAAAAGCACAAAGGCCAACTTTGACATTAAAAGGTGCAAAAACAAGTACAATATATTTACAATAAGCAGACCTCAGTGCAAGAAAGACTCTTTCCAACACTGAAAAAGCACAAAGGCCAACTTTGACATTAAAATGTGCAAAAACAAGTACAAGATATTTACAATAAGCAGACCTCAGTGCAAGAAAGACTCTTTCCAACACTGAAAAGCACAAAGACCAACTTTGACATTAAAATGTGCAAAACAAGTACAAGATATTTACAATAAGCAGACCTCAGTGCAAGAAAGAGTCTTTCCAACACTGAAAAAGCACAGAGGCCAACTTTGACATTAAAAGGTGTAAAAACAAGTACAAGATATTTACAATAAGCAGACCTCAGTGCAAGAAAGACTCTTTCCAACACTGAAAAGCACAAAGACCAACTTTGACATTAAAATGTGCAAAAACAAGTACAAGATATTTACAATAAGCAGACCTCAGTGCAAGAAAGACTCTTTCCAACACTGAAAAAGCACAAAGGCCAACTTTGACATTAAAACAAGTACAAGATATTTACAATAAGCAGACCTCAGTGCAAGAAAGAGTCTTTCCAAATCTGAAAAAGCACAGAGGCTAACTTTGACATTAAAAGATGTAAAAACAAGTACAAGATATTTACAATAAGCAGACCTCAGTGCAAGAAAGACTCTTTCCAACACTGAAAAGCACAAAGACCAACTTTGACATTAAAATGTGCAAAAACAAGTACAAGATATTTACAATAAGCAGACCTCAGTGCAAGAAAGACTCTTTCCAACACTGAAAAAGCACAAAGGCCAACTTTGACATTAAAACAAGTACAAGATATTTACAATAAGCAGACCTCAGTGCAAGAAAGAGTCTTTCCAAATCTGAAAAAGCACAAAGGCCAACTTTGACATTAAAACAAGTACAAGATATTTACAATAAGCAGACCTCAGTGCAAGAAAGAGTCTTTCCACCACTGAAAAGCACAGAGGCCAACTTTGACATTAAAATGTGTTCATACAAGTACAAGATATTGACAATAAGCAGACCTCAATGCAAGAAAGACTCTTTCCAACACTGAAAAAGCACAGAAGCCAACTTTGACATTAAAAGGTGTAAAAACAAGTACAAGATATTTACAATAAGCAGACCTCAATGCAAGAAAGAGTCTTTCCAACACTGAAAAAGCACAGAAGCCAACTTTGACATTAAAAGGTGTAAAAACAAGTACAAGATATTTACAATAAGCAGACCTCAGTGCAAGAAAGAGTCTTTCCACCACTGAAAAGCACATAGACCAACTTTGACATTAAAATGTGCAAAACAAGTACAAGATATTTACAATAAGCAGACCTCAGTGCAAGAAAGAGTCTTTCCAACACTGAAAAAGCACAAAGGCCAACTTTGACATTAAAACAAGTACAAGATATTTACAATAAGCAGACCTCAGTGCAAGAAAGAGTCTTTCCACCACTGAAAAGTACAAAGACCAACTTTGACATTAAAATGTGCAAAACAAGTACAAGATATTTACAATAAGCAGACCTCAGTGCAAGAAAGACTCTTTCCAACACTGAAAAGCACAAAGACCAACTTTGACATTAAAATGTGCAAAACAAGTACAAGATATTTACAATAAGCAGACCTCAGTGCAAGAAAGAGTCTTTCCAACACTGAAAAAGCACAGAGGCCAACTTTGACATTAAAATGTGCAAAAACAAGTACAAGATATTTACAATAAGCAGACCTCAGTGCAAGAAAGAGTCTTTCCAACACTGAAAAAGCACAAAGGCCAACTTTGACATTAAAATGTGCAAAAACAAGTACAATATATTTACAATAAGCAGACCTCAGTGCAAGAAAGACTCTTTCCAACACTGAAAAAGCACAAAGGCCAACTTTGACATTAAAATGTGCAAAAACAAGTACAAGATATTTACAATAAGCAGACCTCAGTGCAAGAAAGAGTCTTTCCAACACTGAAAAAGCACAGAGGCCAACTTTGACATTAAAATGTGCAAAAACAAGTACAAGATATTTACAATAAGCAGACCTCAGTGCAAGAAAGACTCTTTCCAACACTGAAAAAAGAAAAAAGGCCAACTTTGACATTAAAATGTGCAAAAACAAGTACAATATATTTACAATAAGCAGACCTCAGTGCAAGAAAGACTCTTTCCACCACTGAAAAAGCACAAAGGCCAACTTTGACATTAAAAGGTGCAAAAACAAGTACAATATATTTACAATAAGCAGACCTCAGTGCAAGAAAGACTCTTTCCAACACTGAAAAAGCACAAAGGCCAACTTTGACATTAAAATGTGCAAAAACAAGTACAAGATATTTACAATAAGCAGACCTCAGTGCAAGAAAGACTCTTTCCAACACTGAAAAGCACAAAGACCAACTTTGACATTAAAATGTGCAAAACAAGTACAAGATATTTACAATAAGCAGACCTCAGTGCAAGAAAGAGTCTTTCCAACACTGAAAAAGCACAGAGGCCAACTTTGACATTAAAAGGTGTAAAAACAAGTACAAGATATTTACAATAAGCAGACCTCAGTGCAAGAAAGACTCTTTCCAACACTGAAAAGCACAAAGACCAACTTTGACATTAAAATGTGCAAAAACAAGTACAAGATATTTACAATAAGCAGACCTCAGTGCAAGAAAGACTCTTTCCAACACTGAAAAAGCACAAAGGCCAACTTTGACATTAAAACAAGTACAAGATATTTACAATAAGCAGACCTCAGTGCAAGAAAGAGTCTTTCCAAATCTGAAAAAGCACAGAGGCTAACTTTGACATTAAAAGATGTAAAAACAAGTACAAGATATTTACAATAAGCAGACCTCAGTGCAAGAAAGAGTCTTTCCACCACTGAAAAGCACAGAGGCCAACTTTGACATTAAAATGTGTTCATACAAGTACAAGATATTGACAATAAGCAGACCTCAATGCAAGAAAGACTCTTTCCAACACTGAAAAAGCACAGAAGCCAACTTTGACATTAAAAGGTGTAAAAACAAGTACAAGATATTTACAATAAGCAGACCTCAATGCAAGAAAGAGTCTTTCCAACACTGAAAAAGCACAGAAGCCAACTTTGACATTAAAAGGTGTAAAAACAAGTACAAGATATTTACAATAAGCAGACCTCAGTGCAAGAAAGAGTCTTTCCACCACTGAAAAGCACATAGACCAACTTTGACATTAAAATGTGCAAAACAAGTACAAGATATTTACAATAAGCAGACCTCAGTGCAAGAAAGAGTCTTTCCAACACTGAAAAAGCACAAAGGCCAACTTTGACATTAAAACAAGTACAAGATATTTACAATAAGCAGACCTCAGTGCAAGAAAGAGTCTTTCCACCACTGAAAAGTACAAAGACCAACTTTGACATTAAAATGTGCAAAACAAGTACAAGATATTTACAATAAGCAGACCTCAGTGCAAGAAAGACTCTTTCCAACACTGAAAAGCACAAAGACCAACTTTGACATTAAAATGTGCAAAACAAGTACAAGATATTTACAATAAGCAGACCTCAGTGCAAGAAAGAGTCTTTCCACCACTGAAAAGCACAAAGGCCAACTTTGACATTAAAATGTGTTCATACAAGTAAAAGATATTTACAATAAGCAGACCTCAGTGCAAGAAAGAGTCTTTCCACCACTGAAAAGCACAGAGGCCAACTTTGACATTAAAATGTGTTCAAACAAGTACAAGATATTTACAATAAGCAGACCTCAGTGCAAGAAAGAGTCTTTCAACCACTGAAAAAGCACAAAGGCCAACTTTGACATTAAAATGTGTTCAAACAAGTACAAGATATTTACAATAAGCAGACCTCAGTGCAAGAAAGAGTCTTTCCAACACTGAAAAGCACAAAGGCCAACTTTGACATTAAAACAAGTACAAGATATTTACAATAAGCAGACCTCAGTGCAAGAAAGAGTCTTTCCAACACTGAAAAAGCACAAAGGCCAACTTTGACATTAAAAGGTGTTCAAACAAGTACAAGATATTTACAATAAGCAGACCTCAGTGCAAGAAAGACTCTTTCCAACACCGAAAAAGCACAAAGGCCAACTTTGACATTAAAATGTGCAAAAACAAGTACAAGATATTTACAATAAGCAGACCTCAGTGCAAGAAAGACTCTTTCCAACACTGAAAAAGCACAAAGGCCAACTTTGACATTAAAACAAGTACAAGATATTTACAATAAGCAGACCTCAGTGCAAGAAAGAGTCTTTCCAACACTGAAAAAGCACAGAAGCCAACTTTGACATTAAAAGGTGTAAAAACAAGTACAAGATATTTACAATAAGCAGACCTCAGTGCAAGAAAGAGTCTTTCCACCACTGAAAAGCACAGAGGCCAACTTTGACATTAAAATGTGTTCATACAAGTACAAGATATTTACAATAAGCAGACCTCAGTGCAAGAAAGAGTCTTTCCACCACTGAAAAGCACAGAGGCCAACTTTGACATTAAAATGTGTTCATACAAGTACAAGATATTTACAATAAGCAGACCTCAGTGCAAGAAAGACTCTTTCCAACACTGAAAAGAACAAAGGCCAACTTTGACATTAAAATGTGCAAAACAAGTACAAGATATTTACAATAAGCAGACCTCAGTGCAAGAAAGACTCTTTCCAACACTGAAAAAGCACAAAGGCCAACTTTGACATTAAAACAAGTACAAGATATTTACAATAAGCAGACCTCAGTGCAAGAAAGAGTCTTTCAACCACTGAAAAAGCACAAAGGCCAACTTTGACATTAAAATGTGTTCAAACAAGTACAAGATATTTACAATAAGCAGACCTCAGTGCAAGAAAGAGTCTTTCCAACACTGAAAAGCACAAAGGCCAACTTTGACATTAAAACAAGTACAAGATATTTACAATAAGCAGACCTCAGTGCAAGAAAGAGTCTTTCCAACACTGAAAAAGCACAAAGGCCAACTTTGACATTAAAACAAGTACAAGATATTTACAATAAGCAGACCTCAGTGCAAGAAAGAGTCTTTCCAACACTGAAAAAGCACAAAGGCCAACTTTGACATTAAAAGGTGTTCAAACAAGTACAAGATATTTACAATAAGCAGACCTCAGTGCAAGAAAGAGTCTTTCCAACACTGAAAAAGCACAAAGGCCAACTTTGACATTAAAATGTGCAAAAACAAGTACAAGATATTTACAATAAGCAGACCTCAGTGCAAGAAAGACTCTTTCCAACACCGAAAAAGCACAAAGGCCAACTTTGACATTAAAATGTGCAAAAACAAGTACAAGATATTTACAATAAGCAGACCTCAGTGCAAGAAAGACTCTTTCCAACACTGAAAAACACAAAGGCCAACTTTGACATTAAAACAAGTACAAGATATTTACAATAAGCAGACCTCAGTGCAAGAAAGAGTCTTTCAACCACTGAAAAAGCACAAAGGCCAACTTTAGCATTAAAACAAGTACAAGATATTTACAATAAGCAGACCTCAGTGCAAGAAAGAGTCTTTCAACCACTGAAAAAGCACAAAGGCCAACTTTGACATTAAAATGTGTTCAAACAAGTACAAGATATTTACAATAAGCAGACCTCAGTGCAAGAAAGAGTCTTTCAACCACTGAAAAAGCACAAAGGCCAACTTTGACATTAAAACAAGTACAAGATATTTACAATAAGCAGACCTCAGTGCAAGAAAGAGTCTTTCAACCACTGAAAAAGCACAAAGGCCAACTTTGACATTAAAATGTGTTCAAACAAGTACAAGATATTTACAATAAGCAGACCTCAGTGCAAGAAAGACTCTTTCCAACACCGAAAAAGCACAAAGGCCAACTTTGACATTAAAACAAGTACAAGATATTTACAATAAGCAGACCTCAGTGTAAGAAAGAGTCTTTCAACCACTGAAAAAGCACAAAGGCCAACTTTGACATTAAAATGTGTTCAAACAAGTACAAGATTATTACAATAAGCAGACCTCAGTGCAAGAAAGACTCTTTCCAACACCGAAAAAGCACAAAGGCCAACTTTGACATTAAAATGTGCAAAAACAAGTACAATATATTTACAATAAGCAGACCTCAGTGCAAGAAAGACTCTTTCCACCACTGAAAAAGCACAAAGGCCAACTTTGACATTAAAACAAGTACAAGATATTTACAATAAGCAGACCTCAGTGCAAGAAAGAGTCTTTCCAACACCGAAAAAGCACAAAGGCCAACTTTGACATTAAAATGTGCAAAAACAAGTACAATATATTTACAATAAGCAGACCTCAGTGCAAGAAAGACTCTTTCCAACACCGAAAAAGCACAAAGGCCAACTTTGACATTAAAATGTGCAAAAACAAGTACAATATATTTACAATAAGCAGACCTCAGTGCAAGAAAGACTCTTTCCAACACTGAAAAAGCACAGAGGCCAACTTTGACATTAAAACAAGTACAAGATATTTACAATAAGCAGACCTCAGTGCAAGAAAGAGTCTTTCCAACACTGAAAAGCACAGAGGCCAACTTTGACATTAAAAGATGTAAAAACAAGTACAAGATATTTACAATAAGCAGACCTCAGTGCAAGAAAGACTCTTTCCAACACTGAAAAAGCACAAAGGCCAACTTTGACATTAAAATGTGCAAAACAAGTACAAGATATTTACAATAAGCAGACCTCAGTGCAAGAAAGACTCTTTCCAACACTGAAAAAGCACAAAGGCCAACTTTGACATTAAAACAAGTACAAGATATTTACAATAAGCAGACCTCAGTGCAAGAAAGACTCTTTCCAACACTGAAAAGCACAAAGGCCAACTTTGACATTAAAATGTGCAAAACAAGTACAAGATATTTACAATAAGCAGACCTCAGTGCAAGAAAGACTCTTTCCAACACTGAAAAGCACAAAGACCAACTTTGACATTAAAATGTGCAAAACAAGTACAAGATATTTACAATAAGCAGACCTCAGTGCAAGAAAGACTCTTTCCAACACTGAAAAAGCACAAAGGCCAACTTTGACATTAAAAGATGTAAAAACAAGTACAAGATATTTACAATAAGCAGACCTCAGTGCAAGAAAGAGTCTTTCAACCACTGAAAAAGCACAAAGGCCAACTTTGACATTAAAATGTGTTCAAACAAGTACAAGATATTTACAATAAGCAGACCTCAGTGCAAGAAAGAGTCTTTCCAACACTGAAAAGCACAAAGGCCAACTTTGACATTAAAACAAGTACAAGATATTTACAATAAGCAGACCTCAGTGCAAGAAAGAGTCTTTCCAACACTGAAAAAGCACAAAGGCCAACTTTGACATTAAAACAAGTACAAGATATTTACAATAAGCAGACCTCAGTGCAAGAAAGAGTCTTTCCAACACTGAAAAAGCACAAAGGCCAACTTTGACATTAAAAGGTGTTCAAACAAGTACAAGATATTTACAATAAGCAGACCTCAGTGCAAGAAAGAGTCTTTCCAACACTGAAAAAGCACAAAGGCCAACTTTGACATTAAAATGTGCAAAAACAAGTACAAGATATTTACAATAAGCAGACCTCAGTGCAAGAAAGACTCTTTCCAACACCGAAAAAGCACAAAGGCCAACTTTGACATTAAAATGTGCAAAAACAAGTACAAGATATTTACAATAAGCAGACCTCAGTGCAAGAAAGACTCTTTCCAACACTGAAAAACACAAAGGCCAACTTTGACATTAAAACAAGTACAAGATATTTACAATAAGCAGACCTCAGTGCAAGAAAGAGTCTTTCAACCACTGAAAAAGCACAAAGGCCAACTTTGACATTAAAACAAGTACAAGATATTTACAATAAGCAGACCTCAGTGCAAGAAAGAGTCTTTCAACCACTGAAAAAGCACAAAGGCCAACTTTGACATTAAAATGTGTTCAAACAAGTACAAGATATTTACAATAAGCAGACCTCAGTGCAAGAAAGAGTCTTTCAACCACTGAAAAAGCACAAAGGCCAACTTTGACATTAAAACAAGTACAAGATATTTACAATAAGCAGACCTCAGTGCAAGAAAGAGTCTTTCAACCACTGAAAAAGCACAAAGGCCAACTTTGACATTAAAATGTGTTCAAACAAGTACAAGATATTTACAATAAGCAGACCTCAGTGCAAGAAAGACTCTTTCCAACACCGAAAAAGCACAAAGGCCAACTTTGACATTAAAACAAGTACAAGATATTTACAATAAGCAGACCTCAGTGTAAGAAAGAGTCTTTCAACCACTGAAAAAGCACAAAGGCCAACTTTGACATTAAAATGTGTTCAAACAAGTACAAGATTATTACAATAAGCAGACCTCAGTGCAAGAAAGACTCTTTCCAACACCGAAAAAGCACAAAGGCCAACTTTGACATTAAAATGTGCAAAAACAAGTACAATATATTTACAATAAGCAGACCTCAGTGCAAGAAAGACTCTTTCCACCACTGAAAAAGCACAAAGGCCAACTTTGACATTAAAACAAGTACAAGATATTTACAATAAGCAGACCTCAGTGCAAGAAAGAGTCTTTCCAACACCGAAAAAGCACAAAGGCCAACTTTGACATTAAAATGTGCAAAAACAAGTACAATATATTTACAATAAGCAGACCTCAGTGCAAGAAAGACTCTTTCCAACACCGAAAAAGCACAAAGGCCAACTTTGACATTAAAATGTGCAAAAACAAGTACAATATATTTACAATAAGCAGACCTCAGTGCAAGAAAGACTCTTTCCAACACTGAAAAAGCACAGAGGCCAACTTTGACATTAAAACAAGTACAAGATATTTACAATAAGCAGACCTCAGTGCAAGAAAGAGTCTTTCCAACACTGAAAAGCACAGAGGCCAACTTTGACATTAAAAGATGTAAAAACAAGTACAAGATATTTACAATAAGCAGACCTCAGTGCAAGAAAGACTCTTTCCAACACTGAAAAAGCACAAAGGCCAACTTTGACATTAAAATGTGCAAAACAAGTACAAGATATTTACAATAAGCAGACCTCAGTGCAAGAAAGACTCTTTCCAACACTGAAAAAGCACAAAGGCCAACTTTGACATTAAAACAAGTACAAGATATTTACAATAAGCAGACCTCAGTGCAAGAAAGACTCTTTCCAACACTGAAAAGCACAAAGGCCAACTTTGACATTAAAATGTGCAAAACAAGTACAAGATATTTACAATAAGCAGACCTCAGTGCAAGAAAGACTCTTTCCAACACTGAAAAGCACAAAGACCAACTTTGACATTAAAATGTGCAAAACAAGTACAAGATATTTACAATAAGCAGACCTCAGTGCAAGAAAGACTCTTTCCAACACTGAAAAAGCACAAAGGCCAACTTTGACATTAAAAGATGTAAAAACAAGTACAAGATATTTACAATAAGCAGACCTCAGTGCAAGAAAGAGTCTTTCCAACACTGAAAAAGCACAGAAGCCAACTTTGACATTAAAAGGTGTAAAAACAAGTACAAGATATTTACAATAAGCAGACCTCAGTGCAAGAAAGAGTCTTTCCAACACTGAAAAAGCACAAAGGCCAACTTTGACATTAAAATGTGCAAAACAAGTACAAGATATTTACAATAAGCAGACCTCAGTGCAAGAAAGACTCTTTCCAACACTGAAAAAGCACAAAGGCCAACTTTGACATTAAAATGTGCAAAACAAGTACAAGATATTTACAATAAGCAGACCTCAGTGCAAGAAAGACTCTTTCCAACACTGAAAAGCACAAAGACCAACTTTGACATTAAAATGTGCAAAACAAGTACAAGATATTTACAATAAGCAGACCTCAGTGCAAGAAAGACTCTTTCCAACACTGAAAAAGCACAAAGGCCAACTTTGACATTAAAAGATGTAAAAACAAGTACAAGATATTTACAATAAGCAGACCTCAGTGCAAGAAAGAGTCTTTCCAACACTGAAAAAGCACAGAAGCCAACTTTGACATTAAAAGGTGTAAAAACAAGTACAAGATATTTACAATAAGCAGACCTCAGTGCAAGAAAGACTCTTTCCAACACTGAAAAAGCACAAAGGCCAACGTTGACATTTAAACAAGTACAAGATATTTACAATAAGCAGACCTCAGTGCAAGAAAGACTCTTTCCAACACTGAAAAAGCACAAAGGCCAACTTTGACATTAAAATGTGCAAAAACAAGTACAAGATATTTACAATAAGCAGACCTCAGTGCAAGAAAGACTCTTTCCAACACTGAAAAAGCACAGAAGCCTACTTTGACATTAAAACAAGTAGAAGATATTTACAATAAGCAGACCTCAGTGAAAGAAAGACTCTTTCCAACACTGAAAAAGCACAAAGACCAACTTTGACATTAAAATGTGCAAAACAAGTACAAGATATTTACAATAAGCAGACCTCAGTGCAAGAAAGAGTCTTTCCACCACTGAAAAGCACAAAGGCCAACTTTGACATTAAAATGTGTTCATACAAGTACAAGATATTTACAATAAGCAGACCTCAGTGCAAGAAAGAGTCTTTCCAACACTGAAAAAGCACAGAAGCCAACTTTGACATTAAAAGATGTAAAAACAAGTACAAGATATTTACAATAAGCAGACCTCAGTGCAAGAAAGAGTCTTTCCACCACTGAAAAGCACAGAGGCCAACTTTGACATTAAAATGTGTTCATACAAGTACAAGATATTTACAATAAGCAGACCTCAGTGCAAGAAAGAGTCTTTCCAACAATAAAAAAGCACAAAGGCCAACTTTGACATTAAAATGTGTTCAAACAAGTACAAGATATTTACAATAAGCAGACCTCAATGCAAGAAAGAGTCTTTCCAACAATAAAAAAGCACAAAGGCAAACTTTGACATTAAAATGTGTTCAAACAAGTACAAGATATTTACAATAAGCAGACCTCAGTGCAAGAAAGAGTCTTTCCACCACTGAAAAGCACAAAGGCCAACTTTGACATTAAAATGTGTTCATACAAGTACAAGATATTTACAATAAGCAGACCTCAGTGCAAGAAAGAGTCTTTCCAACAATAAAAAAGCACAAAGGCCAACTTTGACATTAAAATGTGTTCAAACAAGTACAAGATATTTACAATAAGCAGACCTCAATGCAAGAAAGAGTCTTTCCAACAATAAAAAAGCACAAAGGCAAACTTTGACATTAAAATGTGTTCAAACAAGTACAAGATATTTACAATAAGCAGACCCCAGTGCAAGAAAGAGTCTTTCCAACACTGAAAAGCACAAAGGCCAACTTTGACATTAAAACAAGTACAAGATATTTACAATAAGCAGACCTCAGTGCAAGAAAGAGTCTTTCAACCACTGAAAAAGCACAAAGGCCAACTTTGACATTAAAAGGTGTTCAAACAAGTACAAGATATTTACAATAAGCAGACATCAGTGCAAGAAAGAGTCTTTCCAACACTGAAAAAGCACAAAGGCCAACTTTGACATTAAAAGGTGTTCAAACAAGTACAAGATATTTACAATAAGCAGACCTCAGTGCAAGAAAGAGTCTTTCCAACACTGAAAAGCACAAAGGCCAACTTTGACATTAAAACAAGTACAAGATATTTACAATAAGCAGACCTCAGTGCAAGAAAGAGTCTTTCAACCACTGAAAAAGGACAAAGGCCAACTTTGACATTAAAAGGTGTTCAAACAAGTACAAGATATTTACAATAAGCAGACATCAGTGCAAGAAAGAGTCTTTCCAACACTGAAAAAGCACAAAGGCCAACTTTGACATTAAAAGGTGTTCAAACAAGTACAAGATATTTACAATAAGCAGACCTCAGTGCAAGAAAGACTCTTTCCAACACCGAAAAAGCACAAAGGCCAACTTTGACATTAAAATGTGCAAAAACAAGTACAAGATATTTACAATAAGCAGACCTCAGTGCAAGAAAGACTCTTTCCAACACTGAAAAGCACAAAGGCCAACTTTGACATTAAAATGTGCAAAAACAAGTACAAGATATTTACAATAAGCAGACCTCAGTGCAAGAAAGACTCTTTCCACCACTGAAAAAGCACAAAGAAAACTTTGACATTAAAATGTGCAAAAACAAGTACAAGATATTTACAATAAGCAGACCTCAGTGCAAGAAAAAGTCTTTCCAACACTGAAAAAGCACAGAGGCCAACTTTGACATTAAAAGGTGTAAAAACAAGTACAAGATATTTACAATAAGCAGCCCTCAGTGCAAGAAAGACTCTTTCCAACACTGAAAAAGCACAAAGACAACTTTGACATTAAAATGTGCAAAAACAAGTACAAGATATTTACAATAAGCAGACCTCAGTGCAAGAAAGAGTCTTTCCAACAATGAAAAAGGACAAAGGCCAACTTTGACATTAAAATGTGCAAAAACAAGTACAAGATATTTACAATAAGCAGACCTCAGTGCAAGAAAGACTCTTTCCAACACTGAAAAAGCACAAAGACAACTTTGACATTAAAATGTGCAAAAACAAGTACAAGATATTTACAATAAGCAGACCTCAGTGCAAGAAAGAGTCTTTCCAACAATGAAAAAGGACAAAGGCCAACTTTGACATTAAAACAAGTACAAGATATTTACAATAAGCAGACCCCAGTGCAAGAAAGAGTCTTTCCAACACTGAAAAGCACAAAGGCCAACTTTGACATTAAAACAAGTACAAGATATTTACAATAAGCAGACCTCAGTGCAAGAAAGAGTCTTTCAACCACTGAAAAAGGACAAAGGCCAACTTTGACATTAAAAGGTGTTCAAACAAGTACAAGATATTTACAATAAGCAGACATCAGTGCAAGAAAGAGTCTTTCCAACACTGAAAAAGCACAAAGGCCAACTTTGACATTAAAAGGTGTTCAAACAAGTACAAGATATTTACAATAAGCAGACCTCAGTGCAAGAAAGACTCTTTCCAACACCGAAAAAGCACAAAGGCCAACTTTGACATTAAAATGTGCAAAAACAAGTACAAGATATTTACAATAAGCAGACCTCAGTGCAAGAAAGACTCTTTCCAACACTGAAAAGCACAAAGGCCAACTTTGACATTAAAATGTGCAAAAACAAGTACAAGATATTTACAATAAGCAGACCTCAGTGCAAGAAAGACTCTTTCCACCACTGAAAAAGCACAAAGAAAACTTTGACATTAAAATGTGCAAAAACAAGTACAAGATATTTACAATAAGCAGACCTCAGTGCAAGAAAAAGTCTTTCCAACACTGAAAAAGCACAGAGGCCAACTTTGACATTAAAAGGTGTAAAAACAAGTACAAGATATTTACAATAAGCAGCCCTCAGTGCAAGAAAGACTCTTTCCAACACTGAAAAAGCACAAAGACAACTTTGACATTAAAATGTGCAAAAACAAGTACAAGATATTTACAATAAGCAGACCTCAGTGCAAGAAAGAGTCTTTCCAACAATGAAAAAGGACAAAGGCCAACTTTGACATTAAAATGTGCAAAAACAAGTACAAGATATTTACAATAAGCAGACCTCAGTGCAAGAAAGACTCTTTCCAACACTGAAAAAGCACAAAGACAACTTTGACATTAAAATGTGCAAAAACAAGTACAAGATATTTACAATAAGCAGACCTCAGTGCAAGAAAGAGTCTTTCCAACAATGAAAAAGGACAAAGGCCAACTTTGACATTAAAACAAGTACAAGATATTTACAATAAGCAGACCTCAGTGCAAGAAAGACTCTTTCCAACACTGAAAAAGCACAAAGGCCAACTTTGACATTAAAATGTGCAAAAACAAGTACAAGATATTTACAATAAGCAGACCTCAGTGCAAGAAAGAGTCTTTCCAACACTGAAAAAGCACAGAAGCCAACTTTGACATTAAAAGGTGTAAAAACAAGTACAAGATATTTAGAATAAGCAGACCTCAGTGCAAGAAAGAGTCTTTCCAACACTGAAAAGCACAGAGGCCAACTTTGACATTAAAATGTGCAAAACAAGTACAAGATATTTACAATAAGCAGACCTCAATGCAAGAAAGAGTCTTTCCAACAATAAAAAAGCACAAAGGCCAACTTTGACATTAAAATGTGTTCAAACAAGTACAAGATATTTACAATAAGCAGACCTCAGTGCAAGAAAGAGTCTTTCCACCACTGAAAAGCACAGAGGCCAACTTTGACATTAAAATGTGTAAAAACAAGTACAAGATATTTACAATAAGCAGCCCTCAGTGCAAGAAAGACTCTTTCCAACACTGAAAAAGCACAAAGACAACTTTGACATTAAAATGTGCAAAACAAGTACAAGATATTTACAATAAGCAGACCTCAATGCAAGAAAGAGTCTTTCCAACAATAAAAAAGCACAAAGGCCAACTTTGACATTAAAATGTGTTCAAACAAGTACAAGATATTTACAATAAGCAGACCTCAGTGCAAGAAAGAGTCTTTCCAACACTGAAAAGCACAAAGACCAACTTTGACATTAAAATGTGCAAAACAAGTACAAGATATTTACAATAAGCAGACCTCAATGCAAGAAAGAGTCTTTCCAACAATAAAAAAGCACAAAGGCCAACTTTGACATTAAAATGTGTTCAAACAAGTACAAGATATTTACAATAAGCAGACCTCAGTGCAAGAAAGACTCTTTCCAACACTGAAAAGCACAAAGACCAACTTTGACATTAAAATGTGCAAAACAAGTACAAGATATTTACAATAAGCAGACCTCAGTGCAAGAAAGACTCTTTCCAACACTGAAAAAGCACAAAGGCCAACTTTGACATTAAAATGTGCAAAACAAGTACAAGATATTTACAATAAGCAGACCTCAGTGCAAGAAAGACTCTTTCCAACACTGAAAAAGCACAGAGGCCAACTTTGACATTAAAAGGTGTAAAAACAAGTACAAGATATTTACAATAAGCAGACCTCAGTGCAAGAAAGACTCTTTCCAACACTGAAAAGCACAAAGACCAACTTTGACATTAAAATGTGCAAAACAAGTACAAGATATTTACAATAAGCAGACCTCAGTGCAAGAAAGACTCTTTCCAACACTGAAAAAGCACAAAGGCCAACTTTGACATTAAAATGTGTAAAAACAAGTACAAGATATTTACAATAAGCAGACCTCAGTGCAAGAAAAACTCTTTCCAACACTGAAAAAGCACAGAATCCAACTTTGACATTAAAAGGTGTAAAAACAAGTACAAGATATTTACAATAAGCAGACCTCAATGCAAGAAAGACTCTTTCCAACACTGAAAAAGCACAGAATCCAACTTTGACATTAAAAGGTGTAAAAACAAGTACAAGATATTTACAATAAGCAGACCTCAATGCAAGAAAGACTCTTTCCAACACTGAAAAAGCACAGAAGCCAACTTTGACATTAAAAGGTGTTCAAACAAGTACAAGATATTTACAATAAGCAGACCTCAGTGCAAGAAAGACTCTTTCCAACACCGAAAAAGCACAAAGGCCAACTTTGACATTAAAATGTGCAAAAACAAGTACAAGATATTTACAATAAGCAGACCTCAGTGCAAGAAAGACTCTTTCCAACACTGAAAAGCACAAAGGCCAACTTTGACATTAAAATGTGCAAAAACAAGTACAAGATATTTACAATAAGCAGACCTCAGTGCAAGAAAGACTCTTTCCACCACTGAAAAAGCACAAAGAAAACTTTGACATTAAAATGTGCAAAAACAAGTACAAGATATTTACAATAAGCAGACCTCAGTGCAAGAAAAAGTCTTTCCAACACTGAAAAAGCACAGAGGCCAACTTTGACATTAAAAGGTGTAAAAACAAGTACAAGATATTTACAATAAGCAGCCCTCAGTGCAAGAAAGACTCTTTCCAACACTGAAAAAGCACAAAGACAACTTTGACATTAAAATGTGCAAAAACAAGTACAAGATATTTACAATAAGCAGACCTCAGTGCAAGAAAGAGTCTTTCCAACAATGAAAAAGGACAAAGGCCAACTTTGACATTAAAATGTGCAAAAACAAGTACAAGATATTTACAATAAGCAGACCTCAGTGCAAGAAAGACTCTTTCCAACACTGAAAAAGCACAAAGACAACTTTGACATTAAAATGTGCAAAAACAAGTACAAGATATTTACAATAAGCAGACCTCAGTGCAAGAAAGAGTCTTTCCAACAATGAAAAAGGACAAAGGCCAACTTTGACATTAAAACAAGTACAAGATATTTACAATAAGCAGACCCCAGTGCAAGAAAGAGTCTTTCCAACACTGAAAAGCACAAAGGCCAACTTTGACATTAAAACAAGTACAAGATATTTACAATAAGCAGACCTCAGTGCAAGAAAGAGTCTTTCAACCACTGAAAAAGGACAAAGGCCAACTTTGACATTAAAAGGTGTTCAAACAAGTACAAGATATTTACAATAAGCAGACATCAGTGCAAGAAAGAGTCTTTCCAACACTGAAAAAGCACAAAGGCCAACTTTGACATTAAAAGGTGTTCAAACAAGTACAAGATATTTACAATAAGCAGACCTCAGTGCAAGAAAGACTCTTTCCAACACCGAAAAAGCACAAAGGCCAACTTTGACATTAAAATGTGCAAAAACAAGTACAAGATATTTACAATAAGCAGACCTCAGTGCAAGAAAGACTCTTTCCAACACTGAAAAGCACAAAGGCCAACTTTGACATTAAAATGTGCAAAAACAAGTACAAGATATTTACAATAAGCAGACCTCAGTGCAAGAAAGACTCTTTCCACCACTGAAAAAGCACAAAGAAAACTTTGACATTAAAATGTGCAAAAACAAGTACAAGATATTTACAATAAGCAGACCTCAGTGCAAGAAAAAGTCTTTCCAACACTGAAAAAGCACAGAGGCCAACTTTGACATTAAAAGGTGTAAAAACAAGTACAAGATATTTACAATAAGCAGCCCTCAGTGCAAGAAAGACTCTTTCCAACACTGAAAAAGCACAAAGACAACTTTGACATTAAAATGTGCAAAAACAAGTACAAGATATTTACAATAAGCAGACCTCAGTGCAAGAAAGAGTCTTTCCAACAATGAAAAAGGACAAAGGCCAACTTTGACATTAAAATGTGCAAAAACAAGTACAAGATATTTACAATAAGCAGACCTCAGTGCAAGAAAGACTCTTTCCAACACTGAAAAAGCACAAAGACAACTTTGACATTAAAATGTGCAAAAACAAGTACAAGATATTTACAATAAGCAGACCTCAGTGCAAGAAAGAGTCTTTCCAACAATGAAAAAGGACAAAGGCCAACTTTGACATTAAAACAAGTACAAGATATTTACAATAAGCAGACCTCAGTGCAAGAAAGACTCTTTCCAACACTGAAAAAGCACAAAGGCCAACTTTGACATTAAAATGTGCAAAAACAAGTACAAGATATTTACAATAAGCAGACCTCAGTGCAAGAAAGAGTCTTTCCAACACTGAAAAAGCACAGAAGCCAACTTTGACATTAAAAGGTGTAAAAACAAGTACAAGATATTTAGAATAAGCAGACCTCAGTGCAAGAAAGAGTCTTTCCAACACTGAAAAGCACAGAGGCCAACTTTGACATTAAAATGTGCAAAACAAGTACAAGATATTTACAATAAGCAGACCTCAATGCAAGAAAGAGTCTTTCCAACAATAAAAAAGCACAAAGGCCAACTTTGACATTAAAATGTGTTCAAACAAGTACAAGATATTTACAATAAGCAGACCTCAGTGCAAGAAAGAGTCTTTCCACCACTGAAAAGCACAGAGGCCAACTTTGACATTAAAATGTGTAAAAACAAGTACAAGATATTTACAATAAGCAGCCCTCAGTGCAAGAAAGACTCTTTCCAACACTGAAAAAGCACAAAGACAACTTTGACATTAAAATGTGCAAAACAAGTACAAGATATTTACAATAAGCAGACCTCAATGCAAGAAAGAGTCTTTCCAACAATAAAAAAGCACAAAGGCCAACTTTGACATTAAAATGTGTTCAAACAAGTACAAGATATTTACAATAAGCAGACCTCAGTGCAAGAAAGAGTCTTTCCAACACTGAAAAGCACAAAGACCAACTTTGACATTAAAATGTGCAAAACAAGTACAAGATATTTACAATAAGCAGACCTCAATGCAAGAAAGAGTCTTTCCAACAATAAAAAAGCACAAAGGCCAACTTTGACATTAAAATGTGTTCAAACAAGTACAAGATATTTACAATAAGCAGACCTCAGTGCAAGAAAGACTCTTTCCAACACTGAAAAGCACAAAGACCAACTTTGACATTAAAATGTGCAAAACAAGTACAAGATATTTACAATAAGCAGACCTCAGTGCAAGAAAGACTCTTTCCAACACTGAAAAAGCACAAAGGCCAACTTTGACATTAAAATGTGCAAAACAAGTACAAGATATTTACAATAAGCAGACCTCAGTGCAAGAAAGACTCTTTCCAACACTGAAAAAGCACAGAGGCCAACTTTGACATTAAAAGGTGTAAAAACAAGTACAAGATATTTACAATAAGCAGACCTCAGTGCAAGAAAGACTCTTTCCAACACTGAAAAGCACAAAGACCAACTTTGACATTAAAATGTGCAAAACAAGTACAAGATATTTACAATAAGCAGACCTCAGTGCAAGAAAGACTCTTTCCAACACTGAAAAAGCACAAAGGCCAACTTTGACATTAAAATGTGTAAAAACAAGTACAAGATATTTACAATAAGCAGACCTCAGTGCAAGAAAAACTCTTTCCAACACTGAAAAAGCACAGAATCCAACTTTGACATTAAAAGGTGTAAAAACAAGTACAAGATATTTACAATAAGCAGACCTCAATGCAAGAAAGACTCTTTCCAACACTGAAAAAGCACAGAATCCAACTTTGACATTAAAAGGTGTAAAAACAAGTACAAGATATTTACAATAAGCAGACCTCAATGCAAGAAAGACTCTTTCCAACACTGAAAAAGCACAGAATCCAACTTTGACATTAAAAGGTGTAAAAACAAGTACAAGATATTTACAATAAGCAGACCTCAGTGCAAGAAAGACTCTTTCCACCACTGAAAAGCACAGAGGCCAACTTTGAAATTAAAATGTGTTCATACAAGTACAAGATATTTACAATAAGCAGACCTCAGTGCAAGAAAGACTCTTTCCAACACTGAAAAGCACAAAGACCAACTTTGACATTAAAATGTGCAAAAACAAGTACAAGATATTTACAATAAGCAGACCTCAGTGCAAGAAAGAGTCTTTCCAACACTGAAAAGCACAGAGGCCAACTTTGACATTAAAAGATGTAAAAACAAGTACAAGATATTTACAATAAGCAGACCTCAGTGCAAGAAAGAGTCTTTCAACCACTGAAAAGCACAGAGGCCAACTTTGACATTAAAATGTGTTCAAACAAGTACAAGATATTTACAATAAGCAGACCTCAGTGCAAGAAAGAGTCTTTCCAACACTGAAAAAGCACAGAGGCCAACTTTGACATTAAAAGGTGTAAAAACAAGTACAAGATATTTACAATAAGCAGACCTCAGTGCAAGAAAGACTCTTTCCAACACTGAAAAGCACAAAGACCAACTTTGACATTAAAATGTGCAAAACAAGTACAAGATATTTACAATAAGCAGACCTCAGTGCAAGAAAGACTCTTTCCAACACTGAAAAAGCACAAAGGCCAACTTTGACATTAAAATGTGTAAAAACAAGTACAAGATATTTACAATAAGCAGACCTCAGTGCAAGAAAAACTCTTTCCAACACTGAAAAAGCACAAAGGCCAACTTTGACATTAAAATGTGCAAAAACAAGTACAAGATATTTACAATAAGCAGACCTCAGTGCAAGAAAGACTCTTTCCAACACTGAAAAAGCACAGAATCCAACTTTGACATTAAAAGGTGTAAAAACAAGTACAAGATATTTACAATAAGCAGACCTCAATGCAAGAAAGACTCTTTCCAACACTGAAAAAGCACAGAATCCAACTTTGACATTAAAATGTGTTCATACAAGTACAAGATATTTACAATAAGCAGACCTCAATGCAAGAAAGAGTCTTTCAACCACTGAAAAAGCACAAAGGCCAACTTTGACATTAAAATGTGTTCAAACAAGTACAAGATATTTACAATAAGCAGACCTCAGTGCAAGAAAGAGTCTTTCCAACAATGAAAAAGCACAAAGACAACTTTGACATTAAAAGTTGTAAAAACAAGTACAAGATATTTACAATAAGCAGACCTCAGTGCAAGAAAGAGTCTTTCAACCACTGAAAAAGCACAAAGGCCAACTTTGACATTAAAATGTGTTCAAACAAGTACAAGATATTTACAATAAGCAGACCTCAGTGCAAGAAAGAGTCTTTCAACCACTGAAAAAGCACAAAGGCCAACTTTGACATTAAAATGTGCAAAAACAAGTACAAGATATTTACAATAAGCAGACCTCAGTGCAAGAAAGACTCTTTCCAACACTGAAAAGCACAAAGACCAACTTTGACATTAAAATGTGCAAAACAAGTACAAGATATTTACAATAAGCAGACCTCAGTGCAAGAAAGACTCTTTCCAACACTGAAAAAGCACAAAGGCCAACTTTGACATTAAAATGTGCAAAAACAAGTACAAGATATTTACAATAAGCAGACCTCAGTGCAAGAAAGACTCTTTCCAACACTGAAAAAGCACAGAGGCCAACTTTGACATTAAAATGTGCAAAAACAAGTACAAGATATTTACAATAAGCAGACCTCAGTGCAAGAAAGACTCTTTCCAACACTGAAAAAGCACAGAGGCCAACTTTGACATTAAAATGTGCAAAAACAAGTACAAGATATTTACAATAAGCAGACCTCAGTGCAAGAAAGACTCTTTCCAACACTGAAAAGCAAAAAGACCAACTTTGACATTAAAATGTGCAAAAACAAGTACAAGATATTTACAATAAGCAGACCTCAGTGCAAGAAAGAGTCTTTCCACCACTGAAAAAGCACAGAGGCCAACTTTGACATTAAAATGTGCAAAACAAGTACAAGATATTTACAATAAGCAGACCTCAGTGCAAGAAAGAGTCTTTCCACCACTGAAAAAGCACAAAGGCCAACTTTGACATTAAAATGTGCAAAACAAGTACAAGATATTTACAATAAGCAGACCTCAGTGCAAGAAAGACTCTTTCCACCACTGAAAAGCACAAAGACCAACTTTGACATTAAAATGTGCAAAACAAGTACAAGATATTTACAATAAGCAGACCTCAGTGCAAGAAAGACTCTTTCCAACACTGAAAAAGCACAAAGGCCAACTTTGACATTAAAACGAGTACAAGATATTTACAATAAGCAGACCTCAGTGCAAGAAAGACTCTTTCCACCACTGAAAAGCACAGAGGCCAACTTTGACATTAAAACAAGTACAAGATATTTACAATAAGCAGACCTCAGTGCAAGAAAGACTGTTTCCAACACTGAAAAAGCACAGAGGCCAACTTTGACATTAAAACAAGTACAAGATATTTACAATAAGCAGACCTCAGTGCAAGAAAGACTCTTTCCAACAATGAAAAAGCACAAAGACCAACTTTGACATTAAAATGTGCAAAAACAAGTACAAGATATTTACAATAAGCAGACCTCAGTGCAAGAAAGAGTCTTTCCACCACTGAAAAAGCACAGAGGCCAACTTTGACATTAAAAGGTGTAAAAACAAGTACAAGATATTTACAATAAGCAGACCTCAGTGCAAGAAAGAGTCTTTCCAACACTGAAAAGCACAGAGGCCAACTTTGACATTAAAATGTGCAAAAACAAGTACAAGATATTTACAATAAGCAGACCTCAGTGCAAGAAAGACTCTTTCCAACACTGAAAAAGCACAGAATCCAACTTTGACATTAAAAGGTGTAAAAACAAGTACAAGATATTTACAATAAGCAGACCTCAGTGCAAGAAAGACTCTTTCCAACACTGAAAAAGCACAGAATCCAACTTTGACATTAAAAGGTGTAAAAACAAGTACAAGATATTTACAATAAGCAGACCTCAGTGCAAGAAAGAGTCTTTCCACCACTGAAAAGCACAGAGGCCAACTTTGACATTATAATGTGTTCATACAAGTACAAGATATTTACAATAAGCAGACCTCAGTGCATGAAAGAGTCTTTCAACCACTGAAAAAGCACAAAGGCCAACTTTGACATTAAAATGTGTTCAAACAAGTACAAGATATTTACAATAAGCAGACCTCAGTGCATGAAAGAGTCTTTCAACCACTGAAAAAGCACAAAGGCCAACTTTGACATTAAAATGTGTTCATACAAGTACAAGATATTTACAATAAGCAGACCTCAATGCAAGAAAGAGTCTTTCAACCACTGAAAAAGCACAAAGGCCAACTTTGACATTAAAATGTGTTCAAACAAGTACAAGATATTTACAATAAGCAGACCTCAGTGCAAGAAAGAGTCTTTCAACCACTGAAAAAGCACAAAGGCCAACTTTGACATTAAAATGTGTTCAAACAAGTACAAGATATTTACAATAAGCAGACCTCAGTGCAAGAAAGAGTCTTTCCAACAATGAAAAAGCACAAAGGCCAACTTTGACATTAAAATGTGCAAAAACAAGTACAAGATATTTACAATAAGCAGACCTCAGTGCAAGAAAGACTCTTTCCAACAATGAAAAAGCACAAAGGCCAACTTTGAC
Source organism: Perissodus microlepis (assembly GCF_051167445.1). Taxonomy (NCBI): domain Eukaryota; kingdom Metazoa; phylum Chordata; class Actinopteri; order Cichliformes; family Cichlidae; genus Perissodus; species Perissodus microlepis. The sequence goes on along the minus strand of NW_028182047.1, from coordinate 280,292 downwards.
ATTAAAATGTGTTCAAACAAGTACAAGATATTTACAATAAGCAGACCTCAGTGCAAGAAAGAGTCTTTCCAACACTGAAAAAGCACAAAGACAACTTTGACATTAAAAGGTGTAAAAACAAGTACAAGATATTTACAATAAGCAGACCTCAGTGCAAGAAAGACTCTTTCCAACACTGAAAAGCAAAAAGACCAACTTTGACATTAAAATGTGCAAAAACAAGTACAAGATATTTACAATAAGCAGACCTCAGTGCAAGAAAGACTCTTTCCAACACTGAAAAAGCACAGAGGCCAACTTTGACATTAAAATGTGCAAAAACAAGTACAAGATATTTACAATAAGCAGACCTCAGTGCAAGAAAGACTCTTTCCAACACTGAAAAGCAAAAAGACCAACTTTGACATTAAAATGTGCAAAAACAAGTACAAGATATTTACAATAAGCAGACCTCAGTGCAAGAAAGACTCTTTCCAACACTGAAAAGCACAAAGACCAACTTTGACATTAAAACAAGTACAAGATATTTACAATAAGCAGACCTCAGTGCAAGAAAGAGTCTTTCCAACACTGAAAAAGCACAGAGGCCAACTTTGACATTAAAAGGTGTAAAAACAAGTACAAGATATTTACAATAAGCAGACCTCAGTGCAAGAAAGAGTCTTTCCAACACTGAAAAGCACAAAGGCCAACTTTGACATTAAAACAAGTACAAGATATTTACAATAAGCAGACCTCAGTGCAAGAAAGAGTCTTTCCAACACTGAAAAAGCACAAAGGCCAACTTTGACATTAAAACAAGTACAAGATATTTACAATAAGCAGACCTCAGTGCAAGAAAGACTCTTTCCAACACTGAAAAGCACAAAGGCCAACTTTGACATTAAAAGGTGTTCAAACAAGTACAAGATATTTACAATAAGCAGACCTCAGTGCAAGAAAGACTCTTTCCACCACTGAAAAAGCACAAAGACAACTTTGACATTAAAATGTGCAAAAACAAGTACAAGATATTTAAAATAAGCAGACCTCAGTGCAAGAAAGAGTCTTTCCAACACTGAAAAAGCACAAAGACAACTTTGACATTAAAATGTGCAAAAACAAGTACAAGATATTTACAATAAGCAGACCTCAGTGCAAGAAAGAGTCTTTCCAACACTGAAAAAGCACAAAGGCCAACTTTGACATTAAAATGTGCAAAAACAAGTACAAGATATTTACAATAAGCAGACCTCAGTGCAAGAAAGACTCTTTCCAACAATGAAAAAGCACAAAGGCCAACTTTGACATTAAAATGTGCAAAAACAAGTACAAGATATTTACAATAAGCAGACCTCAGTGCAAGAAAGAGTCTTTCCAACACTGAAAAAGCACAGAGGCCAACTTTGACATTAAAAGGTGTAAAAACAAGTACAAGATATTTACAATAAGCAGACCTCAGTGCAAGAAAGAGTCTTTCCAACACTGAAAAGCACAAAGGCCAACTTTGACATTAAAACAAGTACAAGATATTTACAATAAGCAGACCTCAGTGCAAGAAAGACTCTTTCCAACACCGAAAAAGCACAAAGGCCAACTTTGACATTAAAAGGTGTTCAAACAAGTACAAGATATTTACAATAAGCAGACCTCAGTGCAAGAAAGACTCTTTCCAACACCGAAAAAGCACAAAGGCCAACTTTGACATTAAAATGTGCAAAAACAAGTACAAGATATTTACAATAAGCAGACCTCAGTGCAAGAAAGACTCTTTCCAACACTGAAAAGCACAAAGGCCAACTTTGACATTAAAAGGTGTTCAAACAAGTACAAGATATTTACAATAAGCAGACCTCAGTGCAAGAAAGACTCTTTCCACCACTGAAAAAGCACAAAGACAACTTTGACATTAAAATGTGCAAAAACAAGTACAAGATATTTACAATAAGCAGACCTCAGTGCAAGAAAGAGTCTTTCCAACACTGAAAAAGCACAAAGACAACTTTGACATTAAAATGTGCAAAAACAAGTACAAGATATTTACAATAAGCAGACCTCAGTGCAAGAAAGAGTCTTTCCAACACTGAAAAAGCACAAAGGCCAACTTTGACATTAAAATGTGCAAAAACAAGTACAAGATATTTACAATAAGCAGACCTCAGTGCAAGAAAGACTCTTTCCAACAATGAAAAAGCACAAAGGCCAACTTTGACATTAAAATGTGCAAAAACAAGTACAAGATATTTACAATAAGCAGACCTCAGTGCAAGAAAGAGTCTTTCCAACACTGAAAAAGCACAAAGACAACTTTGACATTAAAAGGTGTAAAAACAAGTACAAGATATTTACAATAAGCAGACCTCAGTGCAAGAAAGAGTCTTTCCACCACTGAAAAGCACAGAGGCCAACTTTGACATTAAAATGTGTTCATACAAGTACAAGATATTTACAATAAGCAGACCTCAATGCAAGAAAGAGTCTTTCAACCACTGAAAAAGCACAAAGGCCAACTTTGACATTAAAATGTGTTCAAACAAGTACAAGATATTTACAATAAGCAGACCTCAGTGCAAGAAAGAGTCTTTCAACCACTGAAAAAGCACAAAGGCCAACTTTGACATTAAAATGTGTTCAAACAAGTACAAGATATTTACAATAAGCAGACCTCAGTGCAAGAAAGAGTCTTTCCAACACTGAAAAAGCACAAAGGCCAACTTTGACATTAAAAGGTGTAAAAACAAGTACAAGATATTTACAATAAGCAGACCTCAGTGCAAGAAAGAGTCTTTCCACCACTGAAAAGCACAGAGGCCAACTTTGACATTAAAATGTGTTCATACAAGTACAAGATATTTACAATAAGCAGACCTCAATGCAAGAAAGAGTCTTTCAACCACTGAAAAAGCACAAAGGCCAACTTTGACATTAAAATGTGTTCAAACAAGTACAAGATATTTACAATAAGCAGACCTCAGTGCAAGAAAGAGTCTTTCAACCACTGAAAAAGCACAAAGGCCAACTTTGACATTAAAATGTGTTCAAACAAGTACAAGATATTTACAATAAGCAGACCTCAGTGCAAGAAAGAGTCTTTCCAACACTGAAAAAGCACAAAGGCCAACTTTGACATTAAAATGTGCAAAAACAAGTACAAGATATTTACAATAAGCAGACCTCAGTGCAAGAAAGAGTCTTTCCAACAATGAAAAAGCACAAAGGCCAACTTTGACATTAAAATGTGCAAAAACAAGTACAAGATATTTACAATAAGCAGACCTCAGTGCAAGAAAGACTCTTTCCAACACTGAAAAGCACAAAGACCAACTTTGACATTAAAATGTGCAAAAACAAGTACAAGATATTTACAATAAGCAGACCTCAGTGCAAGAAAGAGTCTTTCCAACACTGAAAAGCACAAAGACCAACTTTGACATTAAAATGTGCAAAAACAAGTACAATATATTTACAATAAGCAGACCTCAGTGCAAGAAAGACTCTTTCCAACACTGAAAAGCACAAAGACCAACTTTGACATTAAAATGTGCAAAAACAAGTACAATATATTTACAATAAGCAGACCTCAGTGCAAGAAAGACTCTTTCCAACACTGAAAAAGCACAAAGGCCAACTTTGACATTAAAAGGTGTAAAAACAAGTACAAGATATTTACAATAAGCAGACCTCAGTGCAAGAAAGAGTCTTTCCAACAATGAAAAAGCACAAAGGCCAACTTTGACATTAAAATGTGCAAAAACAAGTACAAGATATTTACAATAAGCAGACCTCAGTGCAAGAAAGAGTCTTTCCAACACTGAAAAAGCACAGAAGCCAACTTTGACATTAAAAGGTGTAAAAACAAGTACAAGATATTTACAATAAGCAGACCTCAGTGCAAGAAAGAGTCTTTCCAACACTGAAAAGCACAAAGGCCAACTTTGACATTAAAACAAGTACAAGATATTTACAATAAGCAGACCTCAGTGCAAGAAAGAGTCTTTCCAACACTGAAAAAGCACAAAGGCCAACTTTGACATTAAAAGGTGTTCAAACAAGTACAAGATATTTACAATAAGCAGACCTCAGTGCAAGAAAGACTCTTTCCAACACCGAAAAAGCACAAAGGCCAACTTTGACATTAAAATGTGCAAAAACAAGTACAAGATATTTACAATAAGCAGACCTCAGTGCAAGAAAGACTCTTTCCAACACTGAAAAGCACAAAGGCCAACTTTGACATTAAAAGGTGTTCAAACAAGTACAAGATATTTACAATAAGCAGACCTCAGTGCAAGAAAGACTCTTTCCACCACTGAAAAAGCACAAAGACAACTTTGACATTAAAATGTGCAAAAACAAGTACAAGATATTTACAATAAGCAGACCTCAGTGCAAGAAAGAGTCTTTCCAACACTGAAAAAGCACAAAGACAACTTTGACATTAAAATGTGCAAAAACAAGTACAAGATATTTACAATAAGCAGACCTCAGTGCAAGAAAGAGTCTTTCCAACACTGAAAAAGTACAAAGGCCAACTTTGACATTAAAATGTGCAAAAACAAGTACAAGATATTTACAATAAGCAGACCTCAGTGCAAGAAAGACTCTTTCCAACAATGAAAAAGCACAAAGGCCAACTTTGACATTAAAATGTGCAAAAACAAGTACAAGATATTTACAATAAGCAGACCTCAGTGCAAGAAAGAGTCTTTCCAACACTGAAAAAGCACAGAATCCAACTTTGACATTAAAAGGTGTAAAAACAAGTACAAGATATTTACAATAAGCAGACCTCAGTGCAAGAAAGAGTCTTTCCACCACTGAAAAGCACAGAGGCCAACTTTGACATTAAAATGTGTTCATACAAGTACAAGATATTTACAATAAGCAGACCTCAATGCAAGAAAGAGTCTTTCAACCACTGAAAAAGCACAAAGGCCAACTTTGACATTAAAATGTGTTCAAACAAGTACAAGATATTTACAATAAGCAGACCTCAGTGCAAGAAAGAGTCTTTCAACCACTGAAAAAGCACAAAGGCCAACTTTGACATTAAAATGTGTTCAAACAAGTACAAGATATTTACAATAAGCAGACCTCAGTGCAAGAAAGAGTCTTTCCAACACTGAAAAAGCACAAAGGCCAACTTTGACATTAAAATGTGCAAAAACAAGTACAAGATATTTACAATAAGCAGACCTCAGTGCAAGAAAGAGTCTTTCCAACAATGAAAAAGCACAAAGGCCAACTTTGACATTAAAATGTGCAAAAACAAGTACAAGATATTTACAATAAGCAGACCTCAGTGCAAGAAAGACTCTTTCCAACAATGAAAAAGCACAAAGGCCAACTTTGACATTAAAATGTGCAAAAACAAGTACAAGATATTTACAATAAGCAGACCTCAGTGCAAGAAAGAGTCTTTCCAACAATGAAAAGCACAAAGGCCAACTTTGACATTAAAATGTGCAAAAACAAGTACAATATATTTACAATAAGCAGACCTCAGTGCAAGAAAGACTCTTTCCAACACTGAAAAGCACAAAGACCAACTTTGACATTAAAATGTGCAAAAACAAGTACAATATATTTACAATAAGCAGACCTCAGTGCAAGAAAGACTCTTTCCAACACTGAAAAAGCACAAAGGCCAACTTTGACATTAAAAGGTGTAAAAACAAGTACAAGATATTTACAATAAGCAGACCTCAGTGCAAGAAAGAGTCTTTCCAACACTGAAAAAGCACAGAGGCCAACTTTGACATTAAAATGTGCAAAAACAAGTACAATATATTTACAATAAGCAGACCTCAGTGCAAGAAAGACTCTTTCCAACACTGAAAAAGCACAAAGGCCAACTTTGACATTAAAATGTGCAAAAACAAGTACAATATATTTACAATAAGCAGACCTCAGTGCAAGAAAGACTCTTTCCACCACTGAAAAAGCACAAAGGCCAACTTTGACATTAAAATGTGCAAAAACAAGTACAAGATATTTACAATAAGCAGACCTCAGTGCAAGAAAGACTCTTTCCAACACTGAAAAGCACAAAGACCAACTTTGACATTAAAATGTGCAAAAACAAGTACAAGATATTTACAATAAGCAGACCTCAGTGCAAGAAAGAGTCTTTCCAACACTGAAAAAGCACAGAGGCCAACTTTGACATTAAAACAAGTACAAGATATTTACAATAAGCAGACCTCAGTGCAAGAAAGAGTCTTTCCACCACTGAAAAGCACAAAGACCAACTTTGACATTAAAATGTGCAAAACAAGTACAAGATATTTACAATAAGCAGACCTCAGTGCAAGAAAGACTCTTTCCAACACTGAAAAGCACAAAGACCAACTTTGACATTAAAATGTGCAAAACAAGTACAAGATATTTACAATAAGCAGACCTCAGTGCAAGAAAGAGTCTTTCCACCACTGAAAAGCACAGAGGCCAACTTTGACATTAAAATGTGTTCATACAAGTACAAGATATTTACAATAAGCAGACCTCAGTGCAAGAAAGAGTCTTTCAACCACTGAAAAAGCACAAAGGCCAACTTTGACATTAAAATGTGTTCAAACAAGTACAAGATATTTACAATAAGCAGACCTCAGTGCAAGAAAGACTCTTTCCAACACCGAAAAAGCACAAAGGCCAACTTTGACATTAAAACAAGTACAAGATATTTACAATAAGCAGACCTCAGTGTAAGAAAGAGTCTTTCAACCACTGAAAAAGCACAAAGGCCAACTTTGACATTAAAATGTGTTCAAACAAGTACAAGATATTTACAATAAGCAGACCTCAGTGCACGAAAGACTCTTTCCAACACCGAAAAAGCACAAAGGCCAACTTTGACATTAAAATGTGTTCAAACAAGTACAAGATATTTACAATAAGCAGACCTCAGTGCAAGAAAGAGTCTTTCCAACACTGAAAAGCACAAAGGCCAACTTTGACATTAAAACAAGTACAAGATATTTACAATAAGCAGACCTCAGTGCAAGAAAGAGTCTTTCCAACACTGAAAAAGCACAAAGGCCAACTTTGACATTAAAAGGTGTTCAAACAAGTACAAGATATTTACAATAAGCAGACCTCAGTGCAAGAAAGAGTCTTTCCAACACTGAAAAAGCACAAAGGCCAACTTTGACATTAAAACAAGTACAAGATATTTACAATAAGCAGACCTCAGTGCAAGAAAGAGTCTTTCCAACACTGAAAAAGCACAAAGGCCAACTTTGACATTAAAAGGTGTTCAAACAAGTACAAGATATTTACAATAAGCAGACCTCAGTGCAAGAAAGAGTCTTTCCAACACCGAAAAAGCACAAAGGCCAACTTTGACATTAAAATGTGCAAAAACAAGTACAAGATATTTACAATAAGCAGACCTCAGTGCAAGAAAGACTCTTTCCAACACTGAAAAAGCACAAAGGCCAACTTTGACATTAAAACAAGTACAAGATATTTACAATAAGCAGACCTCAGTGCAAGAAAGAGTCTTTCCAACACTGAAAAGCACAGAGGCCAACTTTGACATTAAAAGGTGTAAAAACAAGTACAAGATATTTACAATAAGCAGACCTCAGTGCAAGAAAGAGTCTTTCCACCACTGAAAAGCACAGAGGCCAACTTTGACATTAAAATGTGTTCATACAAGTACAAGATATTTACAATAAGCAGACCTCAGTGCAAGAAAGAGTCTTTCCACCACTGAAAAGCACAGAGGCCAACTTTGACATTAAAATGTGTTCATACAAGTACAAGATATTTACAATAAGCAGACCTCAGTGCAAGAAAGACTCTTTCCAACACTGAAAAGAACAAAGGCCAACTTTGACATTAAAATGTGCAAAACAAGTACAAGATATTTACAATAAGCAGACCTCAGTGCAAGAAAGACTCTTTCCAACACTGAAAAGAACAAAGACCAACTTTGACATTAAAATGTGCAAAACAAGTACAAGATATTTACAATAAGCAGACCTCAGTGCAAGAAAGAGTCTTTCCAACACTGAAAAAGCACAAAGGCCAACTTTGACATTAAAATGTGCAAAACAAGTACAAGATATTTACAATAAGCAGACCTCAGTGCAAGAAAGACTCTTTCCAACACTGAAAAGAACAAAGACCAACTTTGACATTAAAATGTGCAAAACAAGTACAAGATATTTACAATAAGCAGACCTCAGTGCAAGAAAGAGTCTTTCGACCACTGAAAAGCACAAAGACCAACTTTGACATTAAAATGTGCAAAACAAGTACAAGATATTTACAATAAGCAGACCTCAGTGCAAGAAAGACTCTTTCCAACACTGAAAAGCACAAAGACCAACTTTGACATTAAAATGTGCAAAACAAGTACAAGATATTTACAATAAGCAGACCTCAGTGCAAGAAAGAGTCTTTCCACCACTGAAAAGCACAAAGGCCAACTTTGACATTAAAATGTGTTCATACAAGTACAAGATATTTACAATAAGCAGACCTCAGTGCAAGAAAGAGTCTTTCCACCACTGAAAAGCACAGAGGCCAACTTTGACATTAAAATGTGTTCATACAAGTACAAGATATTTACAATAAGCAGACCTCAGTGCAAGAAAGAGTCTTTCAACCACTGAAAAAGCACAAAGGCCAACTTTGACATTAAAATGTGTTCAAACAAGTACAAGATATTTACAATAAGCAGACCTCAGTGCAAGAAAGACTCTTTCCAACACCGAAAAAGCACAAAGGCCAACTTTGACATTAAAACAAGTACAAGATATTTACAATAAGCAGACCTCAGTGTAAGAAAGAGTCTTTCAACCACTGAAAAAGCACAAAGGCCAACTTTGACATTAAAATGTGTTCAAACAAGTACAAGATATTTACAATAAGCAGACCTCAGTGCAAGAAAGACTCTTTCCAACACTGAAAAGCACAAAGGCCAACTTTGACATTAAAACAAGTACAAGATATTTACAATAAGCAGACCTCAGTGCAAGAAAGAGTCTTTCCAACACTGAAAAAGCACAAAGGCCAACTTTGACATTAAAAGGTGTTCAAACAAGTACAAGATATTTACAATAAGCAGACCTCAGTGCAAGAAAGAGTCTTTCCAACACCGAAAAAGCACAAAGGCCAACTTTGACATTAAAATGTGCAAAAACAAGTACAAGATATTTACAATAAGCAGACCTCAGTGCAAGAAAGACTCTTTCCAACACTGAAAAAGCACAAAGGCCAACTTTGACATTAAAACAAGTACAAGATATTTACAATAAGCAGACCTCAGTGCAAGAAAGAGTCTTTCCAACACTGAAAAAGCACAAAGACAACTTTGACATTAAAAGGTGTAAAAACAAGTACAAGATATTTACAATAAGCAGACCTCAGTGCAAGAAAGACTCTTTCCACCACTGAAAAGCACAGAGGCCAACTTTGACATTAAAATGTGTTCATACAAGTACAAGATATTTACAATAAGCAGACCTCAGTGCAAGAAAGAGTCTTTCCACCACTGAAAAGCACAGAGGCCAACTTTGACATTAAAATGTGTTCATACAAGTACAAGATATTTACAATAAGCAGACCTCAGTGCAAGAAAGAGTCTTTCCACCACTGAAAAGCACAGAGGCCAACTTTGACATTAAAATGTGTTCATACAAGTACAAGATATTTACAATAAGCAGACCTCAGTGCAAGAAAGACTCTTTCCAACACTGAAAAGAACAAAGGCCAACTTTGACATTAAAATGTGCAAAACAAGTACAAGATATTTACAATAAGCAGACCTCAGTGCAAGAAAGACTCTTTCCAACACTGAAAAGAACAAAGACCAACTTTGACATTAAAATGTGCAAAACAAGTACAAGATATTTACAATAAGCAGACCTCAGTGCAAGAAAGACTCTTTCCAACACTGAAAAAGCACAGAGGCCAACTTTGACATTAAAATGTGTTCAAACAAGTACAAGATATTTACAATAAGCAGACCTCAGTGCAAGAAAGACTCTTTCCAACACTGAAAAAGCACAGAGGCCAACTTTGACATTAAAAGGTGTAAAAACAAGTACAAGATATTTACAATAAGCAGACCTCAGTGCAAGAAAGACTCTTTCCAACACTGAAAAAGCACAAAGGCCAACTTTGACATTAAAATGTGCAAAAACAAGTACAATATATTTACAATAAGCAGACCTCAGTGCAAGAAAGACTCTTTCCAACACTGAAAAGCACAAAGACCAACTTTGACATTAAAATGTGCAAAACAAGTACAAGATATTTACAATAAGCAGACCTCAGTGCAAGAAAGACTCTTTCCACCACTGAAAAGCACAGAGGCCAACTTTGACATTAAAATGTGTTCATACAAGTACAAGATATTGACAATAAGCAGACCTCAGTGCAAGAAAAGTCTTTCCAACACTGAAAAAGCACAGAAGCCAACTTTGACATTAAAAGGTGTAAAAACAAGTACAAGATATTTACAATAAGCAGACCTCAGTGCAAGAAAGACTCTTTCCAACACTGACAAAGCACAAAGGCCAACGTTGACATTTAAACAAGTACAAGATATTTACAATAAGCAGACCTCAGTGCAAGAAAGACTCTTTCCACCACTGAAAAGCACAGAGGCCAACTTTGACATTAAAATGTGTTCATACAAGTACAAGATATTTACAATAAGCAGACCTCAGTGCAAGAAAGAGTCTTTCAACCACTGAAAAAGCACAAAGGCCAACTTTGACATTAAAATGTGTTCATACAAGTACAAGATATTTACAATAAGCAGACCTCAGTGCAAGAAAGAGTCTTTCCAACACTGAAAAAGCACAGAGGCCAACTTTGACATTAAAAGGTGTAAAAACAAGTACAAGATATTTACAATAAGCAGACCTCAGTGCAAGAAAGACTCTTTCCAACACTGAAAAAGCACAAAGGCCAACTTTGACATTAAAACGAGTACAAGATATTTACAATAAGCAGACCTCAGTGCAAGAAAGAGTCTTTCCACCACTGAAAAGCACAAAGGCCAACGTTGACATTTAAACAAGTACAAGATATTTACAATAAGCAGACCTCAGTGCAAGAAAGAGTCTTTCCAACACTGAAAAAGCACAAAGGCCAACTTTGACATTAAAAGGTGTAAAAACAAGTACAAGATATTTACAATAAGCAGACCTCAGTGCAAGAAAGACTCTTTCCAACACTGAAAAGCACAAAGGCCAACTTTGACATTAAAACAAGTACAAGATATTTACAATAAGCAGACCTCAGTGCAAGAAAGAGTCTTTCCACCACTGAAAAAGCACAAAGGCCAACTTTGACATTAAAACAAGTACAAGATATTTACAATAAGCAGACCTCAGTGCAAGAAAGAGTCTTTCCACCACTGAAAAAGCACAAAGGCCAACTTTGACATTAAAATGTGTTCAAACAAGTACAAGATATTTACAATAAGCAGACCTCAGTGCAAGAAAGACTCTTTCCAACACTGAAAAAGCACAAAGACAACTTTGACATTAAAATGTGCAAAAACAAGTACAATATATTTACAATAAGCAGACCTCAGTGCAAGAAAGAGTCTTTCCACCACTGAAAAAGCACAAAGGCCAACTTTGACATTAAAATGTGTTCAAACAAGTACAAGATATTTACAATAAGCAGACCTCAGTGCAAGAAAGACTCTTTCCAACACTGAAAAAGCACAAAGGCCAACTTTGACATTAAAAGGTGTAAAAACAAGTACAATATATTTACAATAAGCAGACCTCAGTGCAAGAAAGAGTCTTTCAACCACTGAAAAAGCACAAAGGCCAACTTTGACATTAAAATGTGTTCATACAAGTACAAGATATTTACAATAAGCAGACCTCAGTGCAAGAAAGAGTCTTTCCAACACTGAAAAAGCACAAAGACCAACTTTGACATTACAAGGTGTAAAAACAAGTACAAGATATTTACAATAAGCAGACCTCAGTGCAAAAAAGAGTCTTTCAACCACTGAAAAAGCACAAAGGCCAACTTTGACATTAAAACAAGTACAAGATATTTACAATAAGCAGACCTCAGTGCAAGAAAGAGTCTTTCCACCACTGAAAAAGCACAAAGGCCAACTTTGACATTAAAACAAGTACAAGATATTTACAATAAGCAGACCTCAGTGCAAGAAAGAGTCTTTCCACCACTGAAAAAGCACAAAGGCCAACTTTGACATTAAAATGTGTTCAAACAAGTACAAGATATTTACAATAAGCAGACCTCAGTGCAAGAAAGACTCTTTCCAACACTGAAAAAGCACAAAGGCCAACTTTGACATTAAAATGTGCAAAAACAAGTACAATATATTTACAATAAGCAGACCTCAGTGCAAGAAAGAGTCTTTCCAACACTGAAAAAGCACAGAGGCCAACTTTGACATTAAAAGGTGTAAAAACAAGTACAATATATTTACAATAAGCAGACCTCAGTGCAAGAAAGAGTCTTTCCAACACTGAAAAAGCACAAAGGCCAACTTTGACATTAAAAGGTGTAAAAACAAGTACAATATATTTACAATAAGCAGACCTCAGTGCAAGAAAGAGTCTTTCAACCACTGAAAAAGCACAAAGGCCAACTTTGACATTAAAATGTGTTCATACAAGTACAAGATATTTACAATAAGCAGACCTCAGTGCAAGAAAGAGTCTTTCCAACACTGAAAAAGCACAAAGACCAACTTTGACATTACAAGGTGTAAAAACAAGTACAAGATATTTACAATAAGCAGACCTCAGTGCAAGAAAGAGTCTTTCCAACACTGAAAAAGCACAAAGGCCAACTTTGACATTAAAAGGTGTAAAAACAAGTACAATATATTTACAATAAGCAGACCTCAGTGCAAGAAAGAGTCTTTCCAACACTGAAAAAGCACAAAGGCCAACTTTGACATTAAAAGGTGTAAAAACAAGTACAATATATTTACAATAAGCAGACCTCAGTGCAAGAAAGAGTCTTTCAACCACTGAAAAAGCACAAAGGCCAACTTTGACATTAAAATGTGTTCATACAAGTACAAGATATTTACAATAAGCAGACCTCAGTGCAAGAAAGAGTCTTTCCAACACTGAAAAAGCACAAAGACCAACTTTGACATTACAAGGTGTAAAAACAAGTACAAGATATTTACAATAAGCAGACCTCAGTGCAAAAAAGAGTCTTTCCACCACTGAAAAAGCACAGAGGCCAACTTTGACATTAAAATGTTTTCAAACAAGTACAAGATATTTACAATAAGCAGACCTCAGTGCAAGAAAGACTCTTTCCAACACTGAAAAAGCACAGAAGCCAACTTTGACATTAAAAGGTGTAAAAACAAGTACAAGATATTTACAATAAGCAGACCTCAGTGCAAGAAAGACTCTTTCCAACACTGAAAAGCACAGAGGCCAACTTTGACATTAAAATGTGTTCATACAAGTACAAGATATTTACAATAAGCAGACCTCAGTGCAAGAAAGAGTCTTTCCAACACTGAAAAAGCACAAAGGCCAACTTTGACATTAAAAGGTGTTCAAACAAGTACAAGATATTTACAATAAGCAGACCTCAGTGCAAGAAAGACTCTTTCCACCACTGAAAAAGCACAAAGGCCAACTTTGACATTAAAATGTGTTCAAACAAGTACAAGAAATTTACAATAAGCAGACCTCAATGCAAGAAAGAGTCTTTCAACCACTGAAAAAGCACAAAGGCCAACTTTGACATTAAAATGTGTTCAAACAAGTACAAGATATTTACAATAAGCAGACCTCAGTGCAAGAAAGAGTCTTTCAACCACTGAAAAAGCACAAAGGCCAACTGTGACATTAAAATGTGCAAAAACAAGTACAAGATATTTACAATAAGCAGACCTCAGTGCAAGAAAGAGTCTTTCAACCACTGAAAAAGCACAAAGACCAACTGTGACATTAAAATGTGTTCAAACAAGTACAAGATATTTACAATAAGCAGACCTCAGTGCAAGAAAGAGTCTTTCCAACACTGAAAAAGCACAAAGGCCAACTTTGACATTAAAATGTGTTCAAACAAGTACAAGATATTTACAATAAGCAGACCTCAGTGCAAGAAAGAGTCTTTCCAACACTGAAAAAGCACAAAGACCAACTGTGACATTAAAATGTGCAAAAACAAGTACAAGATATTTACAATAAGCAGACCTCAGTGCAAGAAAGACTCTTTCCAACACTGAAAAGCACAAAGACCAACTTTGACATTAAAATGTGCAAAACAAGTACAAGATATTTACAATAAGCAGACCTCAGTGCAAGAAAGAGTCTTTCAACCACTGAAAAAGCACAAAGGCCAACTTTGACATTAAAATGTGTTCAAACAAGTACAAGATATTTACAATAAGCAGACCTCAGTGCAAGAAAGAGACTTTCCAACACTGAAAAAGCACAGAGGCCAACTTTGACATTAAAATGTGCAAAAACAAGTACAAGATATTTACAATAAGCAGACCTCAGTGCAAGAAAGACTCTCTCCAACACTGAAAAAGCACAAAGACAACTTTGACATTAAAAGGTGTAAAAACAAGTACAAGATATTTACAATAAGCAGACCTCAGTGCAAGAAAGACTCTTTCCAACACTGAAAAAGCACAAAGGCCAACTTTGACATTAAAAGGTGTAAAAACAAGTACAAGATATTTACAATAAGCAGACCTCAGTGCAAGAAAGACTCTTTCCAACACTGAAAAAGCACAAAGACAACTTTGACATTAAAAGGTGTAAAAACAAGTACAATATATTTACAATAAGCAGACCTCAGTGCAAGAAAGACTCTTTCCAACACTGAAAAGCACAAAGGCCAACTTTGACATTAAAAGGTGTAAAAACAAGTACAATATATTTACAATAAGCAGACCTCAGTGCAAGAAAGACTCTTTCCAACACTGAAAAGCACAAAGGCCAACTTTGACATTAAAAGGTGTAAAAACAAGTACAATATATTTACAATAAGCAGACCTCAGTGCAAGAAAGACTCTTTCCAACACTGAAAAAGCACAAAGGCCAACTTTGACATTAAAAGGTGTAAAAACAAGTACAAGATATTTACAATAAGCAGACCTCAGTGCAAGAAAGACTCTTTCCAACACTGAAAAGCACAAAGACAACTTTGACATTAAAAGGTGTAAAAACAAGTACAATATATTTACAATAAGCAGACCTCAGTGCAAGAAAGACTCTTTCCAACACTGAAAAAGCACAAAGGCCAACTTTGACATTAAAAGGTGTAAAAACAAGTACAAGATATTTACAATAAGCAGACCTCAGTGCAAGAAAGAGTCTTTCCAACACTGAAAAAGCACAAAGGCCAACTTTGACATTAAAAGGTGTAAAAACAAGTACAAGATATTTACAATAAGCAGACCTCAGTGCAAGAAAGACTCTTTCCAACACTGAAAAAGCACAAAGACCAACTTTGACATTAAAAGGTGTAAAAACAAGTACAAGATATTTACAATAAGCAGACCTCAGTGCAAGAAAGAGTCTTTCCAACACTGAAAAAGCACAAAGACAACTTTGACATTAAAAGGTGTAAAAACAAGTACAAGATATTTACAATAAGCAGACCTCAGTGCAAGAAAGAGTCTTTCCAACACTGAAAAAGCACAAAGACAACTTTGACATTAAAAGGTGTAAAAACAAGTACAAGATATTTACAATAAGCAGACCTCAGTGCAAGAAAGACTCTTTCCAACACTGAAAAGCACAAAGGCCAACTTTGACATTAAAATGTGCAAAACAAGTACAAGATATTTACAATAAGCAGACCTCAGTGCAAGAAAGACTCTTTCCAACACTGAAAAAGCACAAAGACAACTTTGACATTAAAAGGTGTAAAAACAAGTACAAGATATTTACAATAAGCAGACCTCAGTGCAAGAAAGAGTCTTTCCAACACTGAAAAAGCACAAAGACAACTTTGACATTAAAAGGTGTAAAAACAAGTACAATATATTTACAATAAGCAGACCTCAGTGCAAGAAAGACTCTTTCCAACACTGAAAAGCACAAAGGCCAACTTTGACATTAAAATGTGCAAAACAAGTACAAGATATTTACAATAAGCAGACCTCAGTGCAAGAAAGACTCTTTCCAACACTGAAAAAGCACAAAGACAACTTTGACATTAAAAGGTGTAAAAACAAGTACAAGATATTTACAATAAGCAGACCTCAGTGCAAGAAAGAGTCTTTCCAACACTGAAAAGCACAAAGGCCAACTTTGACATTAAAAAGTGTTCAAACAAGTACAAGATATTTACAATAAGCAGACCTCAGTGCAAGAAAGACTCTTTCCAACACTGAAAAAGCACAAAGGCCAACTTTGACATTAAAATGTGCAAAAACAAGTACAAGATATTTACAATAAGCAGACCTCAGTGCAAGAAAGAGTCTTTCCAACACTGAAAAAGCACAAAGACAACTTTGACATTAAAAGGTGTAAAAACAAGTACAAGATATTTACAATAAGCAGACCTCAGTGCAAGAAAGAGTCTTTCCAACACTGAAAAAGCACAGAGGCCAACTTTGACATTAAAATGTGCAAAAACAAGTACAATATATTTACAATAAGCAGACCTCAGTGCAAGAAAGACTCTTTCCAACACTGAAAAGCACAAAGACCAACTTTGACATTAAAATGTGCAAAACAAGTACAAGATATTTACAATAAGCAGACCTCAGTGCAAGAAAGAGTCTTTCCAACACTGAAAAAGCACAGAGGCCAACTTTGACATTAAAAGGTGTAAAAACAAGTACAAGATATTTACAATAAGCAGACCTCAGTGCAAGAAAGACTCTTTCCAACACTGAAAAGCACAAAGACCAACTTTGACATTAAAATGTGCAAAACAAGTACAAGATATTTACAATAAGCAGACCTCAGTGCAAGAAAGAGTCTTTCAAAAACTGAAAAGCACAAAGACCAACTTTGACATTAAAATGTGCAAAACAAGTACAAGATATTTACAATAAGCAGACCTCAGTGCAAGAAAGACTCTTTCCAACACTGAAAAAGCACAAAGGCCAACTTTGACATTAAAATGTGCAAAAACAAGTACAATATATTTACAATAAGCAGACCTCAGTGCAAGAAAGACTCTTTCCAACACTGAAAAGCACAAAGACCAACTTTGACATTAAAATGTGCAAAACAAGTACAAGATATTTACAATAAGCAGACCTCAGTGCAAGAAAGAGTCTTTCAACCACTGAAAAAGCACAAAGGCCAACTTTGACATTAAAATGTGTTCAAACAAGTACAAGATATTTACAATAAGCAGACCTCAGTGCAAGAAAGAGTCTTTCCAACAATGAAAAAGCACAAAGGCCAACTTTGACATTAAAATGTGCAAAAACAAGTACAAGATATTTACAATAAGCAGACCTCAGTGCAAGAAAGACTCTTTCCAACACTGAAAAAGCACAAAGACAACTTTGACATTAAAAGGTGTAAAAACAAGTACAAGATATTTACAATAAGCAGACCTCAGTGCAAGAAAGACTCTTTCCAACACTGAAAAAGCACAAAGGCCAACTTTGACATTAAAATGTGCAAAAACAAGTACAATATATTTACAATAAGCAGACCTCAGTGCAAGAAAGACTCTTTCCAACACTGAAAAAGCACAAAGGCCAACTTTGACATTAAAACAAGTACAAGATATTTACAATAAGCAGACCTCAGTGCAAGAAAGACTCTCTCCAACACTGAAAAAGCACAAAGACAACTTTGACATTAAAAGGTGTAAAAACAAGTACAAGATATTTACAATAAGCAGACCTCAGTGCAAGAAAGACTCTTTCCAACACTGAAAAAGCACAAAGGCCAACTTTGACATTAAAAGGTGTAAAAACAAGTACAAGATATTTACAATAAGCAGACCTCAGTGCAAGAAAGACTCTTTCCAACACTGAAAAAGCACAAAGACAACTTTGACATTAAAAGGTGTAAAAACAAGTACAATATATTTACAATAAGCAGACCTCAGTGCAAGAAAGACTCTTTCCAACACTGAAAAGCACAAAGGCCAACTTTGACATTAAAAGGTGTAAAAACAAGTACAATATATTTACAATAAGCAGACCTCAGTGCAAGAAAGACTCTTTCCAACACTGAAAAAGCACAAAGGCCAACTTTGACATTAAAAGGTGTAAAAACAAGTACAAGATATTTACAATAAGCAGACCTCAGTGCAAGAAAGACTCTTTCCAACACTGAAAAGCACAAAGACAACTTTGACATTAAAAGGTGTAAAAACAAGTACAATATATTTACAATAAGCAGACCTCAGTGCAAGAAAGACTCTTTCCAACACTGAAAAAGCACAAAGACAACTTTGACATTAAAAGGTGTAAAAACAAGTACAAGATATTTACAATAAGCAGACCTCAGTGCAAGAAAGAGTCTTTCCAACACTGAAAAAGCACAAAGACAACTTTGACATTAAAAGGTGTAAAAACAAGTACAAGATATTTACAATAAGCAGACCTCAGTGCAAGAAAGAGTCTTTCCAACACTGAAAAAGCACAAAGACAACTTTGACATTAAAAGGTGTAAAAACAAGTACAAGATATTTACAATAAGCAGACCTCAGTGCAAGAAAGACTCTTTCCAACACTGAAAAGCACAAAGGCCAACTTTGACATTAAAATGTGCAAAACAAGTACAAGATATTTACAATAAGCAGACCTCAGTGCAAGAAAGACTCTTTCCAACACTGAAAAAGCACAAAGACAACTTTGACATTAAAAGGTGTAAAAACAAGTACAAGATATTTACAATAAGCAGACCTCAGTGCAAGAAAGACTCTTTCCAACACTGAAAAGCACAAAGGCCAACTTTGACATTAAAATGTGCAAAACAAGTACAAGATATTTACAATAAGCAGACCTCAGTGCAAGAAAGACTCTTTCCAACACTGAAAAAGCACAAAGGCCAACTTTGACATTAAAATGTGCAAAAACAAGTACAATATATTTACAATAAGCAGACCTCAGTGCAAGAAAGACTCTTTCCAACACTGAAAAGCACAAAGGCCAACTTTGACATTAAAATGTGCAAAACAAGTACAAGATATTTACAATAAGCAGACCTCAGTGCAAGAAAGACTCTTTCCAACACTGAAAAAGCACAAAGACAACTTTGACATTAAAAGGTGTAAAAACAAGTACAAGATATTTACAATAAGCAGACCTCAGTGCAAGAAAGAGTCTTTCCAACACTGAAAAGCACAAAGGCCAACTTTGACATTAAAAGGTGTAAAAACAAGTACAATATATTTACAATAAGCAGACCTCAGTGCAAGAAAGACTCTTTCCAACACTGAAAAGCACAAAGGCCAACTTTGACATTAAAATGTGCAAAACAAGTACAAGATATTTACAATAAGCAGACCTCAGTGCAAGAAAGACTCTTTCCAACACTGAAAAAGCACAAAGACAACTTTGACATTAAAAGGTGTAAAAACAAGTACAAGATATTTACAATAAGCAGACCTCAGTGCAAGAAAGAGTCTTTCCAACACTGAAAAAGCACAAAGACAACTTTGACATTAAAAGGTGTAAAAACAAGTACAATATATTTACAATAAGCAGACCTCAGTGCAAGAAAGACTCTTTCCAACACTGAAAAGCACAAAGGCCAACTTTGACATTAAAATGTGCAAAACAAGTACAAGATATTTACAATAAGCAGACCTCAGTGCAAGAAAGACTCTTTCCAACACTGAAAAAGCACAAAGACAACTTTGACATTAAAAGGTGTAAAAACAAGTACAAGATATTTACAATAAGCAGACCTCAGTGCAAGAAAGAGTCTTTCCAACACTGAAAAGCACAAAGGCCAACTTTGACATTAAAAAGTGTTCAAACAAGTACAAGATATTTACAATAAGCAGACCTCAGTGCAAGAAAGACTCTTTCCAACACTGAAAAAGCACAAAGGCCAACTTTGACATTAAAATGTGCAAAAACAAGTACAAGATATTTACAATAAGCAGACCTCAGTGCAAGAAAGAGTCTTTCCAACACTGAAAAAGCACAGAGGCCAACTTTGACATTAAAAGGTGTAAAAACAAGTACAAGATATTTACAATAAGCAGACCTCAGTGCAAGAAAGAGTCTTTCCAACACTGAAAAAGCACAAAGGCCAACTTTGACATTAAAATGTGCAAAAAAAAGTACAAGATATTTACAATAAGCAGACCTCAGTGCAAGAAAGAGTCTTTCCAACACTGAAAAAGCACAAAGACAACTTTGACATTAAAAGGTGTAAAAACAAGTACAAGATATTTACAATAAGCAGACCTCAGTGCAAGAAAGAGTCTTTCCAACACTGAAAAGCACAAAGGCCAACTTTGACATTAAAAAGTGTTCAAACAAGTACAAGATATTTACAATAAGCAGACCTCAGTGCAAGAAAGACTCTTTCCAACACTGAAAAAGCACAAAGACAACTTTGACATTAAAAGGTGTAAAAACAAGTACAAGATATTTACAATAAGCAGACCTCAGTGCAAGAAAGAGTCTTTCCAACACTGAAAAGCACAAAGGCCAACTTTGACATTAAAAAGTGTTCAAACAAGTACAAGATATTTACAATAAGCAGACCTCAGTGCAAGAAAGACTCTTTCCAACACTGAAAAAGCACAAAGGCCAACTTTGACATTAAAATGTGCAAAAACAAGTACAAGATATTTACAATAAGCAGACCTCAGTGCAAGAAAGAGTCTTTCCAACACTGAAAAAGCACAGAGGCCAACTT
The DNA here is from genome assembly GCF_051167445.1 of Perissodus microlepis. Lineage (NCBI taxonomy): Eukaryota > Metazoa > Chordata > Actinopteri > Cichliformes > Cichlidae > Perissodus > Perissodus microlepis. Next base: position 259,515 of record NW_028182047.1, on the reverse strand, counting down.
TGACATTAAAAGGTGTAAAAACAAGTACAAGATATTTACAATAAGCAGACCTCAGTGCAAGAAAGAGTCTTTCCAACACTGAAAAAGCACAGAGGCCAACTTTGACATTAAAATGTGCAAAAAAAAGTACAAGATATTTACAATAAGCAGACCTCAGTGCAAGAAAGAGTCTTTCCAACACTGAAAAGCACAAAGGCCAACTTTGACATTAAAAAGTGTTCAAACAAGTACAAGATATTTACAATAAGCAGACATCAGTGCAAGAAAGAGTCTTTCCACCACTGAAAAAGCACAGAGGCCAACTTTGAGATTAAAAGATGTAAAAACAAGTACAAGATATTTACAATAAGCAGACCTCAGTGCAAGAAAGAGTCTTTCAACCACTGAAAAAGCACAAAGGCCAACTTTGACATTAAAATGTGTTCAAACAAGTACAAGATATTTACAATAAGCAGACCTCAGTGCAAGAAAGAGTCTTTCAACCACTGAAAAAGCACAAAGGCCAACTTTGACATTAAAATGTGTTCAAACAAGTACAAGATATTTACAATAAGCAGACCTCAGTGCAAGAAAGAGTCTTTCAACCACTGAAAAAGCACAAAGGCCAACTTTGACATTAAAATGTGTTCAAACAAGTACAAGATATTTACAATAAGCAGACCTCAGTGCAAGAAAGAGTCTTTCCAACACTGAAAAAGCACAGAGGCCAACTTTGACATTAAAAGATGTAAAAACAAGTACAAGATATTTACAATAAGCAGACCTCAGTGCAAGAAAGACTCTTTCAACCACTGAAAAAGCACAAAGGCCAACTTTGACATTAAAATGTGTTCAAACAAGTACAAGATATTTACAATAAGCAGACCTCAGTGCAAGAAAGAGTCTTTCAACCACTGAAAAAGCACAGAGGCCAACTTTGACATTAAAATGTGTTCAAACAAGTACAAGATATTTACAATAAGCAGACCTCAGTGCAAGAAAGAGTCTTTCAACCACTGAAAAAGCACAAAGGCCAACTTTGACATTAAAATGTGTTCAAACAAGTACAAGATATTTACAATAAGCAGACCTCAGTGCAAGAAAGAGTCTTTCAACCACTGAAAAGCACAAAGGCCAACTTTGACATTAAAATGTGCAAAAACAAGTACAAGATATTTACAATAAGCAGACCTCAGTGCAAGAAAGACTCTTTCCAACACTGAAAAAGCACAGAGGCCAACTTTGACATTAAAAGATGTAAAAACAAGTACAAGATATTTACAATAAGCAGACCTCAGTGCAAGAAAGACTCTTTCAACCACTGAAAAGCACAAAGGCCAACTTTGACATTAAAATGTGCAAAAACAAGTACAAGATATTTACAATAAGCAGACCTCAGTGCAAGAAAGAGTCTTTCCAACACTGAAAAGCACAAAGGCCAACTTTGACATTAAAATGTGCAAAACAAGTACAAGATTTTTACAATAAGCAGACCTCAGTGCAAGAAAGAGTCTTTCCAACACTGAAAAGCACAAAGGCCAACTTTGACATTAAAATGTGCAAAAACAAGTACAAGATATTTACAATAAGCAGACCTCAGTGCAAGAAAGACTCTTTCCAACACTGAAAAGCACAAAGACCAACTTTGACATTAAAATGTGCAAAACAAGTACAAGATATTTACAATAAGCAGACCTCAGTGCAAGAAAGAGTCTTTCCAACACTGAAAAAGCACAGAGGCCAACTTTGACATTAAAATGTGCAAAAACAAGTACAAGATATTTACAATAAGCAGACCTCAGTGCAAGAAAGAGTCTTTCCAACACTGAAAAAGCACAAAGGCCAACTTTGACATTAAAAAGTGTTCAAACAAGTACAAGATATTTACAATAAGCAGACCTCAATGCAAGAAAGACTCTTTCCAACACTGAAAAAGCACAAAGACAACTTTGACATTAAAAGGTGTAAAAACAAGTACAAGATATTTACAATAAGCAGACCTCAGTGCAAGAAAGAGTCTTTCCAACACTGAAAAGCACAAAGGCCAACTTTGACATTAAAAAGTGTTCAAACAAGTACAAGATATTTACAATAAGCAGACCTCAGTGCAAGAAAGAGTCTTTCCAACACTGAAAAAGCACAGAGGCCAACTTTGACATTAAAAGGTGTAAAAACAAGTACAAGATATTTACAATAAGCAGACCTCAGTGCAAGAAAGACTCTTTCAACCACTGAAAAGCACAGAGGCCAACTTTGACATTAAAATGTGTTCAAACAAGTACAAGATATTTACAATAAGCAGACCTCAGTGCAAGAAAGACTCTTTCCAACACTGAAAAAGCACAAAGGCCAACTTTGACATTAAAAGATGTAAAAACAAGTACAAGATATTTACAATAAGCAGACCTCAGTGCAAGAAAGACTCTTTCAACCACTGAAAAGCACAGAGGCCAACTTTGACATTAAAATGTGTTCAAACAAGTACAAGATATTTACAATAAGCAGACCTCAGTGCAAGAAAGACTCTTTCCAACACTGAAAAAGCACAAAGGCCAACTTTGACATTAAAAGATGTAAAAACAAGTACAAGATATTTACAATAAGCAGACCTCAGTGCAAGAAAGACTCTTTCCAACACTGAAAAAGCACAAAGGCCAACTTTGACATTAAAAGATGTAAAAACAAGTACAAGATATTTACAATAAGCAGACCTCAGTGCAAGAAAGACTCTTTCCAACACTGAAAAAGCACAAAGGCCAACTTTGACATTAAAATGTGCAAAAACAAGTACAATATATTTACAATAAGCAGACCTCAGTGCAAGAAAGACTCTTTCCAACACTGAAAAGCACAAAGACCAACTTTGACATTAAAATGTGTTCAAACAAGTACAAGATATTTACAATAAGCAGACCTCAGTGCAAGAAAGACTCTTTCCAACACTGAAAAAGCACAAAGGCCAACTTTGACATTAAAATGTGCAAAAACAAGTACAATATATTTACAATAAGCAGACCTCAGTGCAAGAAAGACTCTTTCCAACACTGAAAAGCACAGAGGCCAACTTTGACATTAAAATGTGTTCAAACAAGTACAAGATATTTACAATAAGCAGACCTCAGTGCAAGAAAGACTCTTTCCAACACTGAAAAAGCACAAAGGCCAACTTTGACATTAAAATGTGCAAAAACAAGTACAATATATTTACAATAAGCAGACCTCAGTGCAAGAAAGAGTCTTTCCAACACTGAAAAAGCACAAAGGCCAACTTTGACATTAAAAGGTGTAAAAACAAGTACAAGATATTTACAATAAGCAGACCTCAGTGCAAGAAAGACTCTTTCCAACACTGAAAAAGCACAAAGGCCAACTTTGACATTAAAAGGAGTAAAAACAAGTACAATATATTTACAATAAGCAGACCTCAGTGCAAGAAAGAGTCTTTCCAACACTGAAAAAGCACAAAGGCCAACTTTGACATTAAAAGGTGTAAAAACAAGTACAAGATATTTACAATAAGCAGACCTCAGTGCAAGAAAGACTCTTTCCAACACTGAAAAAGCACAAAGACCAACTTTGACATTAAAATGTGCAAAACAAGTACAAGATATTTACAATAAGCAGACCTCAGTGCAAGAAAGAGTCTTTCCAACACTGAAAAAGCACAGAGGCCAACTTTGACATTAAAAGGTGTAAAAACAAGTACAAGATATTTACAATAAGCAGACCTCAGTGCAAGAAAGACTCTTTCCAACACTGAAAAAGCACAAAGGCCAACTTTGACATTAAAATGTGCAAAAACAAGTACAATATATTTACAATAAGCAGACCTCAGTGCAAGAAAGACTCTTTCCAACACTGAAAAGCACAAAGACCAACTTTGACATTAAAATGTGCAAAACAAGTACAAGATATTTACAATAAGCAGACCTCAGTGCAAGAAAGAGTCTTTCAACCACTGAAAAAGCACAAAGGCCAACTTTGACATTAAAATGTGTTCAAACAAGTACAAGATATTTACAATAAGCAGACCTCAGTGCAAGAAAGAGTCTTTCCAACAATGAAAAAGCACAAAGGCCAACTTTGACATTAAAATGTGCAAAAACAAGTACAAGATATTTACAATAAGCAGACCTCAGTGCAAGAAAGAGTCTTTCCAACACTGAAAAAGCACAAAGACAACTTTGACATTAAAAGGTGTAAAAACAAGTACAAGATATTTACAATAAGCAGACCTCAGTGCAAGAAAGACTCTTTCCAACACTGAAAAAGCACAAAGACAACTTTGACATTAAAAGGTGTAAAAACAAGTACAAGATATTTACAATAAGCAGACCTCAGTGCAAGAAAGACTCTTTCCAACACTGAAAAAGCACAAAGGCCAACTTTGACATTAAAATGTGCAAAAACAAGTACAATATATTTACAATAAGCAGACCTCAGTGCAAGAAAGACTCTTTCCAACACTGAAAAAGCACAAAGACAACTTTGACATTAAAAGGTGTAAAAACAAGTACAATATATTTACAATAAGCAGACCTCAGTGCAAGAAAGACTCTTTCCAACACTGAAAAGCACAAAGACCAACTTTGACATTAAAATGTGCAAAACAAGTACAAGATATTTACAATAAGCAGACCTCAGTGCAAGAAAGACTCTTTCCAACACTGAAAAACCACAAAGACAACTTTGACATTAAAAGGTGTAAAAACAAGTACAAGATATTTACAATAAGCAGACCTCAGTGCAAGAAAGAGTCTTTCCAACACTGAAAAAGCACAAAGACAACTTTGACATTAAAAGGTGTAAAAACAAGTACAAGATATTTACAATAAGCAGACCTCAGTGCAAGAAAGAGTCTTTCCAACACTGAAAAAGCACAAAGACAACTTTGACATTAAAAGGTGTAAAAACAAGTACAAGATATTTACAATAAGCAGACCTCAGTGCAAGAAAGACTCTTTCCAACACTGAAAAAGCACAAAGGCCAACTTTGACATTAAAATGTGCAAAAACAAGTACAAGATATTTACAATAAGCAGACCTCAGTGCAAGAAAGACTCTTTCCAACACTGAAAAAGCACAAAGGCCAACTTTGACATTAAAATGTGCAAAAACAAGTACAAGATATTTACAATAAGCAGACCTCAGTGCAAGAAAGACTCTTTCCAACACTGAAAAAGCACAAAGGCCAACTTTGACATTAAAAGGTGTAAAAACAAGTACAAGATATTTACAATAAGCAGACCTCAGTGCAAGAAAGACTCTTTCCAACACTGAAAAAGCACAAAGACAACTTTGACATTAAAAGGTGTAAAAACAAGTACAATATATTTACAATAAGCAGACCTCAGTGCAAGAAAGACTCTTTCCAACACTGAAAAGCACAAAGGCCAACTTTGACATTAAAATGTGCAAAACAAGTACAAGATATTTACAATAAGCAGACCTCAGTGCAAGAAAGACTCTTTCCAACACTGAAAAAGCACAAAGGCCAACTTTGACATTAAAAGGTGTAAAAACAAGTACAAGATATTTACAATAAGCAGACCTCAGTGCAAGAAAGACTCTTTCCAACACTGAAAAAGCACAAAGACAACTTTGACATTAAAAGGTGTAAAAACAAGTACAAGATATTTACAATAAGCAGACCTCAGTGCAAGAAAGAGTCTTTCCAACACTGAAAAGCACAAAGGCCAACTTTGACATTAAAAAGTGTTCAAACAAGTACAAGATATTTACAATAAGCAGACCTCAGTGCAAGAAAGACTCTTTCCAACACTGAAAAAGCACAAAGGCCAACTTTGACATTAAAATGTGCAAAAACCAGTACAAGATATTTACAATAAGCAGACCTCAGTGCAAGAAAGACTCTTTCCAACACTGAAAAAGCACAAAGGCCAACTTTGACATTAAAATGTGCAAAAACAAGTACAAGATATTTACAATAAGCAGACCTCAGTGCAAGAAAGAGTCTTTCCAACACTGAAAAAGCACAGAGGCCAACTTTGACATTAAAATGTGCAAAAAAAAGTACAAGATATTTACAATAAGCAGACCTCAGTGCAAGAAAGAGTCTTTCCAACACTGAAAAGCACAAAGGCCAACTTTGACATTAAAAAGTGTTCAAACAAGTACAAGATATTTACAATAAGCAGACCTCAGTGCAAGAAAGAGTCTTTCCAACACTGAAAAGCACAAAGGCCAACTTTGACATTAAAAAGTGTTCAAACAAGTACAAGATATTTACAATAAGCAGACCTCAGTGCAAGAAAGAGTCTTTCCAACACTGAAAAGCACAAAGGCCAACTTTGACATTAAAAAGTGTTCAAACAAGTACAAGATATTTACAATAAGCAGACCTCAGTGCAAGAAAGAGTCTTTCCACCACTGAAAAAGCACAGAGGCCAACTTTGACATTAAAAGATGTAAAAACAAGTACAAGATATTTACAATAAGCAGACCTCAGTGCAAGAAAGAGTCTTTCAACCACTGAAAAAGCACAAAGGCCAACTTTGACATTAAAATGTGTTCAAACAAGTACAAGATATTTACAATAAGCAGACCTCAGTGCAAGAAAGAGTCTTTCAACCACTGAAAAAGCACAAACGCCAACTTTGACATTAAAATGTGTTCAAACAAGTACAAGATATTTACAATAAGCAGACCTCAGTGCAAGAAAGACTCTTTCAACCACTGAAAAAGCACAAAGGCCAACTTTGACATTAAAACAAGTGCAAGATATTTACAATAAGCAGACCTCAGTGCAAGAAAGACTCTTTCCAACACTGAAAAAGCACAAAGACAACTTTGACATTAAAAGGTGTAAAAACAAGTACAATATATTTACAATAAGCAGACCTCAGTGCAAGAAAGACTCTTTCCAACACTGAAAAGCACAAAGACCAACTTTGACATTAAAATGTGCAAAACAAGTACAAGATATTTACAATAAGCAGACCTCAGTGCAAGAAAGACTCTTTCCAACACTGAAAAAGCACAAAGACAACTTTGACATTAAAAGGTGTAAAAACAAGTACAATATATTTACAATAAGCAGACCTCAGTGCAAGAAAGACTCTTTCCAACACTGAAAAGCACAAAGACCAACTTTGACATTAAAATGTGTAAAACAAGTACAATATATTTACAATAAGCAGACCTCAGTGCAAGAAAGAGTCTTTCCAACACTGAAAAAGCACAAAGACAACTTTGACATTAAAAGGTGTAAAAACAAGTACAAGATATTTACAATAAGCAGACCTCAGTGCAAGAAAGAGTCTTTCCAACACTGAAAAAGCACAAAGACAACTTTGACATTAAAAGGTGTAAAAACAAGTACAAGATATTTACAATAAGCAGACCTCAGTGCAAGAAAGAGTCTTTCCAACACTGAAAAAGCACAAAGGCCAACTTTGACATTAAAATGTGCAAAAACAAGTACAAGATATTTACAATAAGCAGACCTCAGTGCAAGAAAGACTCTTTCCAACACTGAAAAAGCACAAAGGCCAACTTTGACATTAAAATGTGCAAAAACAAGTACAAGATATTTACAATAAGCAGACCTCAGTGCAAGAAAGACTCTTTCCAACACTGAAAAAGCACAAAGGCCAACTTTGACATTAAAAGGTGTAAAAACAAGTACAAGATATTTACAATAAGCAGACCTCAGTGCAAGAAAGACTCTTTCCAACACTGAAAAAGCACAAAGACAACTTTGACATTAAAAGGTGTAAAAACAAGTACAATATATTTACAATAAGCAGACCTCAGTGCAAGAAAGACTCTTTCCAACACTGAAAAGCACAAAGGCCAACTTTGACATTAAAATGTGCAAAACAAGTACAAGATATTTACAATAAGCAGACCTCAGTGCAAGAAAGACTCTTTCCAACACTGAAAAAGCACAAAGACAACTTTGACATTAAAAGGTGTAAAAACAAGTACAAGATATTTACAATAAGCAGACCTCAGTGCAAGAAAGACTCTTTCCAACACTGAAAAAGCACAAAGACAACTTTGACATTAAAAGGTGTAAAAACAAGTACAAGATATTTACAATAAGCAGACCTCAGTGCAAGAAAGAGTCTTTCCAACACTGAAAAGCACAAAGGCCAACTTTGACATTAAAAAGTGTTCAAACAAGTACAAGATATTTACAATAAGCAGACCTCAGTGCAAGAAAGACTCTTTCCAACACTGAAAAAGCACAAAGGCCAACTTTGACATTAAAATGTGCAAAAACAAGTACAAGATATTTACAATAAGCAGACCTCAGTGCAAGAAAGACTCTTTCCAACACTGAAAAAGCACAAAGGCCAACTTTGACATTAAAATGTGCAAAAACAAGTACAAGATATTTACAATAAGCAGACCTCAGTGCAAGAAAGAGTCTTTCCAACACTGAAAAAGCACAGAGGCCAACTTTGACATTAAAATGTGCAAAAAAAAGTACAAGATATTTACAATAAGCAGACCTCAGTGCAAGAAAGAGTCTTTCCAACACTGAAAAGCACAAAGGCCAACTTTGACATTAAAAAGTGTTCAAACAAGTACAAGATATTTACAATAAGCAGACATCAGTGCAAGAAAGAGTCTTTCCACCACTGAAAAAGCACAGAGGCCAACTTTGACATTAAAAGATGTAAAAACAAGTACAAGATATTTACAATAAGCAGACCTCAGTGCAAGAAAGACTCTTTCAACCACTGAAAAAGCACAAAGGCCAACTTTGACATTAAAATGTGTTCAAACAAGTACAAGATATTTACAATAAGCAGACCTCAGTGCAAGAAAGAGTCTTTCAACCACTGAAAAAGCACAGAGGCCAACTTTGACATTAAAATGTGTTCAAACAAGTACAAGATATTTACAATAAGCAGACCTCAGTGCAAGAAAGAGTCTTTCAACCACTGAAAAAGCACAAAGGCCAACTTTGACATTAAAATGTGTTCAAACAAGTACAAGATATTTACAATAAGCAGACCTCAGTGCAAGAAAGAGTCTTTCAACCACTGAAAAAGCACAAAGGCCAACTTTGACATTAAAATGTGTTCAAACAAGTACAAGATATTTACAATAAGCAGACCTCAGTGCAAGAAAGACTCTTTCCAACACTGAAAAAGCACAGAGGCCAACTTTGACATTAAAAGATGTAAAAACAAGTACAAGATATTTACAATAAGCAGACCTCAGTGCAAGAAAGACTCTTTCAACCACTGAAAAGCACAAAGGCCAACTTTGACATTAAAATGTGTTCATACAAGTACAAGATATTTACAATAAGCAGACCTCAATGCAAGAAAGAGTCTTTCAACCACTGAAAAAGCACAAAGGCCAACTTTGACATTAAAATGTGTTCAAACAAGTACAAGATATTTACAATAAGCAGACCTCAGTGCAAGAAAGAGTCTTTCCACCACTGAAAAAGCACAAAGGCCAACTTTGACATTAAAATGTGTTCATACAAGTACAAGATATTTACAATAAGCAGACCTCAATGCAAGAAAGAGTCTTTCAACCACTGAAAAGCACAGAGGCCAACTTTGACATTAAAATGTGTTCATACAAGTACAAGATATTTACAATAAGCAGACCTCAATGCAAGAAAGAGTCTTTCAACCACTGAAAAAGCACAAAGGCCAACTTTGACATTAAAATGTGTTCAAACAAGTACAAGATATTTACAATAAGCAGACCTCAGTGCAAGAAAGAGTCTTTCCACCACTGAAAAAGCACAAAGGCCAACTTTGACATTAAAAGGTGTAAAAACAAGTACAAGATATTTACAATAAGCAGACCTCAGTGCAAGAAAGAGTCTTTCCAACAATGAAAAGCACAAAGACCAACTTTGACATTAAAATGTGCAAAAACAAGTACAAGATATTTACAATAAGCAGACCTCAGTGCAAGAAAGACTCTTTCCAACACTGAAAAGCACAAAGGCCAACTTTGACATTAAAATGTGCAAAAACAAGTACAAGATATTTACAATAAGCAGACCTCAGTGCAAGAAAGACTCTTTCCAACACTGAAAAGCACAAAGGCCAACTTTGACATTAAAATGTGCAAAAACAAGTACAAGATATTTACAATAAGCAGACCTCAGTGCAAGAAAGACTCTTTCCAACACTGAAAAGCACAAAGGCCAACTTTGACATTAAAATGTGCAAAAACAAGTACAAGATATTTACAATAAGCAGACCTCAGTGCAAGAAAGAGTCTTTCCAACACTGAAAAGCACAAAGGCCAACTTTGACATTAAAATGTGCAAAAACAAGTACAAGATATTTACAATAAGCAGACCTCAGTGCAAGAAAGACTCTTTCCAACACTGAAAAGCACAAAGGCCAACTTTGACATTAAAATGTGCAAAAACAAGTACAAGATATTTACAATAAGCAGACCTCAGTGCAAGAAAGAGTCTTTCCAACACTGAAAAGCACAAAGACCAACTTTGACATTAAAATGTGCAAAACAAGTACAAGATATTTACAATAAGCAGACCTCAGTGCAAGAAAGAGTCTTTCCAACACTGAAAAAGCACAGAGGCCAACTTTGACATTAAAATGTGCAAAAACAAGTACAAGATATTTACAATAAGCAGACCTCAGTGCAAGAAAGAGTCTTTCCAACACTGAAAAGCACAAAGGCCAACTTTGACATTAAAAAGTGTTCAAACAAGTACAAGATATTTACAATAAGCAGACCTCAATGCAAGAAAGACTCTTTCCAACACTGAAAAAGCACAAAGACAACTTTGACATTAAAAGGTGTAAAAACAAGTACAAGATATTTACAATAAGCAGACCTCAGTGCAAGAAAGAGTCTTTCCAACACTGAAAAGCACAAAGGCCAACTTTGACATTAAAAAGTGTTCAAACAAGTACAAGATATTTACAATAAGCAGACCTCAGTGCAAGAAAGAGTCTTTCCACCACTGAAAAAGCACAGAGGCCAACTTTGACATTAAAAGGTGTAAAAACAAGTACAAGATATTTACAATAAGCAGACCTCAGTGCAAGAAAGACTCTTTCAACCACTGAAAAGCACAGAGGCCAACTTTGACATTAAAATGTGTTCAAACAAGTACAAGATATTTACAATAAGCAGACCTCAGTGCAAGAAAGACTCTTTCCAACACTGAAAAAGCACAAAGGCCAACTTTGACATTAAAAGATGTAAAAACAAGTACAAGATATTTACAATAAGCAGACCTCAGTGCAAGAAAGACTCTTTCAACCACTGAAAAGCACAGAGGCCAACTTTGACATTAAAATGTGTTCAAACAAGTACAATATATTTACAATAAGCAGACCTCAGTGCAAGAAAGACTCTTTCCAACACTGAAAAAGCACAAAGGCCAACTTTGACATTAAAAGATGTAAAAACAAGTACAAGATATTTACAATAAGCAGACCTCAGTGCAAGAAAGACTCTTTCAACCACTGAAAAGCACAGAGGCCAACTTTGACATTAAAATGTGTTCAAACAAGTACAAGATATTTACAATAAGCAGACCTCAGTGCAAGAAAGACTCTTTCCAACACTGAAAAAGCACAAAGGCCAACTTTGACATTAAAATGTGCAAAAACAAGTACAATATATTTACAATAAGCAGCCCTCAGTGCAAGAAAGACTCTTTCCAACACTGAAAAAGCACAAAGGCCAACTTTGACATTAAAAGGTGTAAAAACAAGTACAAGATATTTACAATAAGCAGACCTCAGTGCAAGAAAGAGTCTTTCCAACACTGAAAAAGCACAAAGGCCAACTTTGACATTAAAAGGAGTAAAAACAAGTACAATATATTTACAATAAGCAGACCTCAGTGCAAGAAAGAGTCTTTCCAACACTGAAAAAGCACAAAGGCCAACTTTGACATTAAAAGGTGTAAAAACAAGTACAAGATATTTACAATAAGCAGACCTCAGTGCAAGAAAGACTCTTTCCAACACTGAAAAAGCACAAAGGCCAACTTTGACATTAAAAGGTGTAAAAACAAGTACAAGATATTTACAATAAGCAGACCTCAGTGCAAGAAAGACTCTTTCCAACACTGAAAAAGCACAAAGGCCAACTTTGACATTAAAAGGAGTAAAAACAAGTACAATATATTTACAATAAGCAGACCTCAGTGCAAGAAAGAGTCTTTCCAACACTGAAAAAGCACAAAGGCCAACTTTGACATTAAAATGTGCAAAAACAAGTACAAGATATTTACAATAAGCAGACCTCAGTGCAAGAAAGACTCTTTCCAACACTGAAAAAGCACAAAGGCCAACTTTGACATTAAAAGGTGTAAAAACAAGTACAATATATTTACAATAAGCAGACCTCAGTGCAAGAAAGAGTCTTTCCAACACTGAAAAAGCACAAAGGCCAACTTTGACATTAAAATGTGCAAAAACAAGTACAAGATATTTACAATAAGCAGACCTCAGTGCAAGAAAGACTCTTTCAACCACTGAAAAAGCACAAAGGCCAACTTTGACATTAAAATGTGTTCAAACAAGTACAAGATATTTACAATAAGCAGACCTCAGTGCAAGAAAGAGTCTTTCAACCACTGAAAAAGCACAGAGGCCAACTTTGACATTAAAATGTGTTCAAACAAGTACAAGATATTTACAATAAGCAGACCTCAGTGCAAGAAAGAGTCTTTCAACCACTGAAAAAGCACAGAGGCCAACTTTGACATTAAAATGTGTTCAAACAAGTACAAGATATTTACAATAAGCAGACCTCAGTGCAAGAAAGAGTCTTTCAACCACTGAAAAAGCACAGAGGCCAACTTTGACATTAAAATGTGTTCAAACAAGTACAAGATATTTACAATAAGCAGACCTCAGTGCAAGAAAGAGTCTTTCAACCACTGAAAAAGCACAGAGGCCAACTTTGACATTAAAATGTGTTCAAACAAGTACAAGATATTTACAATAAGCAGACCTCAGTGCAAGAAAGAGTCTTTCCACCACTGAAAAGCACAAAGGCCAACTTTGACATTAAAATGTGCAAAAACAAGTATAAGATATTTACAATAAGCAGACCTCAGTGCAAGAAAGACTCTTTCCAACACTGAAAAAGCACAGAGACCAACTTTGACATTAAAAGATGTAAAAACAAGTACAAGATATTTACAATAAGCAGACCTCAGTGCAAGAAAGAGTCTTTCAACCACTGAAAAGCACAGAGGCCAACTTTGACATTAAAATGTGTTCATACAAGTACAAGATATTTACAATAAGCAGACCTCAATGCAAGAAAGAGTCTTTCCAACACTGAAAAGCACAAAGGCCAACTTTGACATTAAAATGTGTTCAAACAAGTACAAGATATTTACAATAAGCAGACCTCAGTGCAAGAAAGAGTCTTTCAACCACTGAAAAAGCACAAAGGCCAACTTTGACATTAAAAGGTGTAAAAACAAGTACAAGATATTTACAATAAGCAGACCTCAGTGCAAGAAAGAGTCTTTCCAACAATGAAAAGCACAAAGGCCAACTTTGACATTAAAATGTGTTCATACAAGTACAAGATATTTACAATAAGCAGACCTCAATGCAAGAAAGAGTCTTTCCAACACTGAAAAGCACAAAGGCCAACTTTGACATTAAAATGTGTTCAAACAAGTACAAGATATTTACAATAAGCAGACCTCAATGCAAGAAAGAGTCTTTCAACCACTGAAAAGCACAAAGGCCAACTTTGACATTAAAATGTGTTCATACAAGTACAAGATATTTACAATAAGCAGACCTCAATGCAAGAAAGAGTCTTTCAACCACTGAAAAAGCACAAAGGCCAACTTTGACATTAAAATGTGTTCAAACAAGTACAAGATATTTACAATAAGCAGACCTCAATGCAAGAAAGAGTCTTTCAACCACTGAAAAAGCACAAAGGCCAACTTTGACATTAAAATGTGTTCAAACAAGTACAAGATATTTACAATAAGCAGACCTCAGTGCAAGAAAGAGTCTTTCAACCACTGAAAAAGCACAGAGGCCAACTTTGACATTAAAATGTGCAAAAACAAGTACAAGATATTTACAATAAGCAGACCTCAGTGCAAGAAAGAGTCTTTCCAACAATGAAAAAGCACAAAGACCAACTTTGACATTAAAATGTGCAAAAACAAGTACAAGATATTTACAATAAGCAGACCTCAGTGCAAGAAAGAGTCTTTCAACCACTGAAAAAGCACAAAGACCAACTTTGACATTAAAATGTGCAAAAACAAGTACAAGATATTTACAATAAGCAGACCTCAGTGCAAGAAAGAGTCTTTCCAACACTGAAAAGCACAAAGACCAACTTTGACATTAAAATGTGCAAAAACAAGTACAAGATATTTACAATAAGCAGACCTCAGTACAAGAAAGACTCTTTCCAACACTGAAAAGCACAGAGGCCAACTTTGACATTAAAATGTGTTCAAACAAGTACAAGATATTTACAATAAGCAGACCTCAGTGCAAGAAAGACTCTTTCCAACACTGAAAAAGCACAAAGGCCAACTTTGACATTAAAAGGTGTAAAAACAAGTACAATATATTTACAATAAGCAGACCTCAGTGCAAGAAAGAGTCTTTCCAACACTGAAAAAGCACAAAGGCCAACTTTGACATTAAAATGTGCAAAAACAAGTACAAGATATTTACAATAAGCAGACCTCAGTGCAAGAAAGACTCTTTCAACCACTGAAAAAGCACAAAGGCCAACTTTGACATTAAAATGTGTTCAAACAAGTACAAGATATTTACAATAAGCAGACCTCAGTGCAAGAAAGAGTCTTTCAACCACTGAAAAAGCACAGAGGCCAACTTTGACATTAAAATGTGTTCAAACAAGTACAAGATATTTACAATAAGCAGACCTCAGTGCAAGAAAGAGTCTTTCAACCACTGAAAAAGCACAGAGGCCAACTTTGACATTAAAATGTGTTCAAACAAGTACAAGATATTTACAATAAGCAGACCTCAGTGCAAGAAAGAGTCTTTCAACCACTGAAAAAGCACAGAGGCCAACTTTGACATTAAAATGTGTTCAAACAAGTACAAGATATTTACAATAAGCAGACCTCAGTGCAAGAAAGAGTCTTTCAACCACTGAAAAAGCACAGAGGCCAACTTTGACATTAAAATGTGTTCAAACAAGTACAAGATATTTACAATAAGCAGACCTCAGTGCAAGAAAGAGTCTTTCAACCACTGAAAAAGCACAGAGGCCAACTTTGACATTAAAATGTGTTCAAACAAGTACAAGATATTTACAATAAGCAGACCTCAGTGCAAGAAAGAGTCTTTCCACCACTGAAAAGCACAAAGGCCAACTTTGACATTAAAATGTGCAAAAACAAGTACAAGATATTTACAATAAGCAGACCTCAGTGCAAGAAAGACTCTTTCCAACACTGAAAAAGCACAGAGACCAACTTTGACATTAAAAGATGTAAAAACAAGTACAAGATATTTACAATAAGCAGACCTCAGTGCAAGAAAGAGTCTTTCAACCACTGAAAAGCACAGAGGCCAACTTTGACATTAAAATGTGTTCATACAAGTACAAGATATTTACAATAAGCAGACCTCAATGCAAGAAAGAGTCTTTCCAACACTGAAAAGCACAAAGGCCAACTTTGACATTAAAATGTGTTCAAACAAGTACAAGATATTTACAATAAGCAGACCTCAGTGCAAGAAAGAGTCTTTCAACCACTGAAAAAGCACAAAGGCCAACTTTGACATTAAAAGGTGTAAAAACAAGTACAAGATATTTACAATAAGCAGACCTCAGTGCAAGAAAGAGTCTTTCCAACAATGAAAAGCACAAAGGCCAACTTTGACATTAAAATGTGTTCATACAAGTACAAGATATTTACAATAAGCAGACCTCAATGCAAGAAAGAGTCTTTCCAACACTGAAAAGCACAAAGGCCAACTTTGACATTAAAATGTGTTCAAACAAGTACAAGATATTTACAATAAGCAGACCTCAATGCAAGAAAGAGTCTTTCAACCACTGAAAAGCACAAAGGCCAACTTTGACATTAAAATGTGTTCATACAAGTACAAGATATTTACAATAAGCAGACCTCAATGCAAGAAAGAGTCTTTCAACCACTGAAAAAGCACAAAGGCCAACTTTGACATTAAAATGTGTTCAAACAAGTACAAGATATTTACAATAAGCAGACCTCAGTGCAAGAAAGAGTCTTTCAACCACTGAAAAAGCACAAAGGCCAACTTTGACATTAAAAGGTGTAAAAACAAGTACAAGATATTTACAATAAGCAGACCTCAGTGCAAGAAAGAGTCTTTCCAACAATGAAAAAGCACAAAGACCAACTTTGACATTAAAATGTGCAAAAACAAGTACAAGATATTTACAATAAGCAGACCTCAGTGCAAGAAAGAGTCTTTCAACCACTGAAAAAGCACAAAGACCAACTTTGACATTAAAATGTGCAAAAACAAGTACAAGATATTTACAATAAGCAGACCTCAGTGCAAGAAAGAGTCTTTCCAACACTGAAAAGCACAAAGGCCAACTTTGACATTAAAATGTGCAAAACAAGTACAAGATTTTTACAATAAGCAGACCTCAGTGCAAGAAAGAGTCTTTCCAACACTGAAAAGCACAAAGGCCAACTTTGACATTAAAATGTGCAAAAACAAGTACAAGATATTTACAATAAGCAGACCTCAGTGCAAGAAAGAGTCTTTCCAACACTGAAAAGCACAAAGACCAACTTTGACATTAAAATGTGCAAAAACAAGTACAAGATATTTACAATAAGCAGACCTCAGTACAAGAAAGACTCTTTCCAACACTGAAAGGCACAGAGGCCAACTTTGACATTAAAATGTGTTCAAACAAGTACAAGATATTTACAATAAGCAGACCTCAGTGCAAGAAAGACTCTTTCCAACACTGAAAAGCACAAAGGCCAACTTTGACATTAAAATGTGCAAAACAAGTACAAGATATTTACAATAAGCAGACCTCAGTGCAAGAAAGAGTCTTTCCAACACTGAAAAAGCACAAAGACCAACTTTGACATTAAAATGTGCAAAAACAAGTACAAGATATTTACAATAAGCAGACCTCAGTGCAAGAAAGAGTCTTTCCAACACTGAAAAGCACAAAGACCAACTTTGACATTAAAATGTGCAAAAACAAGTACAAGATATTTACAATAAGCAGACCTCAGTGCATGAAAGAGTCTTTCCACCACTGAAAAAGCACAGAGGCCAACTTTGACATTAAAATGTGCAAAAACAAGTACAAGATATTTACAATAAGCAGACCTCAGTGCAAGAAAGAGTCTTTCCAACACTGAAAAGCACAAAGACCAACTTTGACATTAAAATGTGCAAAACAAGTACAAGATATTTACAATAAGCAGACCTCAGTGCAAGAAAGAGTCTTTCCAACACTGAAAAGCACAAAGACCAACTTTGACATTAAAATGTGTTCAAACAAGTACAAGATATTTACAATAAGCAGACCTCAGTGCAAGAAAGACTCTTTCCAACACTGAAAAAGCACAAAGACCAACTTTGACATTAAAATGTGCAAAAACAAGTACAAGATATTTACAATAAGCAGACCTCAGTGCAAGAAAGACTCTTTCCAACACTGAAAAGCACAAAGGCCAACTTTGACATTAAAATGTGCAAAAACAAGTACAAGATATTTACAATAAGCAGACCTCAGTGCAAGAAAGAGTCTTTCCAACACTGAAAAGCACAAAGGCCAACTTTGACATTAAAATGTGCAAAACAAGTACAAGATATTTACAATAAGCAGACCTCAGTGCAAGAAAGAGTCTTTCCACCACTGAAAAAGCACAAAGACCAACTTTGACATTAAAATGTGCAAAACAAGTACAAGATATTTACAATAAGCAGACCTCAGTGCAAGAAAGACTCTTTCCAACACTGAAAAAGCACAAAGACCAACTTTGACATTAAAATGTGCAAAACAAGTACAAGATATTTACAATAAGCAGACCTCAGTGCAAGAAAGAGTCTTTCCACCACTGAAAAAGCACAAAGACCAACTTTGACATTAAAATGTGCAAAACAAGTACAAGATATTTACAATAAGCAGACCTCAGTGCAAGAAAGACTCTTTCCAACACTGAAAAAGCACAAAGACCAACTTTGACATTAAAATGTGCAAAACAAGTACAAGATATTTACAATAAGCAGACCTCAGTGCAAGAAAGAGTCTTTCCAACACTGAAAAGCACAAAGACCAACTTTGACATTAAAATGTGCAAAAACAAGTACAAGATATTTACAATAAGCAGACCTCAGTGCATGAAAGAGTCTTTCCACCACTGAAAAAGCACAAAGACCAACTTTGACATTAAAATGTGTTCAAACAAGTACAAGATATTTACAATAAGCAGACCTCAGTGCAAGAAAGACTCTTTCCAACACTGAAAAGCACAAAGGCCAACTTTGACATTAAAATGTGCAAAAACAAGTACAAGATATTTACAATAAGCAGACCTCAGTGCAAGAAAGACTCTTTCCAACACTGAAAAAGCACAGAGGCCAACTTTGACATTAAAATGTGCAAAAACAAGTACAAGATATTTACAATAAGCAGACCTCAGTGCAAGAAAGAGTCTTTCCAACACTGAAAAGCACAAAGGCCAACTTTGACATTAAAATGTGCAAAACAAGTACAAGATTTTTACAATAAGCAGACCTCAGTGCAAGAAAGACTCTTTCCAACACTGAAAAGCACAAAGGCCAACTTTGACATTAAAATGTGCAAAAACAAGTACAAGATATTTACAATAAGCAGACCTCAGTGCAAGAAAGAGTCTTTCCAACACTGAAAAGCACAAAGGCCAACTTTGACATTAAAATGTGCAAAAACAAGTACAAGATATTTACAATAAGCAGACCTCAGTGCAAGAAAGACTCTTTCCAACACTGAAAAGCACAAAGGCCAACTTTGACATTAAAATGTGCAAAAACAAGTACAAGATATTTACAATAAGCAGACCTCAGTGCAAGAAAGAGTCTTTCCACCACTGAAAAGCACAAAGACCAACTTTGACATTAAAATGTGCAAAAACAAGTACAAGATATTTACAATAAGCAGACCTCAGTGCATGAAAGAGTCTTTCCACCACTGAAAAGCACAGAGGCCAACTTTGACATTAAAACAAGTACAAGATATTTACAATAAGCAGACCTCAGTGCAAGAAAGAGTCTTTCCACCACTGAAAAGCACAAAGGCCAACTTTGACATTAAAATGTGCAAAACAAGTACAATATATTTACAATAAGCAGACCTCAGTGCAAGAAAGAGTCTTTCCAACACTGAAAAAGCACAAAGGCCAACTTTGACATTAAAATGTGCAAAAACAAGTACAAGATATTTACAATAAGCAGACCTCAGTGCAAGAAAGACTCTTTCAACCACTGAAAAAGCACAAAGGCCAACTTTGACATTAAAATGTGTTCAAACAAGTACAAGATATTTACAATAAGCAGACCTCAGTGCAAGAAAGAGTCTTTCAACCACTGAAAAAGCACAGAGGCCAACTTTGACATTAAAATGTGTTCAAACAAGTACAAGATATTTACAATAAGCAGACCTCAGTGCAAGAAAGAGTCTTTCAACCACTGAAAAAGCACAGAGGCCAACTTTGACATTAAAATGTGTTCAAACAAGTACAAGATATTTACAATAAGCAGACCTCAGTGCAAGAAAGAGTCTTTCAACCACTGAAAAAGCACAGAGGCCAACTTTGACATTAAAATGTGTTCAAACAAGTACAAGATATTTACAATAAGCAGACCTCAGTGCAAGAAAGAGTCTTTCAACCACTGAAAAAGCACAGAGGCCAACTTTGACATTAAAATGTGTTCAAACAAGTACAAGATATTTACAATAAGCAGACCTCAGTGCAAGAAAGAGTCTTTCAACCACTGAAAAAGCACAGAGGCCAACTTTGACATTAAAATGTGTTCAAACAAGTACAAGATATTTACAATAAGCAGACCTCAGTGCAAGAAAGAGTCTTTCCAACACTGAAAAAGCACAAAGACCAACTTTGACATTAAAATGTGCAAAACAAGTACAAGATATTTACAATAAGCAGACCTCAGTGCAAGAAAGAGTCTTTCCAACACTGAAAAAGCACAAAGACCAACTTTGACATTAAAATGTGCAAAAACAAGTACAAGATATTTACAATAAGCAGACCTCAGTGCAAGAAAGAGTCTTTCCAACACTGAAAAGCACAAAGACCAACTTTGACATTAAAATGTGCAAAAACAAGTACAAGATATTTACAATAAGCAGACCTCAGTGCATGAAAGAGTCTTTCCACCACTGAAAAAGCACAGAGGCCAACTTTGACATTAAAATGTGCAAAAACAAGTACAAGATATTTACAATAAGCAGACCTCAGTGCAAGAAAGAGTCTTTCCAACACTGAAAAGCACAAAGACCAACTTTGACATTAAAATGTGCAAAAACAAGTACAAGATATTTACAATAAGCAGACCTCAGTGCATGAAAGAGTCTTTCCACCACTGAAAAAGCACAAAGACCAACTTTGACATTAAAATGTGTTCAAACAAGTACAAGATATTTACAATAAGCAGACCTCAGTGCAAGAAAGACTCTTTCCAACACTGAAAAAGCACAAAGACCAACTTTGACATTAAAATGTGCAAAAACAAGTACAAGATATTTACAATAAGCAGACCTCAGTGCAAGAAAGACTCTTTCCAACACTGAAAAGCACAAAGGCCAACTTTGACATTAAAATGTGCAAAAACAAGTACAAGATATTTACAATAAGCAGACCTCAGTGCAAGAAAGACTCTTTCCAACACTGAAAAAGCACAAAGACCAACTTTGACATTAAAATGTGCAAAACAAGTACAAGATATTTACAATAAGCAGACCTCAGTGCAAGAAAGAGTCTTTCCAACACTGAAAAGCACAAAGACCAACTTTGACATTAAAATGTGCAAAAACAAGTACAAGATATTTACAATAAGCAGACCTCAGTGCATGAAAGAGTCTTTCCACCACTGAAAAAGCACAAAGACCAACTTTGACATTAAAATGTGTTCAAACAAGTACAAGATATTTACAATAAGCAGACCTCAGTGCAAGAAAGACTCTTTCCAACACTGAAAAGCACAAAGGCCAACTTTGACATTAAAATGTGCAAAAACAAGTACAAGATATTTACAATAAGCAGACCTCAGTGCAAGAAAGACTCTTTCCAACACTGAAAAAGCACAGAGGCCAACTTTGACATTAAAATGTGCAAAAACAAGTACAAGATATTTACAATAAGCAGACCTCAGTGCAAGAAAGAGTCTTTCCAACACTGAAAAGCACAAAGGCCAACTTTGACATTAAAATGTGCAAAACAAGTACAAGATTTTTACAATAAGCAGACCTCAGTGCAAGAAAGACTCTTTCCAACACTGAAAAGCACAAAGGCCAACTTTGACATTAAAATGTGCAAAAACAAGTACAAGATATTTACAATAAGCAGACCTCAGTGCAAGAAAGAGTCTTTCCAACACTGAAAAGCACAAAGGCCAACTTTGACATTAAAATGTGCAAAAACAAGTACAAGATATTTACAATAAGCAGACCTCAGTGCAAGAAAGACTCTTTCCAACACTGAAAAGCACAAAGGCCAACTTTGACATTAAAATGTGCAAAAACAAGTACAAGATATTTACAATAAGCAGACCTCAGTGCAAGAAAGAGTCTTTCCACCACTGAAAAGCACAAAGACCAACTTTGACATTAAAATGTGCAAAAACAAGTACAAGATATTTACAATAAGCAGACCTCAGTGCATGAAAGAGTCTTTCCACCACTGAAAAGCACAGAGGCCAACTTTGACATTAAAACAAGTACAAGATATTTACAATAAGCAGACCTCAGTGCAAGAAAGAGTCTTTCCACCACTGAAAAGCACAAAGGCCAACTTTGACATTAAAATGTGCAAAACAAGTACAAGATATTTACAATAAGCAGACCTCAGTGCATGAAAGAGTCTTTCCACCACTGAAAAGCACAAAGGCCAACTTTGACATTAAAATGTGCAAAAACAAGTACAAGATATTTACAATAAGCAGACCTCAGTGCAAGAAAGAGTCTTTCCAACACTGAAAAGCACAAAGACCAACTTTGACATTAAAATGTGCAAAAACAAGTACAAGATATTTACAATAAGCAGACCTCAGTGCAAGAAAGACTCTTTCCAACACTGAAAAGCACAAAGACCAACTTTGACATTAAAATGTGCAAAAACAAGTACAAGATATTTACAATAAGCAGACCTCAGTGCAAGAAAGACTCTTTCCAACACTGAAAAGCACAAAGACCAACTTTGACATTAAAATGTGCAAAAACAAGTACAAGATATTTACAATAAGCAGACCTCAGTGCAAGAAAGACTCTTTCCAACACTGAAAAGCACAAAGACCAACTTTGACATTAAAATGTGCAAAAACAAGTACAAGATATTTACAATAAGCAGACCTCAGTGCAAGAAAGACTCTTTCCAACACTGAAAAGCACAAAGACCAACTTTGACATTAAAATGTGCAAAAACAAGTACAAGATATTTACAATAAGCAGACCTCAGTGCAAGAAAGACTCTTTCCAACACTGAAAAGCACAAAGACCAACTTTGACATTAAAATGTGCAAAAACAAGTACAAGATATTTACAATAAGCAGACCTCAGTGCAAGAAAGAGTCTTTCCAACACTGAAAAGCACAAAGACCAACTTTGACATTAAAATGTGCAAAAACAAGTACAAGATATTTACAATAAGCAGACCTCAGTGCAAGAAAGAGTCTTTCCAACACTGAAAAGCACAAAGACCAACTTTGACATTAAAATGTGCAAAAACAAGTACAAGATATTTACAATAAGCAGACCTCAGTGCAAGAAAGACTCTTTCCAACACTGAAAAGCACAAAGACCAACTTTGACATTAAAATGTGCAAAACAAGTACAAGATATTTACAATAAGCAGACCTCAGTGCAAGAAAGACTCTTTCCAACACTGAAAAGCACAAAGACCAACTTTGACATTAAAATGTGCAAAAACAAGTACAAGATATTTACAATAAGCAGACCTCAGTGCAAGAAAGAGTCTTTCCAACACTGAAAAGCACAAAGACCAACTTTGACATTAAAATGTGCAAAAACAAGTACAAGATATTTACAATAAGCAGACCTCAGTACAAGAAAGACTCTTTCCAACACTGAAAAGCACAGAGGCCAACTTTGACATTAAAATGTGTTCAAACAAGTACAAGATATTTACAATAAGCAGACCTCAGTGCAAGAAAGAGTCTTTCCAACACTGAAAAGCACAAAGACCAACTTTGACATTAAAATGTGCAAAAACAAGTACAAGATATTTACAATAAGCAGACCTCAGTGCAAGAAAGAGTCTTTCCAACACTGAAAAAGCACAGAGGCCAACTTTGACATTAAAATGTGCAAAAACAAGTACAAGATATTTACAATAAGCAGACCTCAGTGCAAGAAAGAGTCTTTCCAACACTGAAAAGCACAAAGACCAACTTTGACATTAAAATGTGTTCAAACAAGTACAAGATATTTACAATAAGCAGACCTCGGTGCAAGAAAGACTCTTTCCAACACTGAAAAGCACAAAGGCCAACTTTGACATTAAAATGTGCAAAAACAAGTACAAGATATTTACAATAAGCAGACCTCAGTGCAAGAAAGAGTCTTTCCACCACTGAAAAAGCACAAAGACCAACTTTGACATTAAAATGTGTTCAAACAAGTACAAGATATTTACAATAAGCAGACCTCAGTGCAAGAAAGAGTCTTTCCAACACTGAAAAGCACAAAGACCAACTGTGACATTAAAATGTGTTCAAACAAGTACACGATATTTACAATAAGCAGACCTCAGTGCATGAAAGAGTCTTTCCACCACTGAAAAAGCACAAAGGCCAACTTTGAAATTAAAATGTGTTCAAACAAGTACACGATATTTACAATAAGCAGACCTCAGTGCATGAAAGACTCTTTCCACCACTGAAAAAGCACAAAGACCAACTTTGACATTAAAATGTGTTCAAACAAGTACAAGATATTTACAATAAGCAGACCTCAGTGCAAGAAAGAGTCTTTCCAACACTGAAAAGCACAAAGGCCAACTTTGACATTAAAATGTGCAAAAACAAGTACAAGATATTTACAATAAGCAGACCTCAGTGCAAGAAAGAGTCTTTCAACCACTGAAAAAGCACAAAGGCCAACTTTGACATTAAAATGTGCAAAAACAAGTACAAGATATTTACAATAAGCAGACCTCAGTGCAAGAAAGAGTCTTTCAACCACTGAAAAAGCACAAAGGCCAACTTTGACATTAAAATGTGCAAAAACAAGTACAAGATATTGACAATAAGCAGACCTCAATGCAAGAAAGAGTCTTTCCAACAATAAAAAAGCACAAAGGCCAACTTTGACATTAAAATGTTTTCAAACAAGTACACGATATTTACAATAAGCAGACCTCAGTGCATGAAAGAGTCTTTCCACCACTGAAAAAGCACAAAGGCCAACTTTGAAATTAAAATGTGTTCAAACAAGTACACGATATTTACAATAAGCAGACCTCAGTGCATGAAAGACTCTTTCCAACACTGAAAAGCACAAAGACCAACTTTGACATTAAAATGTGTAAAAACAAGTACAAGATATTTACAATAAGCAGACCTCAGTGCAAGAAAGACTCTTTCCAACACTGAAAAGCACAAAGACCAACTTTGACATTAAAATGTGTAAAAACAAGTACAAGATATTTACAATAAGCAGACCTCAGTGCAAGAAAGACTCTTTCCAACACTGAAAAGCACAAAGACCAACTTTGACATTAAAATGTGTAAAAACAAGTACAAGATATTTACAATAAGCAGACCTCAGTGCAAGAAAGACTCTTTCCAACACTGAAAAGCACAAAGACCAACTTTGACATTAAAATGTGTAAAAACAAGTACAAGATATTTACAATAAGCAGACCTCAGTACAAGAAAGACTCTTTCCAACACTGAAAAGCACAAAGGCCAACTTTGACATTAAAATGTGCAAAAACAAGTACAAGATATTTACAATAAGCAGACCTCAGTGCAAGAAAGACTCTTTCCAACACTGAAAAGCACAAAGGCCAACTTTGACATTAAAATGTGCAAAAACAAGTACAAGATATTTACAATAAGCAGACCTCAGTGCAAGAAAGACTCTTTCCACCACTGAAAAAGCACAAAGACCAACTTTGACATTAAAAGGTGTAAAAACAAGTACAATATATTTACAATAAGCAGACCTCAGTGCAAGAAAGACTCTTTCCAACACTGAAAAGCACAAAGGCCAACTTTGACATTAAAATGTGCAAAAACAAGTACAATATATTTACAATAAGCAGACCTCAGTGCAAGAAAGACTCTTTCCAACACTGAAAAGCACAAAGGCCAACTTTGACATTAAAATGTGTTCAAACAAGTACAAGATATTTACAATAAGCAGACCTCAGTGCAAGAAAGAGTCTTTCCAACACTGAAAAGCACAAAGGCCAACTTTGACATTAAAATGTGCAAAAACAAGTACAAGATATTGACAATAAGCAGACCTCAATGCAAGAAAGAGTCTTTCCAACAATAAAAAAGCACAAAGGCCAACTTTGACATTAAAATGTGCAAAAACAAGTACAATATATTTACAATAAGCAGACCTCAGTGCAAGAAAGACTCTTTCCAACACTGAAAAGCACAAAGGCCAACTTTGACATTAAAATGTGTTCAAACAAGTACAATATATTTACAATAAGCAGACCTCAGTGCAAGAAAGACTCTTTCCAACACTGAAAAGCACAAAGGCCAACTTTGACATTAAAATGTGCAAAAACAAGTACACGATATTTACAATAAGCAGACCTCAGTGCAAGAAAGAGTCTTTCCACCACTGAAAAAGCACAAAGGCCAACTTTGAAATTAAAATGTGTTCAAACAAGTACACGATATTTACAATAAGCAGACCTCAGTGCAAGAAAGACTCTTTCCAACACTGAAAAGCACAAAGGCCAACTTTGACATTAAAATGTGCAAAAACAAGTACAAGATATTTACAATAAGCAGACCTCAGTGCATGAAAGAGTCTTTCCAACACTGAAAAAGCACAAAGGCCAACTTTGACATTAAAACAAGTACAAGATATTTACAATAAGCAGACCTCAGTGCAAGAAAGACTCTTTCCAACACTGAAAAGCACAAAGACCAACTTTGACATTAAAATGTGTAAAAACAAGTACAAGATATTTACAATAAGCAGACCTCAGTACAAGAAAGACTCTTTCCAACACTGAAAAGCACAAAGGCCAACTTTGACATTAAAATGTGCAAAAACAAGTACAAGATATTTACAATAAGCAGACCTCAGTGCAAGAAAGACTCTTTCCAACACTGAAAAGCACAAAGGCCAACTTTGACATTAAAATGTGCAAAAACAAGTACAAGATATTTACAATAAGCAGACCTCAGTGCAAGAAAGACTCTTTCCAACACTGAAAAGCACAAAGACCAACTTTGACATTAAAATGTGCAAAACAAGTACAAGATATTTACAATAAGCAGACCTCAGTGCAAGAAAGACTCTTTCCAACACTGAAAAAGCAAAAAGGCCAACTTTGACATTAAAATGTGCAAAAACAAGTACAAGATATTTACAATAAGCAGACCTCAGTGCGAGAAAGCGAGGTGGGGAGGGGGTACTCACCTTCCACGTCACTGACACGCATCAGCATCCAGTTCTTCATGAGAAGAGGGGGAGGATGAGAGGGCGATGTACTCACCTTTACTGACACACTCGGTATCAGTGTCCCACGCTTCATCAGAAGAGATGGCGCTCAGGAGACTGTCATCAAGGATCCTGATGACTTCAGAAAGGTCTCGTTCTTGGGACGTTCAACAATGTAGTCAAGACAGCCTGTAAGGAAACAAAGTTTAAAATAACAGTAGGAATGTAGTAAACACCCAGTGCTAAAGCTACAGGCTACATTCATATCAGACTGAATGACACTTTACTTGTTCATGTGAGAAGAAAACAAGAATTCAACTATGTCCACAATCATTAAGTGAAGCATCCAAATCTCTGCCAAGGCAGCTCACTCTGTGCACACTACACTTTTAAGGTAACAGTATTGTATTTTGTACACATTCGTTTTGTTTATTTGTTCTTTTTAAACCTTTATGCAAACACTACGTTGGAGTAAGTAATGGATAATAGGTACTGATGTGTAAAGAACTGGACATGAATAGCATACTACAGTAAATTCATAAATAACTTCGCAGCTCATTCCCGTACTTTTTTTTATTCTTTCATTAACGATGTAAAATATAAAGCAACATTTAATCTCCCCATGTACCAATTCCATGTCCTAAATATTGCTAATACAAAAAAGGCAGTAGAACTCCAAGCACAATTTTAAAAATAAAACACATTTTTGTAACAGTTTGACTTCATGATTATTTTTGACTATGATTGATGTTTTCAATATTCTTTTTTATATATATATATATTTTTTTTTATCATCACATATGTAGCTGGGAAAAAGTTATAGTTTATTTAAATGAAGCCTTTGATCCAGAGAAGAAAATGATGTCAGGACCTACAGGGGATCTGGTGTGTTTACTCCTATATGTTCTACCATTGTGAGGAGATACTGTTACCATAGAAACCGATAAACACATATACATATGTATATTTGGGGGAGGGGGGCATTTTACGAATTTTAAGCTAATTTTAACCATTTCATTGGAAAAAAAGTGTCAAATTTGAGGGCTTCAAATCAAAGTAAAACCTTTTTTCACATTCATACACCAGTCGTAATAAATTCTACACCTCTCCTGGAAAATTTAAAGCATAAAAGCAATTTGCCAGGAAAAGTCTTGGAACACACTTATTTTGATCACATTAAAACGTGATATTCACACTGGAACCTGTAAAATTATTATAGTCATCTAGTGACTCTTGAAATAATTGAAGAAATTTTGAAATGTACCAGGTGTCTGTCGACGAGTCGGGGTCCACGATCTTCAAGCTTTGCTGTTATGATGAAACACAAGTACAAAAGATCCAAAGATGCAGTAGTTGTTGTCGCTTTGTAGTAAAATCCGCTTTCTGTAGAAATATTCTCCAAATGTTATCTTTCCACAAGCTGAGCTTGGAGCAGGTCAAGACAAGTCCAAGAGCAAGTGTAAAGGAACGGCTGGAACCTTGTGCAGCATTCATATACCAACAGCCTGCGTGGTTACGGTTGCTAACATGCATGTGCACGTGATAGAACTATATGAACTGAGCCCATCAGTGTAATTTACAGTAAGGTTATGGTCATTTATAGTTACTGCCTTTGTCACCCTTTATGTGGGATGTCTAATAACCATGTAGGTATATCCAGAAATAAACACAGATATTAGAAAGCAGTAAGTCAGTACCTGAGATGTTTGTTTGAGTGAATAACATTAGCATAGCTCATGCTAATATTACAGCTTCACATTCTTCTTTTCAAAGGTAACAAAAACTTAGCGTTCTCGCTACTTACCATGCTGTAATACAGGTATATGCTAGCAATGACAACATTTAACAAATGTTTTTTAAAATGCTAGCCGTGCTAATTAGCCTTAGGATTGCTTGAGGTCTTGTTTCCAGCTCTAGTTGTCATAAGGGAACTTAGGCCTGTGCGAGCCTTTGGCACGAAAATGAGTCTCGTAAAGCTCACTATTAAACTGACAAAAAGCCTTAGGACCTAGAAACTATTATTCTTACAACTGTGCTGTGTTTATGTTATAACATATATAGGGCTTTGGAGCGTGATGTCACGGGAGATGGGCCACGCCCCCTTCCGCCATGACAGTAGGCCAGACAAACGATACCATTTCAGCTATGGATCGTACGTGTTGTGTTGTCGGTTGCAACGTTAGATCACACGATCGTGAAGGCAAGAAGCTGGATAATGGGCTCTCTTTTAATCGTTTTCCATCCTGGAGGCAACGTGAGGGATCCCATGTATCCGATATTACTAAACAAAGACGTCAGGCTTGGATTGCAGCGGTGAGACGAGCGGATATCGAGTTCTCTGCAATCCCCAGCTTTTTTTGGTTTGCTCACGGCATTTTCTTTCTGGTGAGTTCTAAATTAATTCATATCACTCTTGAAAGGCTTTTAGTGTTATTTTCAATGTGCTGAGGTCATAGATAATGAGATAAAACATGCTAATGTGTGATGCTGCAGAACCACGTCATGTCGACTGAGTAGCTTATGATTTGGCATTATTGCAGGCAAACCAGCATATGAAATGGATGTAACAAATCCAGACTGGGCACCAACACTGCACATGGGGCACGACGACATACCTGTATCAGACTCGGACCGGCACTCAAGGCCTACGCAACGGAAGCGAAAAAGAGCACCCATCGGAGGTAAACAACCCCCCCCCCCCTCTAAAAACATACTAAATTGCTATCACTGTACACTAATCCGCACATAACTTCCAGATGAATCACACACCTGTCATAGAATATTGGTGTACATTTACCTTATGTCTAGTTTTATCTTACAGGCTTTCGTTATGCAGCTGCAGAGTCTGAAGGTGTGCCCCGTGCAGAAGTGATCGATGAAGATCTGACAGAAGACCAACAACAAAATCACAATGTCATGGAGGCAGTGGACAGCAGTTGTGTTGGACAAGTGGAGGTTGAGGTACCAGCTGCAAATGTGGACAGTGGTGATCGGACAGACAGCGTCTCGGAAGCTAAAGGGCAGACGAAGGATTGTGTGTGCAATGAACAGGGCAGAGCAGAAATAAACCGGCTGTTGGAGGAGAACAGACTGCTTCAATCACAGTTGCAAAAGACAGAGCTGAATGAACATTTCTTAAAGGATGATACTGAAAAAGTAAGATATTACACTGGACTACATTGTTATGCTGTCTTAATGTCCCTCTTCAACACTGTCAAAGATTTCCTGCCAATATCGAAGAAACTGACAGGTTTCCAAATGCTCTTACTCACACTAATGCGTCTGAGAGGGGGGGCGTGCATCAGATAAACACATCACAGAGAAATGTGGCATTCTTCAAAAGCTGTTACCAGGGGACGTAGTATTGGCTGACAGAGGCTTTGACATCAGAGATGCTGTAGGAATGATGTGTGCGGAGGTCAAGATTCCAGCTTTCACAAAAGGCTACTGTCAACTTGATGCAAGGGACTTTGAACAAACGAGAGCAATTGCCCACCTTAGAATTCATGTTGAGCGAGTAATAGGTAGTTTGCGCAACAAGTTCAAAATGCTACACACTACAATGCCAATCCGATTAACTCATATCATGTGAGGGTGAAGACACAACACTGCTTGATAAGATTGTTAAGGTTTGCTGTGTTTTGGTGAATGCCCCAGTGTGGTTGTCAAACCAGTGCAAAATGAAACCTGCTCTTGTTGAGTATTCATAAAGCTGTTGTGTTGCATGTGTAGTTCATTGTAAATAATTGTACTTTGTGTGAAGTGGTTTCAATAAAACAGAAAAGAATAGTATATTTGTTTGTTTTTTTATTCTTGATCTGTTCACATGTACTTAGCAAGTACATAAAAATGAAATGCAAACTATTTACATGGCAACACACAGCTGGCATTAATCTTGAACCACAAAATGAAACATTACAGGCTATTTAGAGCAGCACGTTGTTTGGAGAAGTATTTCCCAACAAGTTCAGGAAGGCACACTTTAAGAAAGAAGTCTTGTGCCTGGTTTAAACGCGGTTCCCAGAAATCCACATCAGGGAAGATGCGTATCACAGCAAGGTCTTTCTGTGTCCACACAACGAGGTCACAGTGGTCGTCTGGGTTTCCACTACACTTCCTTATTTCATACGGGTCCACATTACCGATGCACGCAATTTTTTCAAAGTACCGTCTCTTGGCGTCTGGGCGCAATCGGTCGCGATACAGCCCTTTGTCTTTTGCGCTGATTTTGAGCATGGTTCTGGCAGTCCCGATTCCAACACTCCAACACTGTGCGCTTGTTCTGCTTCCTGGCCTACTGACATGGCGCCGCGATCCCACAATGCACTGCGGCGTGACGTCAACTCCAAAGCCCTATAGCAAGAACCTATACCGATAATTGACATTTGACCTCACTGTATGATTATAGCAGCTGTGTGTTATGTCATGGCATGTTTTAAAAATGCCACCTGAAATTTAGGAGGTGGGTTCTTGAGAGTTTTGTACTTTCATCTGATAACGCATACTGTTTATGTATATTTAACACAACAGGCAAGGGATTGTGGTATAATTATAATTAACACAGATTGTGTAGTCTTTAAATAGACGAGCATTTTTAAAAGCACACGTATTATTTGAACACTTCCGTAACTTATTTTTAGTTTTGCTGCACATAAGTTGAATGCAATTAAATCTCATTACCTTTTATTATCCTTGAACTTATTTCTAATTCAACACGTAATATAAACACTGCTTATTTAAAAAATAATAATTAAAACACTCCTCGTAATGCGTTAAAATCAGCCCAACTTTTATTTTCAAATTTAAAGCATTTCAGCCAACATACTGGACACTGTTCTGCTGAACAACACACATATTTCCAATATTGTAGCTGGTGTTACTTAATAATTTATTATTTTATTTGTCACACACTTTAAAACTTTAATAACTTTTCAATAAAACAAAGTCTCAGATTTAATTATTCTGAAACTAAGTTTAAGCTTCCCATAACTTTTTATTGCAAGTTACATTACTAATATAATAAATATAAAATGTTTTTATTGTTCATCCACAAGTGCAGTCGAACAACACAGAAGCTTGGTTTGTTCGTTTGTCAGTCGAGGCATTACTGCTTGAGTGCCTGTCATGAATTTAGCTCATCCAAATGCAATTGTCTGAAGAAAGTCTTTAGCATTGTCCCAACTTCCCTTAAGTACAGTGGCAGTAGATGTGGGCTGGAGATGCAATGACCTTGAACCTGCAGGTGACCACACCATCTGTGATGGAGGGCTCATCTCTCCTGGTGTCCTGCAAGGAAACAACAATATTCTTTAGAACACCAAGTTATATTTGATCTACATATTTCACTTATCTGTGGCCGGGTTGTGGGGGCAGCAGCCCAAGCAGAGAACTCCAGACCTCCTTTTCCACATCCACCTCCTCCAGCTTATCTAGGGGAACTCCATCATGTCTTGGGTCTGATTCAGGGCCTCCTCCTGGTGGGAGCTCGGCCAGTACACCTCACCTGGGAGACACCCAGGAGGAATCTTTGTCAGATGCCAGAACCACTTTAACCTGCTCCTTTTGATGTGGATGAGAGAAAAATACAGAAAAAACCCAATAATCATATGATTTCTAATGAGCATGCGCTTTGGCAACAGTGGGAAGGAAAAACTCCATTTTAAAAGAAAGAATCCTCCAGTAGCACCAGGCTGAGGAAGGGACAGCCATCTGCCACAACCTGTTGGGATGAGCAGAGGAAGACAGGACAAAAGATAAGCTGTGGAGGAGAGCCAGAGATTGATGATAAGTAATGATTCAATGCAGAGAGGTGTATAAACACATAGTGAGTTAGAAAGGTGACTGAAGAAGAAATACTCAGTGTATCATGGGAATCCGCCACCAGCCTACGCCTATTGCAGTATAACTAAGGGAGAATTCAGGGTCACCTGGTCCAGCCCTAACTATGTGCTTTAGCAAAAAGGAAAGTTTGAAGCCTAATCTTAAAAGTAGAGATAGTGTCTGTCTCCTGAATCCAAACTGGAAGCTGGTTCCACAGAAGAGGGGCCTGAAAACTGAAGGCTCTGCCTCCCATTCTACTTTTAAATACTCTAGGAACAACAAGTAGGCCTGCAGAGCGAGAGCGAAGTGCTCTAATAGGGTGATATGGTACTACAAGGTCATTAAGATAAGATGGGGCCTGATTATTTAAGACCTTGTATGTGAGGAGCAGGATTTTGAATTCAATTCTGGATTTAACAGGGAGCCATAGTCTGTCCCCCAGTGCATGTAGCAGGCATGGAGGAGATCCAGGCCCCAGACACCCAGAGGCTCCCAGAATGTGAGAGCCCAAGGAGGACCATCGGAGTTGCAGCCATGCCACCCTCCTGTGAAGCGCTGAGGAGAGCCCCAGATTAGAGGTCACCCAGCAACCACGGAGCAGAAGCCACAGGGGGCCCGTGATGTGGCCGTGGGCTCTGCCGGCAGACAGCTGCGCCAGAGTGACCTGAGCCACAGGCCCAGAGGCCAGAGGACTGAGAGCCCCCCACCCCCCGGAAGTGGCCTGACGGAGCCACGGGTGCCAGGCCCCGCCAAGCAGTCACTGGGAGTGAGCCGGTACATACCTGAGCGCCCAGCCCCGGGCACCAGAACCACCAACACACCGACGCCTGAGGGCATCAGCCAACGGCAAGGAGTGTAGTGAATCGAGATAGGCCTCCATACTTTGGAGGGCCTGAGATGTTCCCAGAGAGGTGGAGTGTAAGACCCACCCTGACATACAGACACAGTCGAACAGGCGCACGCAGCCACCAACGGGCATTCCCACCCTCATGCACACATATTCAAATACTCCACAATCACCCAATGTGGAGACAGACACAAGTGGACACTGTACACAGTCCTCTTTTAGGGAAGAAAAATCATTGCAGATTCATGCATTACTGACTTTGAAACAGTTACAACAACATATCTAATAAAATGGACATTCTCAGTCACCCACACATGAAGTCCTCTACCCCACCACCCTCGGAAAAAAACATACGTTACTTATGTTGTTTCTTTTTATGTTTTTTACAACTGTGAAAGATTCACTGACTCTTACTAAATGACCTCACACAGTGCCTAATTTCTAAAAAGGATTTCACACTAATAGAAACACATCGACTTCTCTTTTTTCCAGAGAGAAACATGTAAACCTGCACTCACACTGTATTCTTTTTGTTAAACCGTCACTGGCTCCTTCACTGGCCTCCTCATGTTTGGGTGACACTTAACAGCTAATTACTGAAATGTTCTCACTGCATGTTTGTATATCAACTAACGCACTGTTGGATCACCCAGAGAACTTTCCGCTCACATGAAACATTTTTTGCAAATGCATCCTGACGCTAATTTGATCTGCAGGCTTTCAATTGCTCCTCTGTGGTAAACCCCACAGCAGCTTTTTCAGGCCAAAAGAAGGTTTTGCACTAGCACAGAATCTGACCCTGAATATCACCATGATAGCTCTGACCACTTGATTTCTCATTATTAACTTTATCAAATGAAACACTCTGAAGATGACAGCTGAATTCCAATCAATTAAACTAACTCTGCATGTATAAAAGGCTCTGGGATTTTACGTCTATGTTCTGCAATATTGTGTGGGGTGGAGTCGTAGGAAATGACGTAGGCAGAAGTTGGCTGTAACGCGATGCTACTTGAGCGGGGGAGATTGTTTTCCGTGTTAGTTCTGTTTACCTCGTAAGCTGTGTTCCTGGTTGCCATCCTTCACGGTGATGCTCCGAGTGTTAAGTTCATGACTGGAAACTGCTGGCAACACTGAGCATCTAGGTGGCAATAAAACAGCTGGCGGTGACAATCCAGCAAAGTGGAAGCCTGTTGTCCTCCTTCCTGTATCCTGACCGATACACCATCTTGTTAGCTGCTGAACCTAAAAGAACTAGCCCTCACCAAGTACTCCTCAACATTGGTCCTTCGAGCCGGATGAGTTATCAAGATGGAGCCAGATGGAGCGACATGTCCTGATGCAAGGCCTAAACGCCATACACGTCGACCAAGCCGGTTTGAGGACTTTGATGTTAACTATACAGGCCACCTCTTTAGGGAAATGCTGCAGTGGGATACCCCACAGCCTCACACAAGAAGTGACAGAGTTCAGCCTCAGTATAGTCATACGCCACCCCTCTGCAGCGACAGGGATGGGGCCTATTACAATACACCCCCTCCACTGGGAAGAAGTGAACAAGATGTGGACCTTAATAGGAGCCTCTCACCTGAATTTGCACCTTCCAATTTGCCAGGGTCTTCAATACACACATTTCATACAGAATTCAGAGCCTTGCAGGCCGAAAGACAGCAGCTACTCCAATCACAGCAAGTTTTACAGGAGGGCCTCAGAGAACTGAAGGAAGCAAAGAGTGACCTCAGAGAGCTGATTGAAGTGGCTCACTTGCTGAGGAAGGATATGGCTCAGCTGACTGCCTCACAGCATAGCACCAATCATCCCCCCAAGCGCGGTTCAGGAGAGGTATACACCACCCCTGAGACAATGCCACAGGAGGAGGATGAGGAGGTGTGGCCCGACCCACCACCATGGCCTGAACCGATGGAAGAGTTGCACACAGGATTCCCCCAAATGAAGGTTGACGAACAATACTCCGATGATGGTGTACAGTACCACCCTCTACCCCGCACAGCATATTTCGCTGGTGAGCCTTCGCTGCCAAGTCATCGCTGCACCCCATATCAGGACCCTGTGGTTAAGGATGGAAACACGTTTCATGCCCCTCCACAACACTCTGTGCCACCCCCCTGCTGGACACCAAGTAAGACAGGTTTGCTCCCAACCAAGCCTGTTCCAGCCAGTTCCCCCTCTCTTGTCACTGGATTAACTAGTGGGCACTGCAGCAACCCATCTGCTCCTCTTTCGGCTGAGCTAGTGTACAGGGGGCCCAAACCAACCATTCCAAGGTTCATTCATTCTGATCCCTCTGAGTTTGCTAGGCTCCGCATGGCTTTAGAGAACCTACTCCCTCCTAATGCTACTGAGCTCTTCAAGTATCAGATACTTGTGGACCACCTCAAACTAGATGAAGCTCGACTTATCGCCGATGCTTACCTGAACTCACCCAAGTCTTATACTGACACCATGGCAGCCCTCCACGACAAATTTGGACAACCTCATCAGCTCGCCTTGAGAAAGATAGCAAGTGTCCTGGATGGTCCTGAAATAAGGCGAGGTGACACAGTAGCCTTCCAAAGGTTCTCCCTTCAGGTGCAGTCACTAGTTGGGCTGTTACAAACATTAGGACTGGAAGGAGAAGTGGAGTTGAACTGTGGGTCCCACGTTGCCCGACTAATAAGTAAGCTTCCTGCCGAACAGAGAGCTGATTTTCGCCGACACCAGTTTAAGCAGCCCAGGAGCACCTACACTCTGTACGACCTATCTGGATGGCTTTGTCAGGAGTCCTGGTGTCAAGGATTTGACAGCCAAGCAGGTGTAAGAAGCAGCAGAGAAAGGACCAGTGTAAAGGCTGAGGCCCGTCCAGGCAGACAAACCGTGACAGTCCTACATAACCTAAAGGGGCCATCAGAACACACCTTTCCACCAGTGAAGGAGAGTCGAGCTAGAGGGAAGGTCAAGAGCAAAGCCTACTGTGCCTACTGTGAGAGCACAGAACATTATTTTAGCCAATGTGATGATGTAGCCAAGCTCTCCAAAGAGGAAATAAAGGACTGGATACAGGTCAACAAACGATGCTGGCGCTGTGCCCGAACTCATTTAGCTGCTCAGTGCACGCTAAAGAAACCCTGCAGCCGCTGCCAGGGTAAACATCTGCTGGCTCTTCACGAGGTAAATGCCAGGACAGAAGGAAACAATGCTGGCATGGCTGCAAAGGAGGAAAGCTGCCTAACCAGTTCAGCTTCGGGCTCACTCTACCTCGATCGCCATGGGGCTGGCAATCGTGTCATGCTGAAGATTGTACCTGTGCTTTTGAGCCATGGAGAGCGGACTCTAGACACCTATGCTATACTTGATGACGGTTCAGAGAGGACCATGCTGCTCCCTGCTGCTGCAAAGACTCTTGGTCTGGCAGGCCTCCCGGAGGACCTGCCATTACGAACCGTCCGCCAAGATATTCAGATGCTTCATGGACATACCGTATCCTTCAGTGTCTCTGCTGCTACCAACCCTGGATCCTGCTACAAGATTGATGGAGCGTTTACAGCTGATCGTCTCAACTTAGCTCACCATACCTATCCTATCGACCAGCTGAGAAGGAAGTACAAATACCTGCATGGGATCCCGGTCCCTGCCCTGAAGGAAGCCAAGCCTCTGCTCCTCATTGGTTCAGACCAGCCACACCTGATCACCCCCATAGAACCAGTCCGCCTCGGCCCACCTGGAGGCCCAGCAGCAGTCCACACCCGGCTTGGCTGGACCCTTCAAGGGCCAAGTCTTTTCATGGGGCGGCAGACCCAGCCTGTCCTATCCCTGTATACATCCGCCCAATCAGACGAGTTGCTCAAACATGTGGAGCGGCTCTGGCAGGTGGACGTGGTGCCTTACCGATCCGAGAAAGAGGTCACTCGGTCGAAACAGGATCAGCAGGCTGTGGCCCTGCTCGAGGCAAGAACAACTCGCAGGATGGTCGATGGAGTCTTCAGGTATGCTACACCTCTACTCCATCACCCACAGATGCCGCCACTGAATGCACCAAAGGAATCAGTCATGCCCATGCTTCGAAGCACCGAAAGGCGCCTGTTAAAGGTTCCCAGTCGGGCTGATGCCTACAGGGCAGAAATGCAGAAGCTGATCCAATCAGGAGCCGTGAAGGAAGTTACGCATGAGACTTTGCCCAAGGAGAACTGGTACATACCGCATCATCTTGTCAGTCATAACGGGAAGAATCGCCTGGTGTTTAATTGTTCCCATAAATACCTTGGACAGTCCCTGAACCAGTTCCTGTTGCCTGGCCCTACTCTTGGAGCTTCCCTGCTGGGGGTGCTGGTCAGGTTTCGTGAACACCCCATAGCTGTGAGTGGAGACATCAAGGGGATGTTCCATCAGGTACTGCTCCTCCCTGAAGACCGGCCCCTGTTGAAGTTCCTTTGGCGGGACTTAAAGGTGAATGAACCCCCTAAAATCTTTGAGTGGCAGGTCCTGCCATTTGGGACAACTTCAAGCCCCTGCTGCGCCACATTCGCCCTGCAGCGTCATGTGATGGAGCACACACAACCTGACGACAGCCTGAGATTCTCCATCGAGAGGTGTTTCTACGTAGACAACTGCCTACAGAGTGTTGGCTCACCGGAAGAAGCTAGAGATCTAGTGGATCGGCTAAGAGAGTTGCTGAAATCAGCTGGCTTCGAGCTACGTCAGTGGGCTTGTAATGATCCAAGTGTCCTGAGCCATTTGCCTCCAGAAGCTAGATCACAGAGTCTGGATCTGTGGCTAGCCGAGGACAAATCCAACCCGCTAGAGACCACGCTTGGGCTCAGCTGGGACTGGAATACCGACTCCTTGGGTTATAAGCACAGGCCCGTGTCCTATGAGATGCCAACCCTCAGAAACATCTATAGAGTCCTAGCCTCACAGTACGACCCTTTGGGCTATCTGTTACCCTTCACCACTCGGGCCAAGCTCCTCCTCAGGCAGTTATGGGATAAGAAGCATGGTTGGGACGACTCGAATCTCCCCTCCACCCTCCTGCAAGCTTGGTCTGACTGGGAGGTGGAGCTTCAGTTTTTACCTCACCTTACCTTCCCACGTGCCTATGTTCCTGCCAGTGTTAACCTAAAGGGGGCCATTCGTGAGGTGCACATTTTTGGGGATGCTTCTGAGAAAGCTTATGGAGCGGTGTCCTATATGAGGACTGTAGAACAGGATGGGCAAGTTCACCTCACCTTCATCCTAGCTCGCTCCCGGGTAGCCCCCAAACGAGCTCTCTCTATTCCCCGCCTCGAGCTCTGCGGAGCTTTGCTGGCAGCGCAGCTGGCCAGTACCCTGAATAAGGAACTCACCTCAGCGATTGAAAGAACAGTCCTGTGGTCTGATTCGACTACTGTTCTTACCTGGTTGAGCTCACAGTCCTGCCGCTACAAGGTTTTTGTAGGAGCCAGGGTAGCTGAGATACAGGAGTTGACGGAACACTGTACCTGGCGCTACATAGACTCAGAGAGTAATCCAGCAGATGACCTGACGAGAGGGAAGGCTCTGGCCGAGCTCAAAGTGCCTAATCGGTGGTCGAATGGACCCGCCTTTCTGCTCAACAGTCCTGACACATGGCCAGAGAACCCGAGCTCCGAGCCCAGTAATGACGAACTTGAGCTCCGGAAGACAGTCTTCTGTGGAACCTCTATCACCTCCACACCTACCTGTCAGGATGGAATGGCGTGCAAGACTTGGCAGGAGCTCTTGGATGTTACTGTTAAAGAGCTTTGTGGTCAGGGACTCTCAACTGCGCCATCTAGTGCCGAGGACTATCAGAATGCTGAACAGGCCATCCTTCGGCAGGCTCAACAGGAGTCATTTCACGAGGAGTGCAGATTGCTTTCAGAAAGGAAACCTGTCTCATCCAGAAGCCGCTTGCTTACCCTGGCACCTGAACTGGATACCTCAGCGGGCCTCATCAGAGTAGGGGGTCGGTTGCGACGCCTAGAAGGTCTTGACGGACCTATATTGCATCCGATTGTCCTGGATCCTTCACACCCTTTCACACGTCTGCTTATCCAGAAATATGATGTTGATCTGCATCATCCAGGCCCCGAACGGGTCTTTGCAGAGCTGCGGAGGTCTTACTGGATACTGCGTGGACACTGGCAGAGTTATGGTCTGACTGTGGGACCAATTTCAAAGGGGGAGAACGAGAACTCAGAGAAGCATTTGCCAACATGTCAGAGACATTGCAAGGGAGGCTCGCCCGTCAGAAGATCAGATTCCAGTTCAACCCCCCGGCAGCCCCACATTTCGGAGGTGTATGGGAGAGGGAAATTCGTTCAGTGAAGACAGCTCTGCGCACCTGTGTGGGTTCCCAACCTCTTCACGAGGAGGTACTCCGTAAAGTTCTGCTGGAGGTAGAATTGATCCTTAACGCAAAGCCCTTAGGCTACGTTTCCACCAACGTAGCCGATGTGGACCCTGTGACACCCAATAGTCTCCTCATGGGGCGGCCTGATGCATCACTACCCCAGGTGGTCTACTCAGAGACAGAGAACCTCAGTCGGCGACGTTGGAGGCACTCACAGATTCTTGCTGATCAGTTCTGGGCAAGATTCATCAAGGAATATCTGCCTGGCTTACAGGCAAGGCAGAAGTGGCAGTCAACTCCTCCTGAACTTCTGGAAAGGGCAGTTGTTATGGTTGCAGATCCGCAGCTGCCTCGAGCCTTGTGGCCAATAGGCCATGTGATCAAGATTCATCGTAGTGATGATGGACTTGTCAGATCTGCTGATGTGAACGTTAATGGACGTGTTTACACCAGACCAGTTGCTCGGTTGGTAGTTTTACCTGCCGTGCCATCGGAAGACAGCGATACTGAGAAGAATAGCAAGTCGCCTCCCGGAACTGATTAGGGAGCCCTTTTTTGGGGAGCAAATGGGTAACCACATTTGGGGGCGGCTGTATAAAAGGCTCTGGGATTTTACGTCTATGTTCTGCAATATTGTGTGGGGTGGAGTCGTAGGAAATGACGTAGGCAGAAGTTGGCTGTAACGCGATGCTACTTGAGCGGGGGAGATTGTTTTCCGTGTTAGTTCTGTTTACCTCGTAAGCTGTGTTCCTGGTTGCCATCCTTCACGGTGATGCTCCGAGTGTTAAGTTCATGACTGGAAACTGCTGGCAACACTGAGCATCTAGGTGGCAATAAAACAGCTGGCGGTGACAATCCAGCAAAGTGGAAGCCTGTTGTCCTCCTTCCTGTATCCTGACCGATACACCATCTTGTTAGCTGCTGAACCTAAAAGAACTAGCCCTCACCAAGTACTCCTCAACACTGCATATTGTATTCCTGTCTTGGGATCAAAGTGCTGGAGAGGTGATCCGGTGAGTTCCTGCAGGACAACATGATGTGAAAAATTATTGTTTGGTTTGAACAACAAAACTGATGAGTTGCTGACTGTGAGCTGCAGCTAGTGTAAATCATGCTTTTGATGGATATTTCTCACTGACACACTTTTTGACCTCCTCTAATAACAAATGTTACCTGAGTTCAGTGTGTACTGCTTTCGTGTCAAGTAGATATGTGTCAGATGTTCTTGATTGAACCTCCTGGTCTGGTTGTTTCATGCAGGCTATACTTATGTTCTTGATCAAAACCGACCTCAAAAATCAATGATGTTTATCTTAAGATAGACACTCAGTGATGCTGCAATAGCAGGAACTGACCTTCAAACCCTCATCCTGCCCTGCACCAGTGGTCACAGTGGGAGATTGAAGTAGTTTAAGCAGTTTCTTCCTGTTGAAATCAGCTGATCTTTAGTGAGCCCCTCTGATAAATATTTAGACTTTCACACATTTCTGGTTGTAGGAGTGGGCTGATTAAAGTGTCTACTTTCTTCACTTTACAAGCAGCTTAAATATCGTACAAGGACATTGCTCAAAATTTTATAACACATCTGTTCTGCTATCACTCCTGTCAGCTAAGAACAGAAAGCTGAGGCTACAGTTCATATAGGCTTGGAAGATTGGGAAACAATGCCGAGTCTCAATTTCAATCTTGTTGTAACACAGATTATATTTTTCATGAATAGAGTCAGCCAGGACACAGCCTTCCTCTGCACCCGTACCTACTACCTAATACACAGAAGAGTAAACACAGTCAGTAAGCTTGTCACTTACGGAACTCATCAGGAATCAGAAGACTGCAAATCCTATAAAAAGAGTTAAAGATGCAGCGTTAAGAGCATATGAGCTGGCATTATGGTTAGTTTATTGAAATTTAATTTTACACTTTGTTATTTAACAAGCTTAGGAGCCCTGGCCAGTGTGAGTGTAGAATAATCAAGTCTCCTCTTCTGATAAACCTCCATCTGTATTACTGAAAACAGTTAATGAGACTGAGTGTGAACATCTTCTATATTATGTGTCCTAAACTGACATACATGGCCTGCTACACTAAACCAAAGGAATCCCAAAAAGTTGGCTCTGTGCATCTGGATGTAGGGTTTTCAGTGGGAGAAACGTTTTATCGCTCATCCGAGTGACATCTTCAACCTCAGCTGACTGCAGGTTTAATCAAACTTATACAAGAGTACATTTCCATAATGACTGACACTAACACCACTGGAGAACAGTTTTAGCCATTATGCAACAGCCCAGCCACAGTTCACCATCAATTTAAACTGAATAGACATTCGAAGCTAACCTCTAAGAGAAAATCTTTTCACTTTGTGCCATAAGTCTTAATGCAAACTGAACATTTAACAGTCTTTCCTGAAAACCCTCTCTTATCTGATCATTTTCTAATAACAGTTTAATATACAATAAATGATTACACAGCAGTGGGGAGATTTCATCACAGTGAATGTCTTCATATGTCTTTCTGAAAGTGCTGTAACTGAGTTTAAGAATATAATTCACCCACTGTTATCATCTTCAATGCTTTGTACCAACAAAGAGCAGAGCAGCTACCTGAACGCTACTCCACCAGAGGTCGATTAACTTGTTTATAATTTTACCTCCTTACTACATATGACACTGGATACTGTAGCTCCTGTGAAAAAGAGAGCATCAAAACAGAAGTACTTAACTCCCTGGTATAACTCTCAAACATGTAGCTTAAAGCAGATAACTCATAAGCTGGAGAGGAAATTGAGGATCACAGATTTAGAAAGCGAACCGTACAGCTCGAACATCTTACTATTCATTACTGACTGAAGAAAATGAGAACAACCCTAGGTTTCTCTTCAGCACTACACTGCACTTCAGCACAGCCAACCATTCCTTTAACGTTAAGTAGACCGGGCAGCACGGTGGCACGGTGGTTAGCATTGTTGTCTTGCAGCAAGAAGGGCCTGAGTTCAATTCCACCATCAGGCCAGGGTTTGCATGTTCTCCGAGTGTTTGCGTGGGTTCTCCCTGGGTACTCCGGCTTCCTCCCACAGTCCAAAGACATGCACTTTGTGGGGAAAGGTTAATTGAAAAATCTAAATTGCCTATAGGTGTGAATGTGAGTGCAAGTGGTTGTCTGTCCCTGTGTGTTGGCCCTGTGACAGACAGGTGACCTGTCCAGGGTGTACCCTACCTCTTGCCTTATGACACCTGGGATAGGCTCCAACACCCCCCGCGACCATGAAAAGGATAGATGGATAGTAATGACTTTATGAAATTCCTCACAAATACAATTTTAACCATTAGAGGAAAAAAACACTCATAATCATGTAACAGATGTAACATTATCTACAGCCACTTTCATTCATTGATATTCATTTAGAGATCTTTCTCCAATTGATCTTTCTGAGTTAACATCAGTAATTACTTCCCCCAAACCATCAACGTGTCTTTTAGACCCCATTCCTACAAAACTGCTCAAAGAAGTCCTGCCATTATTTAATGCTTCAATCTTAAATATGATCAAACCCTCTCTAATGATCCACAGGCCTTC
The DNA here is from genome assembly GCF_051167445.1 of Perissodus microlepis. NCBI lineage: Eukaryota > Metazoa > Chordata > Actinopteri > Cichliformes > Cichlidae > Perissodus > Perissodus microlepis. Next base: position 216,091 of record NW_028182047.1, on the reverse strand, counting down.
AAGCTGGCTGTAGATAAACTGTCACTTAAAAAGCATCTCTAGACCCAGCAGTCTTAGCTAATTATAGGCCAATCTCCAACCTTCCTTTCATATCAAACATCCTTGAAAGAGTAGTTGTCAAACAGCTAACAGATCATCTGCAGAACCTTTCTTGTGAACCTTTTTTGTCTTATTGGTCAGTTTCATTGCAGGGTAAGTGTTTGACGGGACATATCACCGATCTCAGGATGTGTGTGTGACATGGCTTATGAGTGATCGCTGATTGCAAGGCGTTTCTGTGACGTAATTTATCGGCGATCGGCGATCGCTGGGCGTGGGTTTGACGTGACGTATTAGCGACAGCAGGGCGTGGGTTTAATGTGACATATGAGTGATCACCGATCAAAAGACATGAATCGCAGGGTGTGTGTGTGACATGACGAATCAGGTATCTCAGGGCGTGTGTGTGATATGTCTTTTGAGCGATCGCCATTTTCAGTTTGTGTCTGTGACATAACCAATCAGCGATACACCCATACAAACATACACACACATACATACATACATATATGTAGCCGACCTTTTCCACTCCTGCATCACTGTACCTCTTGGCCATTCCCTGGCACATGGGCTCCAAGGACCTTTCCGTCTCAGACTGAACCATGACCCATGAAACAATCAGCCAGTTTTCATTCATTATGGAAAATCTGGACATGACCCCAGATGCCAGCATGACTTTTCGTGCCACCTTCCTGGTGTGGTCAGACCTGTGGATGTGCCCAAAAGTGCCTTGGAGGAGTTTGGATATGGCTGGATGTTGACGTCGGAATTCGTCGAGCAGGCAGTCAGTCAAGTAATGGCTGGACACAGAGATGCCACACCAGGCATGTGGGTCTTCCTAAGACCTGAAATCCGGTGGCTTATTTTCCTTCCTCAGGAACTTCCCAATGGTCCTCTGTCCATGGGCTCCTGCCTCAGAATCCCAGACCGATTCTGTGGCATGGAGGTACGCCAGGGGAGCTCGCTCATACTTGAAGTGCATGAGTTCATTTATTTGGTTTGCCATGTCTGCTGGAGATTTGCCAGTCCTCCTGAGCTCATTCATAACAGACTTGCAGATGGCCTTTTTGTATGTAAGAAAAGCAGGGAGAAGGTTGGTAAACCTTTTGGGCAGTTTCTCCAGCCATCGTGGATTGTCAGCAAACCAGTTCCTGCGACAAGCCCTGCAGCAGAGTCATGAGGACAGGATGTAATACTCACCACTGGTGCCAACAATTACTCGTGGCCTGCCCACACCAGCAGAGACCACTTGTGAACAAAAGCAAACATGGAGACATGGCAAGATTTAATTGTTTCTTAAGCTGACCATGATAGCTGTCATGGCTGTGTGTAGGTAGGCAGGAAGCGAGGACCCAAAATGCAGGACTCAAGGAGGTGGAAGAAACTCAAAATACACAGCTTTTTAGCTGGGATGAAGCAGAACAGAAAAACACTAACTAAAATGGGAGTACCGAATAACTAGACAGGTTGGCAGGCTGGCGAAACAAAACAAAACACCAGGAGCACAAGTCCAGATATACAAAACAAAACTAGACTGGGCCAAACCATGAGTCCACGAAAAAGTTCGGGGGGTCGACCCGAAGGTAGACAGCACGGGGCCAAAACAGTTCAGTTCCGGAGGCCGACCGTGCGGACGGCAACGGTGACGGCAGGGAAACAGTTCAGGGGGCCGACCGTGCGGACGGCAACGGCGGCGACGGGCAAACAGTTCTGGGGGCCGACCGTGCAGACGGCAACGGCGGCGACGGGCAAACAGTTCTGGGGGCTGACTGTGCGGACGGCAACAGCGGCGACGGCGATGACAGTGCTGATTCGGAGGCCGCCCACGACGGCGATGACGTATGGCAAAAGGCCCGGAAAGTGGCCGGCGACGCTGAGGTGGCAGTTTGGGACCTGAAGACGGCGTGGCCCCCGCAGCACCAGGCGAGACAGAGGCTTGGACAGACGAAGCAGAGGTTGGGCCAGGCGAAGCTGAAGCCCATGCAGGTGAGGCTGACCAGGTTGCTGCAGGCGACGCTGAAGCCGTTGCAGAGGCTGGACCAGGCGAAGCTGAAGCCGATGCAGAAGCTGCTGCAGGCGGCGTCGATGAAGCTGCTGCTGCTGCAGGCGGCGTGGATGATGCAGGTGGTGGAGCAGCTGGTGGCTGGACGGGCTCCTCGGGCCCCCCAGCTGACGAGGAAGGTTGCTGGACGGGCTCCTCGGGCCCCCCAGCTGACGAGGAAGGTTGCTGGACGGGCTCCTCAGGCCCCCCAGCGACAACAGTCACAGAACCAGTGGGCACCAGGGCCCCTGGCACACACAGGGCTGAATCAGCAGGCACGGGGGCCCCTGGCAGGGACAGAACAGAACCAGCAGGTGCACAGACCTCTGGCAGGATTAACTCTCCCAGGCTCTCAGCAGAGAATGATGGCTGAGAGGTCTCAGAGCTTTCAGGTAACATGAGATTTGCCAGCTTCTTGGTTTCCAGGGGTCCAGAGTCAGCTGAGGGTTGGAGCTCAGCCTCTGGGGAGGCCCTGGAGAGAGTAGCAGTCTTTATGAGTGTGTCTTCCTGTTTAACATGAGTGAGAAAAGGGGGCGGCTCAACAAGAGACGGAGCTGCTAAAGACTGAGGTGGCGGTTGAAATGAGAATGAAACTGGTGGTGGAGAAGATGGTTGAGCTACAGGTAATGAGGACACTGGAGGCTGAACTGATGATAAAGTTAATGATTCTTCTACAAACTGAGCTACTGCCTGGGCCATGGACTGTAACAGAGTTTGTAGTAAGTCTGGCTGTGGTAGTGACTGAGCTATGGGTAGTGAGGCTGAATGTGGTGGAGGTGGCGACTGGGCTTCAGGCTGGGCGGCTAACTGGGCTGATGTGGCTGAGTAGCTAACTGGGTTGCTGACTGAGCTGAGGGCTGGGGAACACAGTTCATTTTTAACAGAACCCTCAGGACCCTTCGTTTCAGTTAGTAGCTCACAATCATCTGATACAAAAACAGTCTTTGGATCTTTGGAGTTATTGAGCACAGAGACACCCATCTTCCTGGTTTCATTGACAGGCTCAAAAGGAGCAGGAGTGACACAGTTTGTATGGCTCAATGAGTCGGTATAATTGTCCTTATAACAAGCAGTCCTTTCATCTCCAGTGCCGCTTACACAACAAGCCGGCCCGGAATTAACAGTTTTTATTTCAGCAGGAGCCAAAAGAGTAGCCCCGCCACTCACCCTAGCCGGCTGTACAGAAAGAAATCCAGGCTCCCGCTGGAGCTGTGAATGCTGGCGGGGCGGCTGCCGCTTCCCCGTTGAAGAGGGAGCAGGGCAGGCTGAAGGTGATGTGAAAAAACCTGGCTGCTGCGGTGGCGTGGACAAACTCTGCTGCGGTTGCTCCTGCTGCGGTGTGGAAATGTTGGATACATGTTGTTGTTGTTGGTGGCAGTGGGAGGAGAGGTAAGTGACGGAAGTGACGGAAGTGACGGGGAAAGGTAAGCGACCCATGTTGTAGGTGACGTCAGACGCCGGAGATTTGGCGGAAAAAAAAAAAGCGAATGGTAGCATAGAATTTAACAAAGTTTCTTTAAACTTCAGTATTGCCAAATAAACTAACCAACTGTCATATAACTAACAACATCTGTCCTATCATCTCTAACACCCTGGAGGACAACGAGGAGAGTTTAGACGCTCTCCAAGAATACATCAACCGGTGCTTTGAAGATTTAGTAATGAAGAAGGCCCAGAGCGTGTCTTCCCCGGCCAAAGCTGAGACGCCGTCATCTAAAAGATATCGCCCGGCAGACTCCCCCGGTACAACATCGCCTGCCGGCAAAGATATCGTCGACATCCTGGAGTCAATCGATAAGCGATTGTCCAGTTTCGATGCAAGGCTGTCCCTGGTGGAGATCTTACACCGGGAATTTAAATCTCTAAAAGAATCCCTGGAGTTCAGCCAGCGGCAGGTGGAAACACTTGCTGCGGAAAACGCCACGCTACGGGACTCGGTCAAATCTCTAACCGATAATGTGACCCAATTAAACATAGAAAATAAAAAAATAAAAGAGACCGTTATAGATTTACAAGCCCGTAGCATGAGAGATAATCTGGTGTTTTCTGGTATTCCAGAGTCTGCCGGAGAGGACCCGGAAACGACCGTGAGAAGCTTCATTAAAATCCACCTGAAGCTGCCGGAGGACACGGTGAAAAACATAGGGTTCGATAGAGTGCATCGCATAGGGGCTCCGAAGACAGGAAGTGGGAGACCACGTCCTATTGTAGCCAAATTCGGCCACTTCAAGCAGAAGGAGCAGGTGAAGAGTCGCGGCAGAGAGCTGAAAGGAACGGATTTCAGCGTGAACGATCAGTTCCCCAGAGAGATCCTGGAACGACGCAGGGTCCTCTTCCCAGTCCGACGTAGTTTTATCCAGAAAGGCTCCTGGGCTGTCATCGCCGTGGACCGGCTCTACGTGGACGGACAACTCTACCGCGACCCTGGCACCACTCCATGGCTGTATTGACCGCACACCAGATAAGAATCCGCTACACTATTCTCTTCACTCACACTCTCTTGTATTAACTTTTGCTTAACTATGTAATTTCAGTTTGCTAATTTAGTATAACGTCACCGTCACTCTCCGCCAATGCTTTAATTGGAATGTTTCTGTTTTTATTTCTTTTTTCCTCTCTCTCTCTTGTCGCGCACCTTGCTCTTTGGTTTATTTGCTTCTCTTTTCTATCACTATGTCGATCACCTGTTTCCCTATCCATTCACAAACGACACTGTCTATTTCTACATGCTTACTCTGCACGATCACGCACACACATGCGTTTAAAGGCAACACATTTACAACAGCCACACAGCGCACACAGATATAGGACACATGCACACATTTGCTCATATTAGTTATTATGCACACACATAGTCAGACCTATGGAGCTTCTTGCCGCGCATTTTCTTCTCTTTATTTACAAAAAAAAAAAAAAAAAAAAATGATGTGTTTCCATTTTCCTCACCCGTCTAAGCGAGACACACAGCGTACATCATTAGCCACAAACACACAACTATGGGCATGCTAAGATTTGTTACATGGAATGTGCATGGAGCTGGCTCTAGGGAAAAAAGGTTAAAAATACTTAACCAACTTAAAAAATTACAGGCAGACGTTGTTTTATTACAAGAAACCCACATGCCTGTCACAGGTTTGAATAAACTTAAAACACCTGAGTTTCCTAATGTGTTCTCAGCCTGTTATAATTCTAGACAAAGAGGAGTAGCAATTCTAATACATAAAAATATTAATTTCACAGTACTCGATACAGTTATAGATCCAGAGGGCAGATTCCTAATCGTCAAACTATCTATACTTAACCAAAAGCTAGGTATTGTAAGTATATATGGTCCAAATGTTGATGACCCCTCATTCTTCCACGGTTTTTTTATTACACTCTCCGAACACCTAGACTGCACAATTGTTCTGGGGGGAGACCTCAACCTGGGACTAAATGAAGAAATGGATAGGCTCAATACAGCAGGAACTCAGCGTAACTGGCAGTCCACAAATATAATCAAACAGTATATGAGCGACTTTGGTCTTTGCGATGCATGGCGCTCCCTTCACCCCAATAGTAAGGAATATACTTTCTTCTCACATGTCCATCACTCCTACTCTCGTCTGGATTATTTTCTGGTCAGCAGCTCACTGCTGAGTAACATTACAGACACTGAGATTCATCCTATAGCTGTCAGCGATCATGCTCCTGTATCTTTAACACTAATACAGATGAATAATACTACACCAAGAAAAAACTGGAGATTTATACATCACTGCTCAAAGACGAAGAGTTTATCAAATACTTTAAAAAAGAATGGACTCTATATTTAGGCTTTAATGACATTCCTGGAACATCAGCTTCTGTTCTATGGGAAGCAGGGAAAGCCGTGATGAGAGGTAAAATAATCTCTTTCTCATCACATAAGAAGAAAGAAGAAAACAAAAAAATTCAGGAACTAGAGAAAAACATCAAATCCTTAGAAAAAGCCTATGTGTCACACCAAGATCAAGAAATATTAAACAAAATACGCAAGACAAAACTAGAATTAAATGAAATTATTAATAAAAAGACTAAATTCTTAGTACAAAGACTTCGCCTGCAAAATTATGAACACGGTAACAAATCCGGACAATTTCTTGCTAACCAGTTAAAAATCAATAAAGAAAAAACAACTATATGTGCTGTTAAAGATTTATCTGGGAATACAATATATGATCCTAAAAAAATAAATAACATTTTTAGGGATTTCTATGAAACTTTATATACACCACAAATAAACCCATCTAAAAACGAAATTGATCAATTTCTCGACAACATAACTCTTCCAAAATTATTAGACACCCAAGCAATGGCACTGGATTCGCCACTGACGCCAGGTGAACTCCAGGAAGCTCTGATAAGTATGCCCAATAATAAGGCTCCAGGTCCAGATGGTTTTCCAACAGATTTTTACAAAGAATTCTGGACAATTCTGGCACCAGTTTTTCACAGGATGTTGCAGGAAATCAAAGAAAATGGTAGACTACCACCAAATATGAACTCTGCAAATATCAGTCTCTTACAAATACCAGGCAAAGACCCTGTATATCCCTCAAGCTATCGTCCAATATCCCTTATTAATGTAGACCTTAAAATAATCTGCAAAGCTCAAAGAGATTAGAGAAAATAACCCCCCTTTTAATTCATCCTGACCAAACTGGTTTTATAAAAGGTAGGCACTCATCAACAAATACACGTAGATTACTTAATTTAATAGACTACTCATGCAGTAAAAACACTGAAACGATAATATTTTCTTTAGATGCAGAAAAAGCATTTGACAGAGTTAACTGGAAATTTCTATTTGCAACTTTACATAAATTTGGTTTTGGACCCTGTTTCATAAACTGGTTAAAAATATTATATAACTCCCCAACAGCTTGTGTCAGAACAAATGACCAAACATCCTCCCGCTTCTCTCTTCTGAGGGGCACCAGACAGGGATGCCCACTCTCCCCTTCACTGTTTGCAATTTTTATTGAGCCATTAGCAGCAGCAATTAGACAGGCTACAACAATTAAGGGCATAAAATGTAAGAATATAGAACATAAAATCAGCCTTTATGCAGATGATGTGTTACTTTTTCTCCAAAACTCACAAACCAATATCTCTGGGGTAATTGCATTGATAAATTCCTTCTCAAGTGTCTCAGATTATTCAATTAACTGGTCGAAATCAACAGTTCTTCCGATTAATTGCTCCTTCCATAATTCTTCTCCTTCCCCACTGCAATGTGGAAATATAAAATATTTAGGTATTAATGTCTCTCCTAAACTTTCAGAATTAACTAAATTAAACCACATCCCACTTTTAAAGACAGTAGAAGGCGACCTGGCTAGATGGAAATCTTTACCCATATCACTCATGGGAAGGGTCGCCGCTATAAAAATGATGATCTTGCCAAAAATAAACTATTTATTTTCAATGATCCCAAATAAGCCATCACAAGATTGGTTCAGATCTCTAGACTCGTACATTTCTAAATTCCTTTGGAAAGATAAACCCCCACGTATCAGCTTAAAAACACTACAAAGGACCAAGGATAAAGGAGGATTAGATCTGCCTAACTTTAATCACTATTTTTTGGCCAACAGGCTTCAGTTCATCTGTAGATGGTTTAAACACACCTTCTTAGATGAACCTTGGATAGATGTAGAACAGGCACTATGTAATAACCTAGAAATTTCAGACCTACCATTTATCAGCTCAAACATCAAACGACATGAATGCTTTAAAAGCATCAATATTAGCTCTTCTCTGACAGCATGGTGGGAGTTTCTAAAAATGACAGAGTCTTCATTAATCCCATGCAAACGTACACCTATCTGGAACAACCCGGACATATTACAAAACAATAATATGATAAACTTTTCAGATTGGAGTTGCAAAGGAATTAAATACTTGGAACATATATTGGAAGGAACAGACTTTATTTCGTTTGACAGACTAGTTATACAATATGGGATCAACAAGAAACGATTTTTGGAATATCAACAAATTAAATCCATAGTAAAAAAGAAATTTAATCCCAGTGAAGCTGAATTACAAACACCACCAAGTGTGGTACAATTTCTTAGTCTAAAACCCCCCAAATTATTGTCTAAAATATACAGAACACTTTCTAAAATAGATGAATCAATATCCCTTCCTATTGCAAAATGGGAAGCAGATTTATCAATCAACTTAGACCCAAACCTTTGGTCTCAGATATGCTTAAAAACCTTTCAATGGATCAGAAATCCCAGTTTGCAATTAATACAATACAAAATATTACACAGAGTGCACTATACTGGTCATAGGATGTTCAAGATGGGCTATACGCCTTCCAACAACTGCTCACACTGCACAGCAAATACACCGGACAATTACATCCACGCTCTTTGGTTCTGTCCACCAGTTCAGAAATTTTGGCGTGAGATATGTGAAGACTTATCAAAGTGTCTGAAATGTAACATTCCAGCCTCCCCTTTAGTATGCTTGCTGGGCAACTTGGATGAGGTCACTGCAGAAATAAACACAGCCCACGTTGTTTTTACGGCCCTATGCATTGCCAAGAAAATGGTCCTCATTAACTGGAAAAATAAAAATAATCTTAATTCTAACCAATATAAAAACCATCTAATAGATCACATTAGTCTTGATACAACCTCTGCCATCACATTTGATCAATCCCTTTGGGCTCCTTTGATCGGCTTCATCACCTAGTGGGGGTGGGGGGTCATGGTTTGCCATGACCCCCCACCCCCACTAGGTGATGAAGCCAATAGCGAAGGCAGGACCAAAGTCCTGCCTTCGCTATTGTGGTTTATGTGGGGGTAGGGACGGCCTTAGGGCGTCTGGGGAGTCCCTAGGGACGTTTCCCTGGAGGGCCTAACCTGGGGGCTGTGGCCATGACCTGGTTAGAAGCTCTGGGGCTCTTGGATGGTGTTTTCCTTGTGGCTGCGTACAGCGGAGATGGGGGAGGGTCTGTGCTGGCGGACGTTGGTTACTGGCCTGGTAGCCTGGCTGCCCCTGGGAGGGTCTGGGACGGGCGTGGATGCTTGGGGGTCTGGGGGTGCTCCGCCCCCCGGTCTGGGGTGCTGGCCGGGCCTTGGGGGCTTGGGTCCTGGCTGTTGTGTCGCCGGAGCAGTGGGCGGGTGGGTGCGGGCCGCTTGCCCCTCCCTTTCTTCCCTCCCCATCCTCAGCTGCCTCCCTATTCCCGCTCTACCACACCCACCCACACACGCAGGGCTTGGGGTGCAGGTATGTCACCAGGGTGCAGGGGAGGCACTCCCCCTCTGTCCCCTTCTGGCCGCCTGTGCCTCAATTTTATTCTGCAACCTAGACATCCACATTACTCACACTCTCACATAACACATACATATAGGGCCGTGGGGATGGGCACGTTTTACAGCATCCAGAGGATGGTCGTTGTACTCCAACCCACCTCTGGCGCTGGTGCCCTACCCTCAATTTTAAATGCATTTAGACACTGAGGGTTTTCGGGAGGAGCCGTGCTGCTCTCTGAGAGGAAGCTAGTACCATGCTCTCCTGAGTTTTAAATGCACTTTAGAACAGCACACAACAACATTACATATGAGCGGGCGTAGGGAGGTTTGAGGTCTTCACTCACCCCGGTTCTGTTAGCCGTCAGGGCTGGGGGGCTGGGAGGAGGTGCTGGCCGTCAGACTGGGGTCTGGGATGCGGGGCCTCCCTGCTACTGCAGATAAGGAGGTGGTCCGCTTGCCTCCACCCCAGAGAGAAGGGTTACATCTCCTGGGTCTAGGTGCGGCTTGCCCCTCTGGGGGTGGGGGTACCTGGACCTGGGATATAGAGTATGTTTGGGGAGTGCGACTGTCTGTGCAGTGTCTATTTGTGTCTGTCTACACGTTGGGTGAGTGCCGAGTATTTGGTTGTGCATATGGGGGTGGGAATGCACGTCTGTGTCCGCGTGTGCCTGTTTGTCTGTGTCTATATGTCAGGTTGGGTCTTAGACTCAACCTCTCTGGGTACATCTCAGGCCCTCTAAAGTACGGAGGCCTATCTCCCCTCACCACACTCCCTGCCGGTGGCTGATGCCCTTAGACGTTGGTGTGTTGGTGGTCCTTGTCATCTGGGGCTGGGCGCTCATGCATGTACCGGCTCACTCCTGGTGGCCGATTGGCGGGGCCGGGCGCCTGTGGCCCGGCTGGGCTCCTTCCGGGGGGTGGGATGCCCTCAGGCCTCTGGCCTCTGGGCCTGAAGCTCGGTCCTCTCTGGCACAGCTGGCTGCCGGCGGAGCCCGCGGGCACGCCACTGCAACCCCCTCTGGCCTCTGCTCCGTAGCTGCGGGGTGACCTCTCGTTTGGGGCTCTATTCAGCTCTTCCCAGGAGGGTGGCACGGTTCCCCCCCCCCCTTTGGTGGTCCTCCTCGGGTCCTTGTACTCTGGGGCCTCTGGATATCTGGGGCCTGGATCTCCTCCATACCTGCTTCATACCCTGGTGGACGGGGCTATGGCTCCCCACACTCCCTAGCAGATCGTTACATGGAGAAACCTTTGGAATACAAGCATGCTGATCCACACAGGTGTGCACACAGGTGTACACACGGGTGTTCACAGACGCGGACTACACCTTTCTTGGCTGCTGCCTCAAAGCACATTGTGCGCTGTCTATCTTGCGTGCTGCACAATATCATTTATTATTTAGTATCTACTGTTATCTACTGCTAGCTAGTTTATTGTGATGGTGCTGTTTTTATTATGTTGCTCTTTGTTGTTTGCTTTCTCTTCTGTTTTTTTTCTCCATACAGGTGATCCAGGCGTTTTGTTTGTTTGTTTGTTTGTTTTTTCCTTTCTTCCCCCCCTTCTCACCGTCTCTTCTCCCCTTTGGTTTTCTTTCTCTCCCTCTCTTTCTTTCATTCTTTCTCCCTGTCCTATCCCCCAGTCACGTCTGTCCCGTTTGTAGCAACCGAAAATAAAATAAATACATAACTATAATAAAGGTCAATCAAATGGACCAATATGGCAAGGCCGTGATGATCCACTTGGTAAAATAAATCCTCTTGGCATCTTTCTTGGCCTTAAGACAACAATTCTGATGGCTAAAGATCCAAACGGGACACAAAAAAGGAAAAAAAAAAAAAAAAAAAAAAAAAAAAGGAAATGTTGGATACACTGGGGGGAACAATGATAATCCCCAGCATCTTATAAAACGCCTGTGCTGGTGTGAGCTGCTCGCAGGTTCATAGTATTCCTCCCGGTGCCGCCTCGGGCGCTTTCCTCGGGTCCGGGTTGCAGGCGTCGACAGTGGGGAGGAAACGGAAGAGTGAGTAGAGGGGTTAGTGGCAAATGAAGGCGACCGGCTACACGGAGGACCCCCAAGAACCAGCCGGGTCCCATCAAAAGCCGAGCGGCGCCTCCTCACTGAGTCCGCTGGATCAATTTTGTGGTCGCGTCGTTCTGTCATGCCTGCGTGTAGGTAGGCAGGAAGAGAGGACCCAAAATGCAGGACTCAAGGAGGCGGAAGAAACTCAAAATACACAGCTTTATTGCTGGGATGAAGCAGAACAGAAAAACACTAACTAAACTGGGAGTACCGAATAACTAGACAGGTTGGCAGGCTGGCAAACAGAACACACAGAGGGAGTGAGGGCAGAAGACGTTAACGACGCGACGCTGAACACTGGAGGACACGCACTATAAATACTGAGGCAGGAATAAGAGGGAACGAGGAACAGGTGGGACACAGCCGGGAGAAATTACACTTAACGAGACACGGGGAGCAAAGCTAGACACACAGACATAAGACAGGAACATGAACCTCCAAAGTAAAGCAGGAAACAAGACACACTTTACTAGGACACGGACTCGACAGAGTGAGACAGACAAGACATTGAACTAAACCTGCAATAACAACGAAATACAACCCGAACATTAATCCCATTACAGAAACACAGATTCATAATAATAAAAATCAAAGCACCAGAGAAACATAAAGAACAATCCATCATTCAAAAATAAACCAAAACATAAGGAACTCAAAATGCTGGGTCGAACCGACCCAGAACCATGACACTATCAGGATTGGGTAGTCGCCAATATCACTAATTTTGCATTCCAAGTTTCCAAAAAAGGGGGGGGTCGTCAATGTTTGGTGCATAGATGTTGCTTAAAATCATCCTATGGCCTTGAATCTCAGCCAAGAGTAGCAATGTGGGGGGGGGACTTCTTTGCCTCCCTCCTGCTGTGTGCCCAGCCTGGTGGCTGCGGTCTGTGACCGGCTCCCAGTGCAGACGGCTCCCTGTGTAAGTGTTTCCTCACCTGGCTCATGTGTGCCCAGCCCAATTTTACTCTTTAAGTGTGTGTGCGTCCGGGGGGGGGGGGTATGTATCCATGATCGTTTATGTTAATGAGAGTGTGGGGAGTGAGTTGGAGGGCGGGGTGGGCTGCTTTTAACCATGTAAAGCACTTTGTGCTACATTTTTGTATGAAAAGTTATAAATAAAGATTGATTGAATGTCCGCTCATCTTCGTCCTTAACCATCCGGATGCATTTAAACTGTAGCTGCTTATGAATTAAAATTGTTACACCCCTACTCTGACTGCTGCCACACGGAAAAAATACCTGACCCACCCAATCACGGCAAAGTATTTCTGACTCTTGGGGAGACAAGTGAGTCTCTTGAAGAAAGACAATGTCAACTTTTTTTAATTTGATAAATGTCATGATCTTCTTCTTTTTAATTGGATAATTAAGGCCCTTTACGTTCCAGGTCATTAAGGTAAGGGCCCTTTGGTACTTATTCGCCATCATGCAGTATGTATCAGACATATAACAGTGGGGTAACTTATTATTAAAACCAGGAGTTCAATACCGAGTGGACAATATTTGGAAGGCTGGCTGTAAGTAAAATAGGGGAGTATGGAAGTAAATAAAAATAACAGCCGATAAACATTTAAACAAATACGTCTGGGGTGACCAAGAACACTAGTCACCCTCAGGTGGGCTATGAGCCCCAGAAAGAAAACATAAAGTTTATGGTCCGTGACTCAGTGACCAGTCGAACAGTCATAAACAGGACCCGTCACCAGCAGCAGCAGCATAACAAGTCAATGTAATATGAGGAGAGCAGTCATTCTGGGACTTAGCTACCTGAACACACCTCTATGCAGGTTGGTTAGAACTGTCCCTTGACAAACTGAGAAGGGCTTTATGACAACTGAATTACTAAAAGAGGAATTTAATAATCTTAGGGAGCTTCTCTACCAAGCAGATTGTGTCGTATTCTCAAAAGTAGCACAATTGAATAAATCAAATCAAACCCCGAAGCCCTATAATATTGAAACTAAACAGGAGGTGCAAAGTATATCGTGGATAGCATGTTAATTAATGCTAGGGCAAAAAAGGGTAGTGTTTAAATCCAAGCCTTTGACTGTAAATAACTCCCTTAACCTCCTAGGACCTGGCGTCCACATATGTGGACATCACATTTTGGGTTATTTAGACCAAAATACTCAATTTTGGTCTACAAGGGCCTGATATCCACTTACGAGGACATTATACTGCTACCGTGCTATCGAAATTTTAAACGAATATCCTCATATGTGGCTCTTATTTTTCTTAAAAACAAAAATAAGGTAAAAAAAAAAATCTGGCAATTCTTTGTTTTTACATTCATCGGGCCCCAATGTGACCAAATATCAAAGAGAAATTAAAAATGCTGCCGTGGAAGAGTTCGGGTCTTAGGAGGTTAAGGTAAAGACAGAATGTAGTCCTGGGGGGTTTTTTGGTCGGTAAACTCACGTCTGTATCTGTGATACTGGCTGATGCCATCCACATTACACCAGGGCCTGTGTTGCTGGCTGATGCGATCCACAATACACAAGGGGCTGTGCTACTGGCTGAGGACATTCACATTACACCAGGGCCTGTGATGCCGGCTTCTACCATCCACATTACACCAGGGACAGTGCTTCCTGTGAGGCCATCTTCACCCCACTAGGGCCTCTGCTGCTCGTTGATGCCATCCACATTACACCTGGGCCTGTGGTGCTGACCGATATCATGCACATTTCACCAGGGCCAGTGGTGTTGACTAACGCCATTCACATTACAACAGGGCCTGCCAAATACAGAATCTGTTACAACAACAAGAAGCCATTGATTGTTTATTGGTTAAATGCGTTTCATGTCACCCAGAGGGCGTTTGTGTAGATTTAAGGGACAAGGTCTGTCTGTGCGTGATGTCTGTTTATGGCTCAAGGCCTCGACTGAATTGTTTACTGTGCTTCACACAGCCTGATAAGGAACAGAGTGAAAATGATGAATTAACGGTGTGAGTTTTACTTTGGAGCGCCACATTTTTGTGATTGAGATTTAATTGAAGGAGGAACACACTGAAAAAAAAAAAAGGAAAAAAAGGGCCAGCTCTTGGATTTACGTAAGCATCTCGCGTGTATTTAACACAATTGCCTCAGGCTTTAAAGATCTGTACGAAATTCAACAACTTAATTTGTTCTCGTTGAGATGACACGATACAATCTAGTAAGAGTGGTGAGTTGCTGAACTCACGGAATTCACAAGACCGCATAAGATTTCAAACTACAGGAAAATCACTGGAGTTATAAGAGGCAGACAACGACACACACACCACATGCATGCTATTGCTATTTATTGTGGATTAACCTGTCAAGGGCAAGAACAAAAGAATTCTGCATCAAATACAGGAAATCATAGCTTTCCTGTATTTCCTACATTGTTGGCATGCTGGTTGGTGCTGTTGCTTGACAGTAAGAAGGTCCTGGGTCCAAATCCACAGTCTGGCTAGTTTGCGGTGGTTTCTCTCTGGGTATTCTGGTTTCCAGTGCGAGAGAAAAAGTCATGCAGTTATTAGAGCTAGGTTAATTGATGATTCTAAATTACCCGTGAATGTGAGTGTAAATGGTTGTTTGTTTCTATGTGATAGACTGGTGAGCTGTCCAGGGTGTACCCTGCCTGGTAACCTATCACTTCAGGGTTATTTCCCAGCCCTCCTGCAACCAGGATAAAGATAGGAGGATGGTAGTTGTTGTAGACCCATTCAATTTTTATGGTAACCAGGATCTAGACTTTGTTGAACCGTATGTAATATGAAGGCAACATGTAGTATTTAAGTGACCAAGTAGTATTTGGATAAAAGTTATTGAATAGTGTTGAAATAAACTGACAGAATTGTGAAGGATTAAAATATTCCAAGAGCTCAACTTACTCCATCTGAACATGTTTCAATCGTGTTTTATGAACACAAAATGCAGGTTTACTGAATATGAAAAGGTTGTGTTGATTTAACTCAGTTGTTTAAGTTTCTGCCAAAGCAAAACATTTGTGTGCAACCAGTGTCCACTATTGAATCAAGTAAATGCAACATGTTTTTTCAGGGCAAAAAGGAGTTACGGTACCGTATCCCTACACAATATTTTCCCGGGAGGGAGAAAAACTTTCTGGTGAAGTCTTGGTTGATTTTTGGGTTTTGCTTAACACTAGGTTGATTTTATCAGTGAGGTTTGGATTGTTTTCTTCCTCTAAGAGAGAGAAAGATGGTTTTATGCTTGGACATGTTTGCAACGGGCCCCAGTATTTGTTACTTTATTAGTATTTTATTGGTTACATTCGTGTTTGCTTTTCTTACAGTGCACTGAAATAAGAACATCTGAGAGGTGTGATCCACCGGTGGTGATATTTTGGTATTTTGTGAGTTCCTGATTTAACAAATCAGCTCTTTAATCCAGGCCTGAGAGATTGAACTTTAAAGCGCTATAAAATATTCTTACTGAAAACAGTCGCAAAGTATTTTTCTCCATGATTATAATGGGCTTGGGAGAAATTCACTTATATGGGACATCATGATCACATGAGAAGTCCTGAGCCTAAAAGGATTGCAGCGAGTCAGTCCAGTCCAAAAAACAAGGAACTGTTTTCCTTTAAAATGATGACGTCATCTTGCTGGTGATGGATACTAGAATAGGTTGCGCGTGAGACTCCATTATCAGCAATTTCTGGTATGAATGTGTGTGAATGTATGCATGTGACTGGACTGTGATGGACTGACGACTAAAAGTTTTAGCTGACTTGATACTGAGACAAAAACGGTACTGACTTTAGGATTAGTAAATGTTGAGCAATAATTCACCCAGCCTGCAACAGATGGGTGGATACTTTGTTTTGTTTTGTTTTTGCAGGAGCAGAAGGATGACAGAGACTAAAGGGGGAGACTGTAGCTTCACATGAGTGTGAACTGCTGAATTAACCCTTTGGTTGCTAATTTTGAGTCACTGATGTTTGCAATAAGAAAATTGTGTTTTAGTAGCTGTGTTTCGATTAGTGTATCACATTACATTGTTGGGGATGTAAAATGCTAAAGTGAAGAAAAGGTTTGATTTCACTCATGACTGAACATGTTATTATTAACCATAGCAGGCCACTGTAAAAAGTCAATTAACTTTTATAGAGGAAAAAAAGCCAAAAAAACTCTATTAATATCTATGGACAACAGGGAAATGGTAGACTTGTCACATTCAAAATAGAGATATGTAATAACAAACACTGGTCCACGTCATTTAGGTGCTTTCTTGAAATAGTCAGCAATTTAAAAGTAGAATAGAACCTACAGCGGCATGTGATAGGATGTGGTGCTGCACAAGAACAAGAGCAAAATAAAGAAAGAAAAATTATTGTGTTTAGCTTTGAGAAATTCAAAATAAAATGTACCATTACACTCAGAGGATCAATATGAAATTCAATATATGCTAATTTTGCATGAAGCACATGACTGATAGCTGTTCTGTCCTGAGCTTTTGTTTTTACAGCACCCACTTGACCACACCAACAGTTTCTCGCCACCGAAAGGGGGTACTTGCAACGAATAGGGAGGAATATCATCAGAAGTGGGAAAGGTAAGCCCCCATGGGGGTGATAACACCATTAATTTCACTTATGGTCAAATTCTTAAAATTTGACCCCAAACATGAAAAATTCTTCAAACATTTAGAGACAGAGTGGAGTTCTAGATAAATATAATGTGCCAAACCACATGCGGATGGAGAGCTGGAATCGATAAGATGGTGAAATAACACGCAGGAAAAATGTTGACCATGTTGATTATGTTTATTCCAGTGTGCAGAGATTGGCTAATCTGACCAGGAAATGTTATAAAATGGATTGTCGGAACAGTCAGCGATAAAGTCACCTTTGACAGTCCAGACTAAGATGGCGTTGGACATCTTGAGGGTGGAAAAGGGTTGGTGTGACCAAGGTGTGGTTTGGCTTGTTGTATGTATATTTCAAGATGATACAGCTCTGGATGAACCAGTTACCAGGGCATGGAAGGAGGACAGACTTATTAAATGAGGAGAAGGAATTTTCTGGGATTGAAGATCCTCTGGGTGAGTGGTTGACTAAAAGCATGCATAAAATAAAAGCTATCTTTTGTTATGGATTGGTAATAGATTGATAATTGGCCACATTTACAGCTGTATTGACTTGTTATAGACTCAGTCTACTTGATGTTAAAGAACTGTAATTAACAGATTGAATACAGTGACATTAAAGAAAGAATATGCAGCGCCACCCTGTCAGATGCCAGTGACGGTGGGGCTCAGTGATGAATCAGGTGAGCTGGATTCATGGCTGAATCAAGACATAGATTCCCCTGCTGTGGTCAGTGAGGGAAAAACAGGGGGAAATAAAAAATAAAACACCGTTTTTATATGTGAAGTTCATATTAATACAGGTTTTGTTTTTAGGTAGTTCTGCGGACGCAGGCTCTGGGCGGAGCCAGGAGTTGAACAAGATCTAACATGACAATTAAATTGATTTCATTCCCTGGCACAGGATGACAGGACTGGAGCAACGACACTGGATAGGAGAAAGTGATACTTTCTGAGATATGAGGTCACTAACTTTTTCTTTCAATTTTCTAGCTCCGTTGAATTGACACACAGGAATGTGTCAAAAGGGGGGGAAGTTGAGTTTTAACATCAAACAAGGGTTATATGAACATTTTTATGACTTCATTTGTGTTTTTAATAACTTAGGTACGGTAAAACTTAAGCTAATAGTGACCCAAAAGGTTTCCAGACTTCTTTAGAGAACCAGTGTTGTTATTGTGGTTTTTCCTCTTGTATCCATCTCCAATATTTTATCTCAGTTCTGACTACCTTCCCTCTCTTTGTTACCATCCGACTAAACTTCTCCAGTCTGAATGACATTCCGATGTCATTGCTGTATATCCTGGTGGTGTGGATCAGTGAATCGATGTCTCGTTCACTCTTGGCATACAGCTTGATGTCATCCATGTACAGGAGGTGGCTGACAACTGTTCCATTCCATAGTCGGTATCCGTAGCCAGTCTTGTCAATGATGTCACTGAGGGGGTTCAGGCCTATGCAGAACAGCAGTGGGGACAGAGCATCTGCTTGGTAGATCCCACACTTGATGGTGATCTTGTGCTATGGGCTTGAAGTTGGCCTCTAGTGTTATACGCCACATACCCATTGAGTTCCTGATGAAGGCTCTTAGGGTCCAGGTGTGGGGCATTGAGTCACAGGCCTTCTTGTAATCAATCCAGGCAGTGCACAGGTTGGTCAGTCTGGTCTTGCAGTCTCGGCTGATTGTTGTTGTTCTTATATATATATATATATATATATATATATATATATATATATATATATATATATAGATAGATAGATTGTATACTCATTGTTTGTTCAATAAAGTTCCTAAAAACAAACAAACAAAAAACAAAAACAAAATGTAACGTTCGAAGCATTAGAGTCGGTCAAGGCTTCAAAATAATGGAAAACCACATGTCCACAGTGACATCTGCTGGCCAATTTGATTAACGCCACATATTGATAATGCTGTTCTGTGAAACACTGACGCAGACAAGCCCTGCACAATTCCAAGCAGAACTACTTATAATACCAGACTGTCAATAATGGCAATGAGCACATGTTTTGGAGAAACTCCCACACAAACAAAGAAAGAGCAATACTGAGACTGTTAAAGACAGCAGGTTATGATCGTAATAAACTGCGCTTCAACAAAATTCTCCCTCTGTTAACATTTGTGTTGCTCACAGTAACTCAGTGTATAAATTAAATCATACAGAGAGTAGACTGCTGGGGTTACTGTAATAACCACACAGGCTTCCAGCTGTTTAGGGCCTCGGCCGGCCTCGTTTTTGCTCACAGCCATCAAAGACCGGATGTGTTTGGTTGATTTTTAAGTTTTCTGGGAGTTATCAGGTTTGTTCTCCACACTGTCAAGTAAAGTTAGAAGCTGGTATAACATTTGCTTTTATTAATTAATTTTAAAAATATTCATTTAAATGAAATGTGTTTTCCTTCTTTCCTTCTTCTTTCCAACACTGAAAAGCACAAAGACCAACTTTGACATTAAAAGGTGCAAAAACAAGTACAAGATATTTACAATAAGCAGACCTCAGTGCAAGAAAGACTCTTTCCAACACTGAAAAGCACAGAGGCCAACTTTGACATTAAAAGGTGTAAAAACAAGTACAAGATATTTACAATAAGCAGACCTCAGTGCAAGAAAGACTCTTTCCAACACTGAAAAGCACAGAGGCCAACTTTGACATTAAAAGGTGCAAAAACAAGTACAAGATATTTACAATAAGCAGACCTCAGTGCAAGAAAGAGTCTTTCCAACACTGAAAAGCACAGAGGCCAACTTTGACATTAAAAAGTGTAAAAACAAGTACAATATATTTACAATAAGCAGACCTCAGTGCAAGAAAGACTCTTTCCAACAATGAAAAAGCACAAACGCCAACTTTGACATTAAAAGGTGCAAAAACAAGTACAAGATATTTACAATAAGCAGACCTCAGTGCAAGAAAGAGTCTTTCCAACACTGAAAAGCACAGAGGCCAACTTTGACATTAAAAAGTGTAAAAACAAGTACAAGATATTTACAATAAGCAGACCTCAGTGCAAGAAAGAGTCTTTCCAACAATGAAAAAGCACAGAGGCCAACTTTGACATTAAAAAGTGTAAAAACAAGTACAAGATATTTACAATAAGCAGACCTCAGTGCAAGAAAGAGTCTTTCCAACACTGAAAAAGCACAGAGGCCAACTTTGACATTAAAAAGTGTAAAAACAAGTACAAGATATTTACAATAAGCAGACCTCAGTGCAAGAACGACTCTTTCCAACAATGAAACAGCACAAAGGCCAACTTTGACATTAAAAGGTACAAAAACAAGTACAAGATATTTACAATAAGCAGACCTCAGTGCAAGAAAGAGTCTTTCCAACACTGAAAAAGCACAGAGGCCAACTTTGACATTAAAAAGTGTAAAAACAAGTACAAGATATTTACAATAAGCAGACCTCAGTGCAAGAAAGAGTCTTTCCAACAATGAAAAAGCACAGAGGCCAACTTTGACATTAAAAAGTGTAAAAACAAGTACAAGATATTTACAATAAGCAGACCTCAGTGCAAGAAAGAGTCTTTCCAACACTGAAAAAGCACAAAGGCCAACTTTGACATTAAAATGTGTTCAAACAAGTACAAGATATTTACAATAAGCAGACCTCAGTGCAAGAAAGAGTCTTTCCAACACTGAAAAAGCACAAAGGCCAACTTTGACATTAAAAGGTGCAAAAACAAGTACAAGATATTTACAATAAGCAGACCTCAGTGCAAGAAAGAGTCTTTCCAACACTGAAAAAGCACAAAGGCCAACTTTGACATTAAAAGGTGCAAAAACAAGTACAAGATATTTACAATAAGCAGACCTCAGTGCAAGAAAGAGTCTTTCCACCACTGAAAAAGCACAGAGGCCAACTTTGACATTAAAAGGTGTAAAAACAAGTACAAGATATTTACAATAAGCAGACCTCAGTGCAAGAAAGACTCTTTCCAACAATGAAACAGCACAAAGACCAACTTTGACATTAAAAGGTGCAAAAACAAGTACAAGATATTTACAATAAGCAGACCTCAGTGCAAGAAAGAGTCTTTCCAACACTGAAAAGCACAAAGACCAACTTTGACATTAAAATGTGCAAAAACAAGTACAAGATATTTACAATAAGCAGACCTCAGTGCAAGAAAGACTCTTTCCAACAATGAAACAGCACAAAGACCAACTTTGACATTAAAAGGTGCAAAAACAAGTACAAGATATTTACAATAAGCAGACCTCAGTGCAAGAAAGACTCTTTCCAACAATGAAAAAGCACAAACGCCAACTTTGACATTAAAAGGTGCAAAAACAAGTACAAGATATTTACAATAAGCAGACCTCAGTGCAAGAAAGACTCTTTCCAACACTGAAAAAGCAAAAAGGCCAACTTTGACATTAAAATGTGCAAAAACAAGTACAAGATATTTACAATAAGCAGACCTCAGTGCAAGAAAGACTCTTTCCAACACTGAAAAAGCACAAAGGCCAACTTTGACATTAAAAAGTGTAAAAACAAGTACAAGATATTTACAATAAGCAGACCTCAGTGCAAGAAAGACTCTTTCCAACACTGAAAAAGCAAAAAGGCCAACTTTGACATTAAAAGGTGTAAAAACAAGTACAAGATATTTACAATAAGCAGACCTCAGTGCAAGAAAGAGTCTTTCCAACAATGAAAAAGCACAGAGGCCAACTTTGACATTAAAATGTGTTCAAACAAGTACAAGATATTTACAATAAGCAGACCTCAGTGCAAGAAAGAGTCTTTCCACCACTGAAAAAGCACAAAGGCCAACTTTGACATTAAAAGGTGTTAAAACAAGTACAAGATATTTACAATAAGCAGACCTCAGTGCAAGAAAGAGTCTTTCCACCACTGAAAAAGCACAGAGGCCAACTTTGACATTAAAAAGTGTAAAAACAAGTACAAGATATTTACAATAAGCAGACCTCAGTGCAAGAAAGAGTCTTTCCAACACTGAAAAAGCACAGAGGCCAACTTTGACATTAAAAAGTGTAAAAACAAGTACAAGATATTTACAATAAGCAGACCTCAGTGCAAGAAAGAGTCTTTCCAACACTGAAAAAGCACAAAGGCCAACTTTGACATTAAAAGGTGCAAAAACAAGTACAAGATATTTACAATAAGCAGACCTCAGTGCAAGAAAGAGTCTTTCCACCACTGAAAAAGCACAGAGGCCAACTTTGACATTAAAAGGTGTAAAAACAAGTACAAGATATTTACAATAAGCAGACCTCAGTGCAAGAAAGAGTCTTTCCAACAATGAAAAAGCACAGAGGCCAACTTTGACATTAAAATGTGTTAAAACAAGTACAAGATATTTACAATAAGCAGACCTCAGTGCAAGAAAGAGTCTTTCCACCACTGAAAAAGCACAGAGGCCAACTTTGACATTAAAAAGTGTAAAAACAAGTACAAGATATTTACAATAAGCAGACCTCAGTGCAAGAAAGAGTCTTTCCAACACTGAAAAAGCACAGAGGCCAACTTTGACATTAAAAAGTGTAAAAACAAGTACAAGATATTTACAATAAGCAGACCTCAGTGCAAGAAAGAGTCTTTCCAACACTGAAAAAGCACAAAGGCCAACTTTGACATTAAAAGGTGTTAAAACAAGTACAAGATATTTACAATAAGCAGACCTCAGTGCAAGAAAGAGTCTTTCCAACACTGAAAAAGCACAAAGGCCAACTTTGACATTAAAAGGTGCAAAAACAAGTACAAGATATTTACAATAAGCAGACCTCAGTGCAAGAAAGAGTCTTTCCAACACTGAAAAAGCACAGAGGCCAACTTTGACATTAAAAAGTGTAAAAACAAGTACAAGATATTTACAATAAGCAGACCTCAGTGCAAGAAAGAGTCTTTCCACCACTGAAAAAGCACAGAGGCCAACTTTGACATTAAAACATGTACAAGATATTTATAATAAGCAGACCTCAGTGCAAGAAAGACTCTTTCCAACACTGAAAAAGCAAAAAGGCCAACTTTGACATTAAAATGTGTAAAAACAAGTACAAGATATTTACAATAAGCAGACCTCAGTGCAAGAAAGAGTCTTTCCAACACTGAGAAGCACAGAGGCCAACTTTGACATTAAAAAGTGTAAAAACAAGTACAAGATATTTATAATAAGCAGACCTCAGTGCAAGAAAGAGTCTTTCCAACACTGAAAAAGCACAGAGGCCAACTTTGACATTAAAATGTGTTCAAACAAGTACAAGATATTTACAATAAGCAGACCTCAGTGCAAGAAAGAGTCTTTCCAACAATGAAAAGCACAGAGGCCAACTTTGACATTAAAATGTGTTCAAACAAGTACAAGATATTTACAATAAGCAGACCTCAGTGCAAGAAAGAGTCTTTCCAACACTGAAAAAGCACAGAGGCCAACTTTGACATTAAAAAGTGTAAAAACAAGTACAAGATATTTACAATAAGCAGACCTCAGTGCAAGAAAGAGTCTTTCCAACACTGAAAAAGCACAGAGGCCAACTTTGACATTAAAAAGTGTAAAAACAAGTACAAGATATTTACAATAAGCAGACCTCAGTGCAAGAAAGAGTCTTTCAACCACTGAAAAAGCACAAAGGCCAACTTTGACATTAAAATGTGTTCAAACAAGTACAAGATATTTACAATAAGCAGACCTCAGTGCAAGAAAGAGTCTTTCCACCACTGAAAAGCACAAAGGCCAACTTTGACATTAAAATGTGTTCAAACAAGTACAAGATATTTAGAATAAGCAGACCTCAGTGCAAGAAAGACTCTTTCCAACACTGAAAAAGCACAAAGGCCAACTTTGACATTAAAATGTGCAAAAACAAGTACAAGATATTTACAATAAGCAGACCTCAGTGCAAGAAAGAGTCTTTCCAACACTGAAAAAGCACAGAGGCCAACTTTGACATTAAAATGTGCAAAAACAAGTACAAGATATTTACAATAAGCAGACCTCAGTGCAAGAAAGAGTCTTTCCAACACTGAAAAAGCACAAAGGCCAACTTTGACATTAAAAGGTGTTAAAACAAGTACAAGATATTTACAATAAGCAGACCTCAGTGCAAGAAAGAGTCTTTCCACCACTGAAAAAGCACAGAGGCCAACTTTGACATTAAAAAGTGTAAAAACAAGTACAAGATATTTACAATAAGCAGACCTCAGTGCAAGAAAGAGTCTTTCCAACAATGAAAAAGCACAGAGGCCAACTTTGACATTAAAAGGTGCAAAAACAAGTACAAGATATTTACAATAAGCAGACCTCAGTGCAAGAAAGAGTCTTTCCACCACTGAAAAAGCACAGAGGCCAACTTTGACATTAAAAAGTGTTCAAACAAGTACAAGATATTTACAATAAGCAGACCTCAGTGCAAGAAAGACTCTTTCCAACACTGAAAAGCACAAAGACCAACTTTGACATTAAAATGTGCAAAACAAGTACAAGATATTTACAATAAGCAGACCTCAGTACAAGAAAGAGTCTTTCCACCACTGAAAAAGCACAGAGGCATACTTTGACATTAAAAGGTGTTCAAACAAGTACAATATATTTACAATAAGCAGACCTCAGTGCAAGAAAGACTCTTTCCAACACTGAAAAAGCACAAAGGCCAACTTTGACATTAAAATGTGCAAAACAAGTACAAGATATTTACAATAAGCAGACCTCAGTGCAAGAAAGAGTCTTTCCACCACTGAAAAAGCACAGAGGCCAACTTTGACATTAAAATGTGTTCATACAAGTACAAGATATTGACAATAAGCAGACCTCAGTGCAAGAAAGACTCTTTCCAACACTGAAAAAGCACAAAGGCCAACTTTGACATTAAAAGGTGCAAAAACAAGTACAAGATATTTACAATAAGCAGACCTCAGTGCAAGAAAGAGTCTTTCCACCACTGAAAAAGCACAGAGGCCAACTTTGACATTAAAAAGTGTTCAAACAAGTACAAGATATTTACAATAAGCAGACCTCAGTGCAAGAAAGAGTCTTTCCAACACTGAAAAGCACAAAGACCAACTTTGACATTAAAATGTGCAAAACAAGTACAAGATATTTACAATAAGCAGACCTCAGTGCAAGAAAGACTCTTTCCAACACTGAAAAGCACAAAGACCAACTTTGACATTAAAATGTGCAAAACAAGTACAAGATATTTACAATAAGCAGACCTCAGTACAAGAAAGAGTCTTTCAACCACTGAAAAAGCACAGAGGCATACTTTGACATTAAAAGGTGTTCAAACAAGTACAATATATTTACAATAAGCAGACCTCAGTGCAAGAAAGAGTCTTTCCAACACTGAAAAGCACAAAGGCCAACTTTGACATTAAAATGTGTTCATACAAGTACAAGATATTGACAATAAGCAGACCTCAGTGCAAGAAAGACTCTTTCCAACACTGAAAAAGCACAAAGGCCAACTTTGACATTAAAATGTGCAAAAACAAGTACAAGATATTTACAATAAGCAGACCTCAGTGCAAGAAAGAGTCTTTCCACCACTGAAAAAGCACAGAGGCCAACTTTGACATTAAAAAGTGTTCAAACAAGTACAAGATATTTATAATAAGCAGACCTCAGTGCAAGAAAGAGTCTTTCCAACACTGAAAAAGCACAGAGGCCAACTTTGACATTAAAATGTGTTCAAACAAGTACAAGATATTTACAATAAGCAGACCTCAGTGCAAGAAAGAGTCTTTCCAACAATGAAAAGCACAGAGGCCAACTTTGACATTAAAATGTGTTCAAACAAGTACAAGATATTTACAATAAGCAGACCTCAGTGCAAGAAAGAGTCTTTCCAACACTGAAAAAGCACAGAGGCCAACTTTGACATTAAAAAGTGTAAAAACAAGTACAAGATATTTACAATAAGCAGACCTCAGTGCAAGAAAGAGTCTTTCCAACACTGAAAAAGCACAGAGGCCAACTTTGACATTAAAAAGTGTAAAAACAAGTACAAGATATTTACAATAAGCAGACCTCAGTGCAAGAAAGAGTCTTTCAACCACTGAAAAAGCACAAAGGCCAACTTTGACATTAAAATGTGTTCAAACAAGTACAAGATATTTACAATAAGCAGACCTCAGTGCAAGAAAGAGTCTTTCCACCACTGAAAAGCACAAAGGCCAACTTTGACATTAAAATGTGTTCAAACAAGTACAAGATATTTACAATAAGCAGACCTCAGTGCAAGAAAGAGTCTTTCCAACACTGAAAAAGCACAGAGGCCAACTTTGACATTAAAAAGTGTAAAAACAAGTACAAGATATTTACAATAAGCAGACCTCAGTGCAAGAAAGAGTCTTTCCAACACTGAAAAAGCACAGAGGCCAACTTTGACATTAAAATGTGTTCAAACAAGTACAAGATATTTACAATAAGCAGACCTCAGTGCAAGAAAGAGTCTTTCCAACACTGAAAAAGCACAGAGGCCAACTTTGACATTAAAAAGTGTAAAAACAAGTACAAGATATTTACAATAAGCAGACCTCAGTGCAAGAAAGAGTCTTTCCAACACTGAAAAAGCACAGAGGCCAACTTTGACATTAAAAAGTGTAAAAACAAGTACAAGATATTTACAATAAGCAGACCTCAGTGCAAGAAAGAGTCTTTCAACCACTGAAAAAGCACAAAGGCCAACTTTGACATTAAAATGTGTTCAAACAAGTACAAGATATTTACAATAAGCAGACCTCAGTGCAAGAAAGAGTCTTTCCACCACTGAAAAGCACAAAGGCCAACTTTGACATTAAAATGTGTTCAAACAAGTACAAGATATTTACAATAAGCAGACCTCAGTGCAAGAAAGACTCTTTCCAACACTGAAAAAGCACAAAGGCCAACTTTGACATTAAAATGTGCAAAAACAAGTACAAGATATTTACAATAAGCAGACCTCAGTGCAAGAAAGAGTCTTTCCAACACTGAAAAAGCACAGAGGCCAACTTTGACATTAAAATGTGCAAAAACAAGTACAAGATATTTACAATAAGCAGACCTCAGTGCAAGAAAGAGTCTTTCCAACACTGAAAAAGCACAAAGGCCAACTTTGACATTAAAAGGTGTTAAAACAAGTACAAGATATTTACAATAAGCAGACCTCAGTGCAAGAAAGAGTCTTTCCACCACTGAAAAAGCACAGAGGCCAACTTTGACATTAAAAAGTGTAAAAACAAGTACAAGATATTTACAATAAGCAGACCTCAGTGCAAGAAAGAGTCTTTCCAACAATGAAAAAGCACAGAGGCCAACTTTGACATTAAAAGGTGCAAAAACAAGTACAAGATATTTACAATAAGCAGACCTCAGTGCAAGAAAGAGTCTTTCCACCACTGAAAAAGCACAGAGGCCAACTTTGACATTAAAAAGTGTTCAAACAAGTACAAGATATTTACAATAAGCAGACCTCAGTGCAAGAAAGACTCTTTCCAACACTGAAAAGCACAAAGACCAACTTTGACATTAAAATGTGCAAAACAAGTACAAGATATTTACAATAAGCAGACCTCAGTACAAGAAAGAGTCTTTCCACCACTGAAAAAGCACAGAGGCATACTTTGACATTAAAAGGTGTTCAAACAAGTACAATATATTTACAATAAGCAGACCTCAGTGCAAGAAAGACTCTTTCCAACACTGAAAAAGCACAAAGGCCAACTTTGACATTAAAATGTGCAAAACAAGTACAAGATATTTACAATAAGCAGACCTCAGTGCAAGAAAGAGTCTTTCCACCACTGAAAAAGCACAGAGGCCAACTTTGACATTAAAATGTGTTCATACAAGTACAAGATATTGACAATAAGCAGACCTCAGTGCAAGAAAGACTCTTTCCAACACTGAAAAAGCACAAAGGCCAACTTTGACATTAAAAGGTGCAAAAACAAGTACAAGATATTTACAATAAGCAGACCTCAGTGCAAGAAAGAGTCTTTCCACCACTGAAAAAGCACAGAGGCCAACTTTGACATTAAAAAGTGTTCAAACAAGTACAAGATATTTACAATAAGCAGACCTCAGTGCAAGAAAGAGTCTTTCCAACACTGAAAAGCACAAAGACCAACTTTGACATTAAAATGTGCAAAACAAGTACAAGATATTTACAATAAGCAGACCTCAGTGCAAGAAAGACTCTTTCCAACACTGAAAAGCACAAAGACCAACTTTGACATTAAAATGTGCAAAACAAGTACAAGATATTTACAATAAGCAGACCTCAGTACAAGAAAGAGTCTTTCAACCACTGAAAAAGCACAGAGGCATACTTTGACATTAAAAGGTGTTCAAACAAGTACAATATATTTACAATAAGCAGACCTCAGTGCAAGAAAGAGTCTTTCCAACACTGAAAAGCACAAAGGCCAACTTTGACATTAAAATGTGTTCATACAAGTACAAGATATTGACAATAAGCAGACCTCAGTGCAAGAAAGACTCTTTCCAACACTGAAAAAGCACAAAGGCCAACTTTGACATTAAAATGTGCAAAAACAAGTACAAGATATTTACAATAAGCAGACCTCAGTGCAAGAAAGAGTCTTTCAACCACTGAAAAAGCACAAAGGCCAACTTTGACATTAAAATGTGTTCATACAAGTACAAGATATTTACAATAAGCAGACCTCAGTGCAAGAAAGACTCTTTCCACCACTGAAAAAGCACAGAGGCCAACTTTGACATTAAAATGTGTTCATACAAGTACAAGATATTTACAATAAGCAGACCTCAGTGCAAGAAAGACTCTTTCCAACAATGAAAAAGCACAAAGGCCAACTTTGACATTAAAATGTGCAAAAACAAGTACAAGATATTTACAATAAGCAGACCTCAGTGCAAGAAAGAGTCTTTCCAACACTGAAAAAGCACAAAGGCCAACTTTGACATTAAAAGGTGTAAAAACAAGTACAAGATATTTACAATAAGCAGACCTCAGTGCAAGAAAGAGTCTTTCCAACACTGAAAAAGCACAAAGGCCAACTTTGACATTAAAATGTGCAAAAACAAGTACAAGATATTTACAATAAGCAGACCTCAGTGCAAGAAAGAGTCTTTCAGACACTGAAAAAGCACAGAGGCCAACTTTGACATTAAAAGATGTAAAAACAAGTACAAGATATTTACAATAAGCAGACCTTAGTGCAAGAAAGAGTCTTTCAACCACTGAAAAGCACAAAGGCCAACTTTGACATTAAAATGTGCAAAAACAAGTACAAGATATTTACAATAAGCAGACCTCAGTGCAAGAAAGAGTCTTTCCAACACTGAAAAAGCACAAAGGCCAACTTTGACATTAAAATGTGTTCAAACAAGTACAAGATATTTACAATAAGCAGACCTCAGTGCAAGAAAGAGTCTTTCAACCACTGAAAAAGCACAAAGGCCAACTTTGACATTAAAATGTGTTCAAACAAGTACAAGATATTTACAATAAGCAGACCTCAGTGCAAGAAAGAGTCTTTCCAACACTGAAAAAGCACAGAGGCCAACTTTGACATTAAAATGTGCAAAAACAAGTACAAGATATTTACAATAAGCAGACCTCAGTGCAAGAAAGAGTCTTTCCAACACTGAAAAAGCACAGAGGCCAACTTTGACATTAAAAGGTGTAAAAACAAGTACAAGATATTTACAATAAGCAGACCTCAGTGCAAGAAAGACTCTTTCCAACACTGAAAAAGCACAAAGGCCAACTTTGACATTAAAATGTGCAAAAACAAGTACAAGATATTTACAATAAGCAGACCTCAGTGCAAGAAAGACTCTTTCCAACACTGAAAAGCACAAAGACCAACTTTGACATTAAAATGTGCAAAACAAGTACAAGATATTTACAATAAGCAGACCTCAGTGCAAGACAGACTCTTTCCAACACTGAAAAAGCACAAAGGCCAACTTTGACATTAAAATGTGCAAAAACAAGTACAAGATATTTACAATAAGCAGACCTCAGTGCAAGAAACACTCTTTCCAACACTGAAAAGCACAAAGACCAACTTTGACATTAAAATGTGCAAAAACAAGTACAAGATATTTACAATAAGCAGACCTCAGTGCAAGAAAGACTCTTTCCAACACTGAAAAAGCACAAAGGCCAACTTTGACATTAAAATGTGCAAAAACAAGTACAAGATATTTACAATAAGCAGACCTCAGTGCAAGAAAGACTCTTTCCAACACTGAAAAGCACAAAGACCAACTTTGACATTAAAATGTGCAAAAACAAGTACAAGATATTTACAATAAGCAGACCTCAGTGCAAGAAAGACTCTTTCCAACACTGAAAAGCACAAAGACCAACTTTGACATTAAAATGTGCAAAAACAAGTACAAGATATTTACAATAAGCAGACCTCAGTGCAAGAAAGACTCTTTCCAACACTGAAAAGCACAGAGGCCAACTTTGACATTAAAAGATGTAAAAACAAGTACAAGATATTTACAATAAGCAGACCTCAGTGCAAGAAAGAGTCTTTCAACCACTGAAAAAGCACAAAGGCCAACTTTGACGTTAAAATGTGTTCAAACAAGTACAAGATATTTACAATAAGCAGACCTCAGTGCAAAAAAGAGTCTTTCAACCACTGAAAAGCACAGAGGCCAACTTTGACATTAAAAGATGTAAAAACAAGTACAAGATATTTACAATAAGCAGACCTCAGTGCAAGAAAGAGTCTTTCAACCACTGAAAAGCACAGAGGCCAACTTTGACATTAAAATGTGTTCAAACAAGTACAAGATATTTACAATAAGCAGACCTCAGTGCAAGAAAGAGTCTTTCCACCACTGAAAAGCACAGAGGCCAACTTTGACATTACAAGGTGTAAAAACAAGTACAAGATATTTACAATAAGCAGACCTCAGTGCAAGAAAGAGTCTTTCCACCACTGAAAAAGCACAGAGGCCAACTTTGACATTAAAAGGTGTAAAAACAAGTACAATATATTTACAATAAGCAGACCTCAGTGCAAGAAAGAGTCTTTCCAACACTGAAAAAGCACAGAGGCCAACTTTGACATTAAAAGGTGTAAAAACAAGTACAATATATTTACAATAAGCAGCCCTCAGTGCAAGAAAGAGTCTTTCCAACACTGAAAAAGCACAGAGGCCAACTTTGACATTAAAAGGTGTAAAAACAAGTACAATATATTTACAATAAGCAGCCCTCAGTGCAAGAAAGAGTCTTTCCAACACTGAAAAAGCACAGAGGCCAACTTTGACATTAAAAGGTGTAAAAACAAGTACAATATATTTACAATAAGCAGACCTCAGTGCAAGAAAGAGTCTTTCCAACACTGAAAAAGCACAAAGGCCAACTTTGACATTAAAATGTGCAAAAACAAGTACAAGATATTTACAATAAGCAGACCTCAGTGCAAGAAAGAGTCTTTCAACCACTGAAAAGCACAGAGGCCAACTTTGACATTAAAATGTGTTCAAACAAGTACAAGATATTTACAATAAGCAGACCTCAGTGCAAGAAAGACTCTTTCCACCACTGAAAGGCACAAAGGCCAACTTTGACATTAAAATGTGTTCATACAAGTACAAGATATTTACAATAAGCAGACCTCAGTGCAAGAAAGAGTCTTTCCAACACTGAAAAAGCACAGAAGCCAACTTTGACATTAAAATGTTTTCAAACAAGTACAAGATATTTACAATAAGCAGACCTCAGTGCAAGAAAGACTCTTTCCACCACTGAAAGGCACAAAGGCCAACTTTGACATTAAAATGTGTTCATACAAGTACAAGATATTTACAATAAGCAGACCTCAGTGCAAGAAAGAGTCTTTCCAACACTGAAAAAGCACAAAGACCAACTTTGACATTAAAATGTTTTCAAACAAGTACAAGATATTTACAATAAGCAGACCTCAGTGCATGAAAGAGTCTTTCCACCACTGAAAAAGCACAGAAGCCAACTTTGACATTAAAATGTGTTCAAACAAGTACAAGATATTTACAATAAGCAGACCTCAGTGCAAAAAAGAGTCTTTCCAACAATAAAAAAGCACAAAGGCCAACTTTGACATTAAAATGTTTTCAAACAAGTACAAGATATTTACAATAAGCAGACCTCAGTGCATGAAAGAGTCTTTCCACCACTGAAAAAGCACAGAAGCCAACTTTGACATTAAAATGTGTTCAAACAAGTACAAGATATTTACAATAAGCAGACCTCAGTGCAAAAAAGAGTCTTTCCAACAATAAAAAAGCACAAAGGCCAACTTTGACATTAAAATGTTTTTAAACAAGTACAAGATATTTACAATAAGCAGACCTCAAAGCAAGAAAGAGTCTTTCCAACAATAAAAAAGCACAAAGGCCAACTTTGACATTAAAATGTTTTCAAACAAGTACAAGATATTTACAATAAGCAGACCTCAGTGCAAGAAAGACTCTTTCCACCACTGAAAAGCACAAAGGCCAACTTTGACATTAAAATGTGTTCATACAAGTACAAGATATTTACAATAAGCAGACCTCAGTGCAAGAAAGAGTCTTTCCAACACTGAAAAAGCACAGAGGCCAACTTTGACATTAAAAGATGTAAAAACAAGTACAAGATATTTACAATAAGCAGACCTCAGTGCAAGAAAGACTCTTTCCACCACTGAAAAGCACAGAGGCCAACTTTGACATTAAAATGTGTTCAAACAAGTACAAGATATTTACAATAAGCAGACCTCAGTGCAAGAAAGACTCTTTCCACCACTGAAAAGCACAAAGGCCAACTTTGACATTAAAATGTGTTCATACAAGTACAAGATATTTACAATAAGCAGACCTCAGTGCAAGAAAGAGTCTTTCAACCACTGAAAAAGCACAAAGGCCAACTTTGACATTAAAATGTTTTCAAACAAGTACAAGATATTTACAATAAGCAGACCTCAGTGCATGAAAGAGTCTTTCCAACACTGAAAAAGCACAAAGACCAACTTTGACATTAAAATGTTTTCAAACAAGTACAAGATATTTACAATAAGCAGACCTCAGTGCATGAAAGAGTCTTTCCACCACTGAAAAAGCACAGAAGCCAACTTTGACATTAAAATGTGTTCAAACAAGTACAAGATATTTACAATAAGCAGACCTCAGTGCAAAAAAGAGTCTTTCCAACAATAAAAAAGCACAAAGGCCAACTTTGACATTAAAATGTTTTCAAACAAGTACAAGATATTTACAATAAGCAGACCTCAAAGCAAGAAAGAGTCTTTCCAACAATAAAAAAGCACAAAGGCCAACTTTGACATTAAAATGTTTTCAAACAAGTACAAGATATTTACAATAAGCAGACCTCAGTGCAAGAAAGAGTCTTTCCAACACTGAAAAAGCACAGAGGCCAACTTTGACATTAAAATGTGTTCAAACAAGTACAAGATATTTACAATAAGCAGACCTCAGTGCAAGAAAGACTCTTTCCACCACTGAAAAGCACAAAGGCCAACTTTGACATTAAAATGTGTTCATACAAGTACAAGATATTTACAATAAGCAGACCTCAGTGCAAGAAAGAGTCTTTCCAACACTGAAAAAGCACAGAGGCCAACTTTGACATTAAAAGATGTAAAAACAAGTACAAGATATTTACAATAAGCAGACCTCAGTGCAAGAAAGACTCTTTCCACCACTGAAAAGCACAGAGGCCAACTTTGACATTAAAATGTGTTCAAACAAGTACAAGATATTTACAATAAGCAGACCTCAGTGCAAGAAAGACTCTTTCCACCACTGAAAAGCACAAAGGCCAACTTTGACATTAAAATGTGTTCATACAAGTACAAGATATTTACAATAAGCAGACCTCAGTGCAAGAAAGAGTCTTTCAACCACTGAAAAAGCACAAAGGCCAACTTTGACATTAAAATGTTTTCAAACAAGTACAAGATATTTACAATAAGCAGACCTCAGTGCAAGAAAGAGTCTTTCAACCACTGAAAAAGCACAAAGGCCAACTTTGACATTAAAATGTTTTCAAACAAGTACAAGATATTTACAATAAGCAGACCTCAGTGCAAGAAAGAGTCTTTCAACCACTGAAAAAGCACAGAGGCCAACTTTGACATTAAAAGGTGTAAAAACAAGTACAAGATATTTACAATAAGCAGACCTCAGTGCAAGAAAGACTCTTTCCAACACTGAAAAGCACAGAGGCCAACTTTGACATTAAAATGTGTTCAAACAAGTACAAGATATTTACAATAAGCAGACCTCAGTGCAAGAAAGAGTCTTTCCACCACTGAAAAGCACAGAGGCCAACTTTGACATTAAAATGTGTTCAAACAAGTACAAGATATTTACAATAAGCAGACCTCAGTGCAAGAAAGAGTCTTTCCACCACTGAAAAGCACAGAGGCCAACTTTGACATTAAAATGTGTTCAAACAAGTACAAGATATTTACAATAAGCAGACCTCAGTGCAAAAAAGAGTCTTTCCACCACTGAAAAGCACAGAGGCCAACTTTGACATTAAAATGTGTTCATACAAGTACAAGATATTTACAATAAGCAGACCTCAATGCAAGAAAGAGTCTTTCCACCACTGAAAAGCACAGAGGCCAACTTTGACATTAAAATGTGTTCATACAAGTACAAGATATTTACAATAAGCAGACCTCAATGCAAGAAAGAGTCTTTCCAACAATAAAAAAGCACAGAGGCCAACTTTGACATTAAAATGTGTTCAAACAAGTACAAGATATTTACAATAAGCAGACCTCAGTGCAAAAAAGAGTCTTTCAACCACTGAAAAAGCACAAAGGCCAACTTTGACATTAAAATGTTTTCAAACAAGTACAAGATATTTACAATAAGCAGACCTCAGTGCAAAAAAGAGTCTTTCAACCACTGAAAAAGCACAAAGGCCAACTTTGACATTAAAATGTGCAAAAACAAGTACACTATATTTACAATAAGCAGACCTCAGTGCAAGAAAGACTCTTTCCAACACTGAAAAAGCACAGAAGCCAACTTTGACATTACAAGGTGTAAAAACAAGTACAAGATATTTACAATAAGCAGACCTCAGTGCAAAAAAGAGTCTTTCCACCACTGAAAAGCACAGAGGCCAACTTTGACATTAAAATGTGTTCATACAAGTACAAGATATTTACAATAAGCAGACCTCAATGCAAGAAAGAGTCTTTCCAACAATAAAAAAGCACAGAGGCCAACTTTGACATTAAAATGTGTTCAAACAAGTACAAGATATTTACAATAAGCAGACCTCAGTGCAAAAAAGAGTCTTTCAACCACTGAAAAAGCACAGAGGCCAACTTTGACATTAAAATGTGTTAAAACAAGTACAAGATATTTACAATAAGCAGACCTCAGTGCATGAAAGAGTCTTTCCACCACTGAAAAAGCACAGAAGCCAACTTTGACATTAAAATGTTTTCAAACACGTACAAGATATTTACAATAAGCAGACCTCAGTGCAAGAAAGAGTCTTTCCAACACTGAAAAAGCACAGAGGCCAACTTTGACATTAAAATGTGTTCAAACAAGTACAAGATATTTACAATAAGCAGACCTCAGTGCAAGAAAGAGTCTTTCCAACACTGAAAAAGCACAGAGGCCAACTTTGACATTAAAATGTGTTCAAACAAGTACAAGATATTTACAATAAGCAGACCTCAGTGCAAGAAAGAGTCTTTCCAACACTGAAAAAGCACAGAAGCCAACTTTGACATTAAAATGTGTTCAAACAAGTACAAGATATTTACAATAAGCAGACCTCAGTGCATGAAAGAGTCTTTCCAACACTGAAAAAGCACAGAGGCCAACTTTGACATTAAAATGTGTTCAAACAAGTACAAGATATTTACAATAAGCAGACCTCAGTGCATGAAAGAGTCTTTCCAACACTGAAAAAGCACAGAAGCCAACTTTGACATTAAAATGTTTTCAAACAAGTACAAGATATTTACAATAAGCAGACCTCAGTGCAAGAAAGAGTCTTTCCAACACTGAAAAAGCACAAAGGCCAACTTTGACATTAAAATGTGCAAAAACAAGTACAAGATATTTACAATAAGCAGACCTCAGTGCAAGAAAGACTCTTTCCAACACTGAAAAAGCACAGAAGCCAACTTTGACATTAAAATGTGTAAAAACAAGTACAAGATATTTACAATAAGCAGACCTCAGTGCAAAAAAGAGTCTTTCCACCACTGAAAAGCACAGAGGCCAACTTTGACATTAAAATGTTTTCAAACAAGTACAAGATATTTACAATAAGCAGACCTCAATGCAAGAAAGAGTCTTTCCAACAATAAAAAAGCACAGAGGCCAACTTTGACATTAAAATGTTTTCAAACAAGTACAAGATATTTACAATAAGCAGACCTCAGTGCAAGAAAGACTCTTTCCAACACTGAAAAAGCACAGAGGCCAACTTTGACATTAAAATGTGTTCAAACAAGTACAAGATATTTACAATAAGCAGACCTCAGTGCAAGAAAGAGTCTTTCCAACACTGAAAAAGCACAAAGGCCAACTTTGACATTAAAATGTGCAAAAACAAGTACACTATATTTACAATAAGCAGACCTCAGTGCAAGAAAGAGTCTTTCCAACACTGAAAAAGCACAGAGGCCAACTTTGACATTAAAATGTTTTCAAACAAGTACAAGATATTTACAATAAGCAGACCTCAGTGCATGAAAGAGTCTTTCCACCACTGAAAAGAACAGAGGCCAACTTTGACATTAAAATGTGTTCAAACAAGTACAAGATATTTACAATAAGCAGACCTCAGTGCAAGAAAGAGTCTTTCCAACACTGAAAAAGCACAGAGGCCAACTTTGACATTAAAATGTTTTCAAACAAGTACAAGATATTTACAATAAGCAGACCTCAGTGCATGAAAGAGTCTTTCCACCACTGAAAAGAACAGAGGCCAACTTTGACATTAAAATGTGTTCATACAAGTACAAGATATTTACAATAAGCAGACCTCAATGCAAGAAAGAGTCTTTCCAACAATAAAAAAGCACAGAGGCCAACTTTGACATTAAAATTTTTTCAAACAAGTACAAGATATTTACAATAAGCAGACCTCAGTGCATGAAAGAGTCTTTCCACCACTGAAAAGCACAGAGGCCAACTTTGACATTAAAACAAGTACAAGATATTTACAATAAGCAGACCTCAATGCAAGAAAGAGTCTTTCCAACACTGAAAAAGCACAGAGGCCAACTTTGACATTAAAATTTTTTCAAACAAGTACAAGATATTTACAATAAGCAGACCTCAGTGCATGAAAGAGTCTTTCCACCACTGAAAAGCACAGAGGCCAACTTTGACATTAAAATGTGTTCAAACAAGTACAAGATATTTACAATAAGCAGACCTCAGTGCAAGAAAGAGTCTTTCAACCACTGAAAAAGCACAAAGGCCAACTTTGACATTAAAATGTGTTCAAACAAGTACAAGATATTTACAATAAGCAGACCTCAGTGCAAGAAAGAGTCTTTCCAACACTGAAAAAGCACAGAGGCCAACTTTGACATTAAAACAATTACAAGATATTTACAATAAGCAGACCTCAGTGCAAGAAAGACTCTTTCCAACACTGAAAAAGCACAAAGGCCAACTTTGACATTAAAACGAGTACAAGATATTTACAATAAGCAGACCTCAGTGCAAGAAAGAGTCTTTCCAACAAGAAAAAAGCACAGAGGCCAACTTTGACATTAAAAGGTGCAAAAACAAGTACAAGATATTTACAATAAGCAGACCTCAGTGCAAGAAAGAGTCTTTCAACGACTGAAAAAGCACAGAGGCCAACTTTGACATTAAAATGTGTTCAAACAAGTACAAGATATTTACAATAAGCAGACCTCAGTGCAAGAAAGAGTCTTTCCAACACTGAAAAAGCACAGAGGCCAACTTTGACATTAAAATGTGTTCAAACAAGTACAAGATATTTACAATAAGCAGACCTCAGTGCAAGAAAGAGTCTTTCCAACACTGAAAAAGCACAAAGGCCAACTTTGACATTAAAATGTGTTCAAACAAGTACAAGATATTTACAATAAGCAGACCTCAGTGCAAGAAAGACTCTTTCCAACACTGAAAAAGCACAGAGGCCAACTTTGACATTAAAACGAGTACAAGATATTTACAATAAGCAGACCTCAGTGCAAGAAAGAGTCTTTCCAACACTGAAAAAGCACAAAGGCCAACTTTGACATTAAAACGAGTACAAGATATTTACAATAAGCAGACCTCAGTGCAAGAAAGAGTCTTTCCAACACTGAAAAGCACAGAGGCCAACTTTGACATTAAAACAAGTACAAGATATTTACAATAAGCAGACCTCAGTGCAAGAAAGACTCTTTCCAACACTGAAAAAGCACAAAGGCCAACTTTGACATTAAAACGAGTACAAGATATTTACAATAAGCAGACCTCAGTGCAAGAAAGAGTCTTTCCAACACTGAAAAGCACAGAGGCCAACTTTGACATTAAAACAAGTACAAGATATTTACAATAAGCAGACCTCAGTGCAAGAAAGACTCTTTCCAACACTGAAAAAGCACAGAGGCCAACTTTGACATTAAAAGATGTAAAAACAAGTACAAGATATTTACAATAAGCAGACCTCAGTGCAAGAAAGACTCTTTCCAACACTGAAAAGCACAAAGACCAACTTTGACATTAAAAAGAGTACAAGATATTTACAATAAGCAGACCTCAGTGCAAGAAAGAGTCTTTCCAACACCGAAAAGCACAGAGGCCAACTTTGACATTAAAAGATGTAAAAACAAGTACAAGATATTTACAATAAGCAGACCTCAGTGCAAGAAAGAGTCTTTCCACCACTGAAAAGCACAGAGGCCAACTTTGACATTAAAATGTGTTCATACAAGTACAAGATATTGACAATAAGCAGACCTCAGTGCAAGAAAGACTATTTCCAACACTGAAAAGCACAAAGACCAACTTTGACATTAAAAAGAGTACAAGATATTTACAATAAGCAGACCTCAGTGCAAGAAAGACTCTTTCCAACACTGAAAAAGCACAAAGGCCAACGTTGACATTTAAACAAGTACAAGATATTTACAATAAGCAGACCTCAGTGCAAGAAAGACTCTTTCCAACACTGAAAAAGCACAAAGGCCAACTTTGACATTAAAATGTGCAAAAACAAGTACAAGATATTTACAATAAGCAGACCTCAGTGCAAGAAAGACTCTTTCCAACACTGAAAAAGCACAAAGACCAACTTTGACATTAAAATGTGCAAAACAAGTACAAGATATTTACAATAAGCAGACCTCAGTGCAAGAAAGAGTCTTTCCAACACTGAAAAAGCACAAAGGCCAACTTTGACATTAAAACAAGTACAAGATATTTACAATAAGCAGACCTCAGTGCAAGAAAGACTCTTTCCAACACTGAAAAAGCACAAAGACCAACTTTGACATTAAAACAAGTAGAAGATATTTACAATAAGCAGACCTCAGTGCAAGAAAGACTCTTTCCAACACTGAAAAAGCACAGAAGCCAACTTTGACATTAAAAGGTGTAAAAACAAGTACAAGATATTTACAATAAGCAGACCTCAGTGCAAGAAAGACTCTTTCCAACACTGAAAAAGCACAAAGGCCAACGTTGACATTTAAACAAGTACAAGATATTTACAATAAGCAGACCTCAGTGCAAGAAAGACTCTTTCCAACACTGAAAAAGCACAAAGGCCAACGTTGACATTTAAACAAGTACAAGATATTTACAATAAGCAGACCTCAGTGCAAGAAAGACTCTTTCCAACACTGAAAAAGCACAGAAGCCAACTTTGACATTAAAAGGTGCAAAAACAAGTACAAGATATTTACAATAAGCAGACCTCAGTGCAAGAAAGAGTCTTTCCAACACTGGAAAAGCACAGAGGCCAACTTTGACATTAAAATGTGTTCAAACAAGTACAAGATATTTACAATAAGCAGACCTCAGTGCAAGAAAGAGTCTTTCCAACACTGAAAAAGCACAAAGGCCAACTTTGACATTAAAATGTGCAAAAACAAGTACACTATATTTACAATAAGCAGACCTCAGTGCAAGAAAGACTCTTTCCAACACTGAAAAAGCACAGAAGCCAACTTTGACATTACAAGGTGTAAAAACAAGTACAAGATATTTACAATAAGCAGACCTGAGTGCAAGAAAGAGTCTTTCCACCACTGAAAAGCACAGAGGCCAACTTTGACATTAAAATGTGTTCATACAAGTACAAGATATTTACAATAAGCAGACCTCAGTGCAAAAAAGAGTCTTTCAACCACTGAAAAAGCACAAAGGCCAACTTTGACATTAAAATGTTTTCAAACAAGTACAAGATATTTACAATAAGCAGACCTCAGTGCAAGAAAGAGTCTTTCCAACACTGAAAAAGCACAAAGGCCAACTTTGACATTAAAATGTGCAAAAACAAGTACAAGATATTTACAATAAGCAGACCTCAGTGCAAGAAAGACTCTTTCCAACACTGAAAAAGCACAAAGGCCAACTTTGACATTAAAACGAGTACAAGATATTTACAATAAGCAGACCTCAGTGCATGAAAGAGTCTTTCCACCACTGAAAAGCACAGAGGCCAACTTTGACATTAAAATGTGTTCAAACAAGTACAAGATATTTACAATAAGCAGACCTCAGTGCATGAAAGAGTCTTTCCACCACTGAAAAGCACAGAGGCCAACTTTGACATTAAAATGTGTTCAAACAAGTACAAGATATTTACAATAAGCAGACCTCAGTGCAAGAAAGAGTCTTTCAACCACTGAAAAAGCACAAAAGCCAACTTTGACATTAAAATGTGTTCAAACAAGTACAAGATATTTACAATAAGCAGACCTCAGTGCAAGAAAGAGTCTTTCCAACACTGAAAAAGCACAGAGGCCAACTTTGACATTAAAACAAGTACAAGATATTTACAATAAGCAGACCTCAGTGCAAGAAAGACTCTTTCCAACACTGAAAAAGCACAAAGGCCAACTTTGACATTAAAACGAGTACAAGATATTTACAATAAGCAGACCTCAGTGCAAGAAAGAGTCTTTCCAACAAGAAAAAAGCACAGAGGCCAACTTTGACATTAAAAGGTGCAAAAACAAGTACAAGATATTTACAATAAGCAGACCTCAGTGCAAGAAAGAGTCTTTCAACGACTGAAAAAGCACAGAGGCCAACTTTGACATTAAAATGTGTTCAAACAAGTACAAGATATTTACAATAAGCAGACCTCAGTGCAAGAAAGAGTCTTTCCAACACTGAAAAAGCACAGAGGCCAACTTTGACATTAAAATGTGTTCAAACAAGTACAAGATATTTACAATAAGCAGACCTCAGTGCAAGAAAGAGTCTTTCCAACACTGAAAAAGCACAAAGGCCAACTTTGACATTAAAATGTGTTCAAACAAGTACAAGATATTTACAATAAGCAGACCTCAGTGCAAGAAAGACTCTTTCCAACACTGAAAAAGCACAGAGGCCAACTTTGACATTAAAACGAGTACAAGATATTTACAATAAGCAGACCTCAGTGCAAGAAAGAGTCTTTCCAACACTGAAAAAGCACAAAGGCCAACTTTGACATTAAAACGAGTACAAGATATTTACAATAAGCAGACCTCAGTGCAAGAAAGAGTCTTTCCAACACTGAAAAGCACAGAGGCCAACTTTGACATTAAAACAAGTACAAGATATTTACAATAAGCAGACCTCAGTGCAAGAAAGACTCTTTCCAACACTGAAAAAGCACAAAGGCCAACTTTGACATTAAAACGAGTACAAGATATTTACAATAAGCAGACCTCAGTGCAAGAAAGAGTCTTTCCAACACTGAAAAGCACAGAGGCCAACTTTGACATTAAAACAAGTACAAGATATTTACAATAAGCAGACCTCAGTGAGAGAAAGACTCTTTCCAACACTGAAAAAGCACAGAGGCCAACTTTGACATTAAAAGATGTAAAAACAAGTACAAGATATTTACAATAAGCAGACCTCAGTGCAAGAAAGACTCTTTCCAACACTGAAAAGCACAAAGACCAACTTTGACATTAAAAAGAGTACAAGATATTTACAATAAGCAGACCTCAGTGCAAGAAAGAGTCTTTCCAACACTGAAAAAGCACAAAGGCCAACTTTGACATTAAAACGAGTACAAGATATTTACAATAAGCAGACCTCAGTGCAAGAAAGACTCTTTCCAACACTGAAAAAGCACAAAGGCCAACTTTGACATTAAAACGAGTACAAGATATTTACAATAAGCAGACCTCAGTGCAAGAAAGACTCTTTCCAACACTGAAAAAGCACAAAGGCCAACTTTGACATTAAAACGAGTACAAGATATTTACAATAAGCAGACCTCAGTGCAAGAAAGAGTCTTTCCAACACTGAAAAGCACAGAGGCCAACTTTGACATTAAAAGATGTAAAAACAAGTACAAGATATTTACAATAAGCAGACCTCAGTGCAAGAAAGAGTCTTTCCACCACTGAAAAGCACAGAGGCCAACTTTGACATTAAAATGTGTTCATACAAGTACAAGATATTGACAATAAGCAGACCTCAGTGCAAGAAAGACTATTTCCAACACTGAAAAGCACAAAGACCAACTTTGACATTAAAAAGAGTACAAGATATTTACAATAAGCAGACCTCAGTGCAAGAAAGACTCTTTCCAACACTGAAAAAGCACAAAGGCCAACGTTGACATTTAAACAAGTACAAGATATTTACAATAAGCAGACCTCAGTGCAAGAAAGACTCTTTCCAACACTGAAAAAGCACAAAGGCCAACTTTGACATTAAAATGTGCAAAAACAAGTACAAGATATTTACAATAAGCAGACCTCAGTGCAAGAAAGACTCTTTCCAACACTGAAAAAGCACAAAGACCAACTTTGACATTAAAATGTGCAAAACAAGTACAAGATATTTACAATAAGCAGACCTCAGTGCAAGAAAGAGTCTTTCCAACACTGAAAAAGCACAAAGGCCAACTTTGACATTAAAACAAGTACAAGATATTTACAATAAGCAGACCTCAGTGCAAGAAAGACTC
This sequence comes from Perissodus microlepis, assembly GCF_051167445.1. Taxonomy (NCBI): domain Eukaryota; kingdom Metazoa; phylum Chordata; class Actinopteri; order Cichliformes; family Cichlidae; genus Perissodus; species Perissodus microlepis. Next base: position 172,944 of record NW_028182047.1, on the reverse strand, counting down.
TTTCCAACACTGAAAAAGCACAAAGACCAACTTTGACATTAAAACAAGTAGAAGATATTTACAATAAGCAGACCTCAGTGCAAGAAAGACTCTTTCCAACACTGAAAAAGCACAGAAGCCAACTTTGACATTAAAAGGTGTAAAAACAAGTACAAGATATTTACAATAAGCAGACCTCAGTGCAAGAAAGACTCTTTCCAACACTGAAAAAGCACAAAGGCCAACGTTGACATTTAAACAAGTACAAGATATTTACAATAAGCAGACCTCAGTGCAAGAAAGACTCTTTCCAACACTGAAAAAGCACAAAGGCCAACGTTGACATTTAAACAAGTACAAGATATTTACAATAAGCAGACCTCAGTGCAAGAAAGACTCTTTCCAACACTGAAAAAGCACAGAAGCCAACTTTGACATTAAAAGGTGCAAAAACAAGTACAAGATATTTACAATAAGCAGACCTCAGTGCAAGAAAGAGTCTTTCCAACACTGGAAAAGCACAGAGGCCAACTTTGACATTAAAATGTGTTCAAACAAGTACAAGATATTTACAATAAGCAGACCTCAGTGCAAGAAAGAGTCTTTCCAACACTGAAAAAGCACAAAGGCCAACTTTGACATTAAAATGTGCAAAAACAAGTACACTATATTTACAATAAGCAGACCTCAGTGCAAGAAAGACTCTTTCCAACACTGAAAAAGCACAGAAGCCAACTTTGACATTACAAGGTGTAAAAACAAGTACAAGATATTTACAATAAGCAGACCTGAGTGCAAGAAAGAGTCTTTCCACCACTGAAAAGCACAGAGGCCAACTTTGACATTAAAATGTGTTCATACAAGTACAAGATATTTACAATAAGCAGACCTCAGTGCAAAAAAGAGTCTTTCAACCACTGAAAAAGCACAAAGGCCAACTTTGACATTAAAATGTTTTCAAACAAGTACAAGATATTTACAATAAGCAGACCTCAGTGCAAGAAAGAGTCTTTCCAACACTGAAAAAGCACAAAGGCCAACTTTGACATTAAAATGTGCAAAAACAAGTACAAGATATTTACAATAAGCAGACCTCAGTGCAAGAAAGACTCTTTCCAACACTGAAAAAGCACAAAGGCCAACATTGACATTAAAACGAGTACAAGATATTTACAATAAGCAGACCTCAGTGCAAGAAAGAGTCTTTCCACCACTGAAAAGCACAAAGGCCAACTTTGACATTAAAACGAGTACAAGATATTTACAATAAGCAGACCTCAGTGCATGAAAGAGTCTTTCCACCACTGAAAAGCACAGAGGCCAACTTTGACATTAAAATGTGTTCATACAAGTACAAGATATTTACAATAAGCAGACCTCAATGCAAGAAAGAGTCTTTCCAACAATAAAAAAGCACAGAAGCCAACTTTGACATTAAAAGGTGTAAAAACAAGTACAAGATATTTACAATAAGCAGACCTCAGTGCAAGAAAGACTCTTTCCAACACTGAAAAAGCACAGAAGCCAACTTTGACATTAAAAGGTGTAAAAACAAGTACAAGATATTTACAATAAGCAGACCTCAGTGCAAGAAAGACTCTTTCCAACACTGAAAAAGCACAAAGACCAACTTTGACATTAAAATGTGCAAAACAAGTACAAGATATTTACAATAAGCAGACCTCAGTGCAAGAAAGAGTCTTTCCAACACTGAAAAAGCACAAAGGCCAACTTTGACATTAAAACAAGTACAAGATATTTACAATAAGCAGACCTCAGTGCAAGAAAGACTCTTTCCAACACTGAAAAAGCACAAAGACCAACTTTGACATTAAAACAAGTAGAAGATATTTACAATAAGCAGACCTCAGTGCAAGAAAGACTCTTTCCAACACTGAAAAAGCACAGAAGCCAACTTTGACATTAAAAGGTGTAAAAACAAGTACAAGATATTTACAATAAGCAGACCTCAGTGCAAGAAAGACTCTTTCCAACACTGAAAAAGCACAAAGGCCAACGTTGACATTTAAACAAGTACAAGATATTTACAATAAGCAGACCTCAGTGCAAGAAAGACTCTTTCCAACACTGAAAAAGCACAAAGGCCAACGTTGACATTTAAACAAGTACAAGATATTTACAATAAGCAGACCTCAGTGCAAGAAAGACTCTTTCCAACACTGAAAAAGCACAGAAGCCAACTTTGACATTAAAAGGTGTTCAAACAAGTACAAGATATTTACAATAAGCAGACCTCAGTGCAAGAAAGAGTCTTTCCAACACTGAAAAAGCACAGAGGCCAACTTTGACATTAAAATGTGTTCAAACAAGTACAAGATATTTACAATAAGCAGACCTCAGTGCAAGAAAGAGTCTTTCCAACACTGAAAAAGCACAAAGGCCAACTTTGACATTAAAATGTGCAAAAACAAGTACACTATATTTACAATAAGCAGACCTCAGTGCAAGAAAGACTCTTTCCAACACTGAAAAAGCACAGAAGCCAACTTTGACATTACAAGGTGTAAAAACAAGTACAAGATATTTACAATAAGCAGACCTGAGTGCAAGAAAGAGTCTTTCCACCACTGAAAAGCACAGAGGCCAACTTTGACATTAAAATGTGTTCATACAAGTACAAGATATTTACAATAAGCAGACCTCAGTGCAAAAAAGAGTCTTTCAACCACTGAAAAAGCACAAAGGCCAACTTTGACATTAAAATGTTTTCAAACAAGTACAAGATATTTACAATAAGCAGACCTCAGTGCAAGAAAGAGTCTTTCCAACACTGAAAAAGCACAGAGGCCAACTTTGACATTAAAATGTGTTCAAACAAGTACAAGATATTTACAATAAGCAGACCTCAGTGCAAGAAAGAGTCTTTCCAACACTGAAAAAGCACAGAGGCCAACTTTGACATTAAAATGTGCAAAACAAGTACAAGATATTTACAATAAGCAGACCTCAGTGCAAGAAAGACTCTTTCCAACACTGAAAAAGCACAAAGGCCAACTTTGACATTAAAAGATGTAAAAACAAGTACAAGATATTTACAATAAGCAGACCTCAGTGCAAGAAAGAGTCTTTCCAACACTGAAAAAGCACAGAAGCCAACTTTGACATTAAAAGGTGTAAAAACAAGTACAAGATATTTACAATAAGCAGACCTCAGTGCAAGAAAGACTCTTTCCAACACTGAAAAAGCACAAAGGCCAACGTTGACATTTAAACAAGTACAAGATATTTACAATAAGCAGACCTCAGTGCAAGAAAGACTCTTTCCAACACTGAAAAAGCACAAAGGCCAACTTTGACATTAAAAGGTGTAAAAACAAGTACAAGATATTTACAATAAGCAGACCTCAGTGCAAGAAAGACTCTTTCCAACACTGAAAAAGCACAAAGGCCAACGTTGACATTAAAAGGTGTAAAAACAAGTACAAGATATTTACAATAAGCAGACCTCAGTGCAAGAAAGAGTCTTTCCAACACTGAAAAAGCACAGAGGCCAACTTTGACATTAAAATGTGTTCAAACAAGTACAAGATATTTACAATAAGCAGACCTCAGTGCAAGAAAGAGTCTTTCCAACACTGAAAAAGCACAGAGGCCAACTTTGACATTAAAATGTTTTCAAACAAGTACAAGATATTTACAATAAGCAGACCTCAGTGCAAGAAAGAGTCTTTCCAACACTGAAAAAGCACAGAGGCCAACTTTGACATTAAAATGTGTTCAAACAAGTACAAGATATTTACAATAAGCAGACCTCAGTGCAAGAAAGAGTCTTTCCACCACTGAAAAGCACAGAGGCCAACTTTGACATTAAAATGTGTTCATACAAGTACAAGATATTTACAATAAGCAGACCTCAATGCAAGAAAGAGTCTTTCCAACAATAAAAAAGCACAGAGGCCAACTTTGACATTAAAATGTGTTCAAACAAGTACAAGATATTTACAATAAGCAGACCTCAGTGCAAGAAAGAGTCTTTCCAACACTGAAAAAGCACAGAGGCCAACTTTGACATTAAAATGTGTTCAAACAAGTACAAGATATTTACAATAAGCAGACCTCAGTGCAAGAAAGAGTCTTTCCAACACTTAAAAAGCACAGAGGCCAACTTTGACATTAAAATGTGTTCAAACAAGTACAAGATATTTACAATAAGCAGACCTCAGTGCATGAAAGAGTCTTTCCACCACTGAAAAGCACAAAGGCCAACTTTGACATTAAAATGTGTTCATACAAGTACAAGATATTTACAATAAGCAGACCTCAATGCAAGAAAGAGTCTTTCCAACAATAAAAAAGCACAGAGGCCAACTTTGACGTTAAAATGTGTTCAAACAAGTACAAGATATTTACAATAAGCAGACCTCAGTGCAAGAAAGACTCTTTCAACCACTGAAAAAGCACAAAGGCCAACTTTGACATTAAAATGTGTTCAAACAAGTACAATATATTTACAATAAGCAGACCTCAGTGCAAGAAAGACTCTTTCCAACACTGAAAAGCACAAAGACCAACTTTGACATTAAAATGTGCAAAACAAGTACAAGATATTTACAATAAGCAGACCTCAGTGCAAAAAAGAGTCTTTCCAACAATAAAAAAGCACAGAGGCCAACTTTGACATTAAAATGTGTTCAAACAAGTACAAGATATTTACAATAAGCAGACCTCAGTGCAAGAAAGAGTCTTTCCAACACTGAAAAAGCACAGAGGCCAACTTTGACATTAAAAGGTGTAAAAACAAGTACAAGATATTTACAATAAGCAGACCTCAGTGCAAGAAGGACTCTTTCTAACACTGAAAAAGCACAAAGGCCAACTTTGACATTAAAATGTGCAAAAACAAGTACAATATATTTACAATAAGCAGACCTCAGTGCAAGAAAGACTCTTTCCAACACTGAAAAAGCACAAAGGCCAACTTTGACATTAAAACAAGTACAAGATATTTACAATAAGCAGACCTCAGTGCAAGAAAGACTCTTTCCAACACTGAAAAAGCACAAAGGCCAACTTTGACATTAAAACGAGTACAAGATATTTACAATAAGCAGACCTCAGTGCAAGAAAGAGTCTTTCCAACACTGAAAAGCACAGAGGCCAACTTTGACATTTAAACAAGTACAAGATATTTACAGTAAGCAGCCCTCAGTGCAAGAAAGACTCTTTCCAACACTGAAAAAGCACAGAGGCCAACTTTGACATTAAAACGAGTACAAGATATTTACAATAAGCAGATCTCAGTGCAAGAAAGAGTCTTTCCAACACTGAAAAGCACAGAGGCCAACTTTGACATTAAAAGATGTAAAAACAAGTACAAGATATTTACAATAAGCAGACCTCAGTGCAAGAAAGACTCTTTCCAACACTGAAAAAGCACAAAGGCCAACTTTGACATTAAAATGTGCAAAACAAGTACAAGATATTTACAATAAGCAGACCTCAGTGCAAGAAAGACTCTTTCCAACACTGAAAAGCACAAAGGCCAACTTTGACATTAAAACAAGTACAAGATATTTACAATAAGCAGACCTCAGTGCAAGAAAGACTCTTTCCAACACTGAAAAGCACAAAGACCAACTTTGACATTAAAATGTGCAAAACAAGTACAAGATATTTACAATAAGCAGACCTCAGTGCAAGAAAGACTCTTTCCAACACTGAAAAGCACAAAGACCAACTTTGACATTAAAATGTGCAAAACAAGTACAAGATATTTACAATAAGCAGACCTCAGTGCAAGAAAGACTCTTTCCAACACTGAAAAAGCACAAAGGCCAACTTTGACATTAAAATGTGCAAAAACAAGTACAAGATATTTACAATAAGCAGACCTCAGTGCAAGAAAGACTCTTTCCAACACTGAAAAAGCACAAAGACCAACTTTGACATTAAAATGTGCAAAACAAGTACAAGATATTTACAATAAGCAGACCTCAGTGCAAGAAAGAGTCTTTCCACCACTGAAAAGCACAGAGGCCAACTTTGACATTAAAATGTGTTCATACAAGTACAAGATATTTACAATAAGCAGACCTCAATGCAAGAAAGAGTCTTTCCAACAATAAAAAAGCACAAAGGCCAACTTTGACATTAAAATGTGTTCATACAAGTACAAGATATTTACAATAAGCAGACCTCAGTGCAAGAAAGAGTCTTTCCACCACTGAAAAGCACAGAGGCCAACTTTGACATTAAAATGTGTTCATACAAGTACAAGATATTTACAATAAGCAGACCTCAGTGCAAGAAAGAGTCTTTCCACCACTGAAAAGCACAGAGGCCAACTTTGACATTAAAATGTGTTCATACAAGTACAAGATATTTACAATAAGCAGACCTCAGTGCAAGAAAGAGTCTTTCCAACACTGAAAAAGCACAGAAGCCAACTTTGACATTAAAAGATGTAAAAACAAGTACAAGATATTTACAATAAGCACACCTCAGTGCAAGAAAGAGTCTTTCCACCACTGAAAAGCACAGAGGCCAACTTTGACATTAAAATGTGTTCATACAAGTACAAGATATTTACAATAAGCAGACCTCAGTGCAAGAAAGAGTCTTTCCAACAATAAAAAAGCACAAAGGCCAACTTTGACATTAAAACAAGTACAAGATATTTACAATAAGCAGACCTCAGTGCAAGAAAGAGTCTTTCAACCACTGAAAAAGCACAAAGGCCAACTTTGACATTAAAAGGTGTTCAAACAAGTACAAGATATTTACAATAAGCAGACATCAGTGCAAGAAAGAGTCTTTCCAACACTGAAAAAGCACAAAGGCCAACTTTGACATTAAAAGGTGTTCAAACAAGTACAAGATATTTACAACAAGCAGACCTCAGTGCAAGAAAGAGTCTTTCCAACACTGAAAAGCACAAAGGCCAACTTTGACATTAAAACAAGTACAAGATATTTACAATAAGCAGACCTCAGTGCAAGAAAGAGTCTTTCAACCACTGAAAAAGGACAAAGGCCAACTTTGACATTAAAAGGTGTTCAAACAAGTACAAGATATTTACAATAAGCAGACATCAGTGCAAGAAAGAGTCTTTCCAACACTGAAAAAGCACAAAGGCCAACTTTGACATTAAAAGGTGTTCAAACAAGTACAAGATATTTACAATAAGCAGACCTCAGTGCAAGAAAGACTCTTTCCAACACCGAAAAAGCACAAAGGCCAACTTTGACATTAAAATGTGCAAAAACAAGTACAAGATATTTACAATAAGCAGACCTCAGTGCAAGAAAGACTCTTTCCAACACTGAAAAGCACAAAGGCCAACTTTGACATTAAAATGTGCAAAAACAAGTACAAGATATTTACAATAAGCAGACCTCAGTGCAAGAAAGACTCTTTCCACCACTGAAAAAGCACAAAGACAACTTTGACATTAAAATGTGCAAAAACAAGTACAAGATATTTACAATAAGCAGACCTCAGTGCAAGAAAAAGTCTTTCCAACACTGAAAAAGCACAGAGGCCAACTTTGACATTAAAAGGTGTAAAAACAAGTACAAGATATTTACAATAAGCAGCCCTCAGTGCAAGAAAGACTCTTTCCAACACTGAAAAAGCACAAAGACAACTTTGACATTAAAATGTGCAAAAACAAGTACAAGATATTTACAATAAGCAGACCTCAGTGCAAGAAAGAGTCTTTCCAACACTGAAAAGCACAGAGGCCAACTTTGACATTAAAAGGTGTAAAAACAAGTACAAGATATTTACAATAAGCAGACCTCAATGCAAGAAAGACTTTTTCCAACACTGAAAAAGCACAAAGGCCAACTTTGACATTAAAACAAGTACAAGATATTTACAATAAGCAGACCTCAGTGCAAGAAAGACTTTTTCCAACACTGAAAAAGCACAAAGGCCAACTTTGACATTAAAATGTGCAAAAACAAGTACAAGATATTTACAATAAGCAGACCTCAGTGCAAGAAAGAGTCTTTCCACCACTGAAAAGCACAGAGGCCAACTTTGACATTAAAATGTGTTCATACAAGTACAAGATATTTACAATAAGCAGACCTCAATGCAAGAAAGAGTCTTTCCAACAATAAAAAAGCACAAAGGCCAACTTTGACATTAAAATGTGTTCAAAAAAGTACAAGATATTTACAATAAGCAGACCTCAGTGCAAGAAAGAGTCTTTCCAACACTGAAAAAGCACAGAGGCCAACTTTGACATTAAAAGGTGTAAAAACAAGTACAAGATATTTACAATAAGCAGACCTCAGTGCAAGAAAGACTCTTTCCAACACTGAAAAGCACAAAGACCAACTTTGACATTAAAATGTGCAAAACAAGTACAAGATATTTACAATAAGCAGACCTCAGTGCAAGAAAGACTCTTTCCAACACTGAAAAAGCACAAAGGCCAACTTTGACATTAAAATGTGTAAAAACAAGTACAAGATATTTACAATAAGCAGACCTCAGTGCAAGAAAAACTCTTTCCAACACTGAAAAAGCACAAAGGCCAACTTTGACATTAAAATGTGCAAAAACAAGTACAAGATATTTACAATAAGCAGACCTCAGTGCAAGAAAGAGTCTTTCCAACACTGAAAAAGCACAGAATCCAACTTTGACATTAAAAGGTGTAAAAACAAGTACAAGATATTTACAATAAGCAGACCTCAGTGCAAGAAAGACTCTTTCCAACACTGAAAAAGCACAGAATCCAACTTTGACATTAAAAGGTGTAAAAACAAGTACAAGATATTTACAATAAGCAGACCTCAGTGCAAGAAAGAGTCTTTACACCACTGAAAAGCACAGAGGCCAACTTTGACATTAAAATGTGTTCATACAAGTACAAGATATTTACAATAAGCAGACCTCAATGCAAGAAAGAGTCTTTCCAACAATAAAAAAGCACAAAGGCCAACTTTGACATTAAAATGTGTTCATACAAGTACAAGATATTTACAATAAGCAGACCTCAGTGCAAGAAAGAGTCTTTCCACCACTGAAAAGCACAGAGGCCAACTTTGACATTAAAATGTGTTCATACAAGTACAAGATATTTACAATAAGCAGACCTCAGTGCAAGAAAGAGTCTTTCCACCACTGAAAAGCACAGAGGCCAACTTTGACATTAAAATGTGTTCATACAAGTACAAGATGTTTACAATAAGCAGACCTCAGTGCAAGAAAGAGTCTTTCCAACACTGAAAAAGCACAGAAGCCAACTTTGACATTAAAAGATGTAAAAACAAGTACAAGATATTTACAATAAGCACACCTCAGTGCAAGAAAGAGTCTTTCCACCACTGAAAAGCACAGAGGCCAACTTTGACATTAAAATGTGTTCATACAAGTACAAGATATTTACAATAAGCAGACCTCAGTGCAAGAAAGAGTCTTTCCAACAATAAAAAAGCACAAAGGCCAACTTTGACATTAAAACAAGTACAAGATATTTACAATAAGCAGACCTCAGTGCAAGAAAGAGTCTTTCAACCACTGAAAAAGCACAAAGGCCAACTTTGACATTAAAAGGTGTTCAAACAAGTACAAGATATTTACAATAAGCAGACATCAGTGCAAGAAAGAGTCTTTCCAACACTGAAAAAGCACAAAGGCCAACTTTGACATTAAAAGGTGTTCAAACAAGTACAAGATATTTACAATAAGCAGACCTCAGTGCAAGAAAGAGTCTTTCAACCACTGAAAAAGGACAAAGGCCAACTTTGACATTAAAAGGTGTTCAAACAAGTACAAGATATTTACAATAAGCAGACATCAGTGCAAGAAAGAGTCTTTCAACCACTGAAAAAGGACAAAGGCCAACTTTGACATTAAAAGGTGTTCAAACAAGTACAAGATATTTACAATAAGCAGACATCAGTGCAAGAAAGAGTCTTTCCAACACTGAAAAAGCACAAAGGCCAACTTTGACATTAAAAGGTGTTCAAACAAGTACAAGATATTTACAATAAGCAGACCTCAGTGCAAGAAAGACTCTTTCCAACACCGAAAAAGCACAAAGGCCAACTTTGACATTAAAATGTGCAAAAACAAGTACAAGATATTTACAATAAGCAGACCTCAGTGCAAGAAAGACTCTTTCCAACACTGAAAAGCACAAAGGCCAACTTTGACATTAAAATGTGCAAAAACAAGTACAAGATATTTACAATAAGCAGACCTCAGTGCAAGAAAGACTCTTTCCACCACTGAAAAAGCACAAAGACAACTTTGACATTAAAATGTGCAAAAACAAGTACAAGATATTTACAATAAGCAGACCTCAGTGCAAGAAAAAGTCTTTCCAACACTGAAAAAGCACAGAGGCAAACTTTGACATTAAAAGGTGTAAAAACAAGTACAAGACATTTACAATAAGCAGCCCTTAGTGCAAGAAAGACTCTTTCCAACACTGAAAAAGCACAAAGACAACTTTGACATTAAAATGTGCAAAAACAAGTACAAGATATTTACAATAAGCAGACCTCAGTGCAAGAAAGAGTCTTTCCAACACTGAAAAAGCACAGAGGCCAACTTTGACATTAAAAGGTGTAAAAACAAGTACAAGATATTTACAATAAGCAGACCTCAATGCAAGAAAGACTTTTTCCAACACTGAAAAAGCACAGAGGCCAACTTTGACATTAAAACAAGTACAAGATATTTACAATAAGCAGACCTCAGTGCAAGAAAGACTCTTTCCAACACTGAAAAAGCACAAAGACAACTTTGACATTAAAAGGTGTAAAAACAAGTACAAGATATTTACAATAAGCAGACCTCAGTGCAAGAAAGACTCTTTCCAACACTGAAAAAGCACAAAGGCCAACTTTGACATTAAAATGTGCAAAAACAAGTACAATATATTTACAATAAGCAGACCTCAGTGCAAGAAAGACTCTTTCCAACACTGAAAAGCACAAAGACCAACTTTGACATTAAAATGTGCAAAACAAGTACAAGATATTTACAATAAGCAGACCTCAGTGCAAGAAAGACTCTTTCCAACACTGAAAAAGCACAAAGGCCAACTTTGACATTAAAATGTGCAAAAACAAGTACAATATATTTACAATAAGCAGACCTCAGTGCAAGAAAGACTCTTTCCAACACTGAAAAAGCACAGAGGCCAACTTTGACATTAAAATGTGCAAAAACAAGTACAAGATATTTACAATAAGCAGACCTCAGTGCAAGAAAGACTCTTTCCAACACTGAAAAGCAAAAAGACCAACTTTGACATTAAAATGTGCAAAAACAAGTACAAGATATTTACAATAAGCAGACCTCAGTGCAAGAAAGACTCTTTCCAACACTGAAAAAGCACAGAGGCCAACTTTGACATTAAAATGTGCAAAAACAAGTACAAGATATTTACAATAAGCAGACCTCAGTGCAAGAAAGACTCTTTCCAACACTGAAAAGCAAAAAGACCAACTTTGACATTAAAATGTGCAAAAACAAGTACAAGATATTTACAATAAGCAGACCTCAGTGCAAGAAAGACTCTTTCCAACACTGAAAAGCACAAAGACCAACTTTGACATTAAAATGTGCAAAACAAGTACAAGATATTTACAATAAGCAGACCTCAGTGCAAGAAAGAGTCTTTCCACCACTGAAAAAGCACAGAGGCCAACTTTGACATTAAAAGGTGTAAAAACAAGTACAAGATATTTACAATAAGCAGACCTCAGTGCAAGAAAGAGTCTTTCCAACACTGAAAAGCACAGAGGCCAACTTTGACATTAAAACAAGTACAAGATATTTACAATAAGCAGACCTCAGTGCAAGAAAGAGTCTTTCCAACACTGAAAAAGCACAAAGGCCAACTTTGACATTAAAACAAGTACAAGATATTTACAATAAGCAGACCTCAGTGCAAGAAAGAGTCTTTCCAACACTGAAAAAGCACAAAGGCCAACTTTGACATTAAAACAAGTACAAGATATTTACAATAAGCAGACCTCAGTGCAAGAAAGACTCTTTCCAACACCGAAAAAGCACAAAGGCCAACTTTGACATTAAAATGTGCAAAAACAAGTACAAGATATTTACAATAAGCAGACCTCAGTGCAAGAAAGACTCTTTCCAACACTGAAAAGCACAAAGGCCAACTTTGACATTAAAATGTGCAAAAACAAGTACAAGATATTTACAATAAGCAGACCTCAGTGCAAGAAAGACTCTTTCCAACACTGAAAAGCACAAAGGCCAACTTTGACATTAAAACAAGTACAAGATATTTACAATAAGCAGACCTCAGTGCAAGAAAGACTCTTTCCAACACTGAAAAGCACAAAGGCCAACTTTGACATTAAAATGTGCAAAAACAAGTACAAGATATTTACAATAAGCAGACCTCAGTGCAAGAAAGACTCTTTCCACCACTGAAAAAGCACAAAGACAACTTTGACATTAAAATGTGCAAAAACAAGTACAATATATTTACAATAAGCAGACCTCAGTGCAAGAAAGAGTCTTTCCAACACTGAAAAAGCACAGAGGCCAACTTTGACATTAAAAGGTGTTCAAACAAGTACAAGATATTTACAATAAGCAGACCTCAGTGCAAGAAAGAGTCTTTCCAACACTGAAAAAGCACAGAGGCCAACTTTGACATTAAAAGGTGTTCAAACAAGTACAAGATATTTACAATAAGCAGACCTCAGTGCAAGAAAGAGTCTTTCAACCACTGAAAAAGCACAAAGGCCAACTTTGACATTAAAATGTGTTCAAACAAGTACAAGATATTTACAATAAGCAGACCTCAGTGCAAGAAAGAGTCTTTCAACCACTGAAAAAGCACAAAGGCCAACTTTGACATTAAAATGTGTTCAAACAAGTACAAGATATTTACAATAAGCAGACCTCAATGCAAGAAAGAGTCTTTCAACCACTGAAAAAGCACAAAGGCCAACTTTGACATTAAAATGTGTTCAAACAAGTACAAGATATTTACAATAAGCAGACCTCAGTGCAAGAAAGAGTCTTTCAACCACTGAAAAAGCACAAAGGCCAACTTTGACATTAAAATGTGTTCAAACAAGTACAATATATTTACAATAAGCAGACCTCAGTGCAAGAAAGAGTCTTTCCAACACTGAAAAAGCACAAAGGCCAACTTTAACATTAAAATGTGCAAAAACAAGTACAAGATATTTACAATAAGCAGACCTCAGTGCAAGAAAGAGTCTTTCCAACAATGAAAAAGCACAGAGGCCAACTTTGACATTAAAATGTGCAAAAACAAGTACAAGATATTTACAATAAGCAGACCTCAGTGCAAGAAAGACTCTTTCCAACACTGAAAAAGCACAAAGGCCAACTTTGACATTAAAATGTGCAAAAACAAGTACAAGATATTTACAATAAGCAGACCTCAGTGCAAGAAAGAGTCTTTCCAAAAATGAAAAGCACAAAGACCAAGTTTGACATTAAAATGTGCAAAAACAAGTACAAGATATTTACAATAAGCAGACCTCAGTGCAAGAAAGACTCTTTCCAACAATGAAAAAGCACAGAGGCCAACTTTGACATTAAAATGTGCAAAAACAAGTACAAGATATTTACAATAAGCAGACCTCAGTGCAAGAAAGACTCTTTCCAACAGTGAAAAAGCACAAAGGCCAACTTTGACATTAAAATGTGCAAAAACAAGTACAAGATATTTACAATAAGCAGACCTCAGTGCAAGAAAGAGTCTTTCCAAAAATGAAAAGCACAAAGACCAACTTTGACATTAAAATGTGCAAAAACAAGTACAAGATATTTAAAAATAAGCAGACCTCAGTGCAAGAAAGACTCTTTCCAACACTGAAAAGCACAAAGACCAACTTTGACATTAAAATGTGCAAAAACAAGTACAATATATTTACAATAAGCAGACCTCAGTGCAAGAAAGACTCTTTCCAACACTGAAAAAGCACAAAGGCCAACTTTGACATTAAAAGGTGTAAAAACAAGTACAAGATATTTACAATAAGCAGACCTCAGTGCAAGAAAGACTCTTTCCAACACTGAAAAGCACAAAGGCCAACTTTGACATTAAAAGGTGTAAAAACAAGTACAAGATATTTACAATAAGCAGACCTCAGTGCAAGAAAGACTCTTTCCAACACTGAAAAGCACAAAGACCAACTTTGACATTAAAATGTGCAAAAACAAGTACAAGATATTTACAATAAGCAGACCTCAGTGCAAGAAAGAGTCTTTCCAACACTGAAAAAGCACAGAGGCCAACTTTGACATTAAAAGGTGTAAAAACAAGTACAAGATATTTACAATAAGCAGACCTCAGTGCAAGAAAGAGTCTTTCCACCACTGAAAAGCACAGAGGCCAACTTTGACATTAAAAGGTGTAAAAACAAGTACAAGATATTTACAATAAGCAGACCTCAGTGCAAGAAAGAGTCTTTCCAACACTGAAAAAGCACAGAGGCCAACTTTGACATTAAAAGGTGTAAAAACAAGTACAAGATATTTACAATAAGCAGACCTCAGTGCAAGAAAGAGTCTTTCCAACACTGAAAAAGCACAGAGGCCAACTTTGACATTAAAAGATGTAAAAACAAGTACAAGATATTTACAATAAGCAGACCTCAGTGCAAGAAAGAGTCTTTCCACCACTGAAAAGCACAGAGGCCAACTTTGACATTAAAATGTGTTCATACAAGTACAAGATATTGACAATAAGCAGACCTCAATGCAAGAAAGAGTCTTTCCAACACTGAAAAAGCACAGAAGCCAACTTTGACATTAAAAGGTGTAAAAACAAGTACAAGATATTTACAATAAGCAGACCTCAATGCAAGAAAGAGTCTTTCCAACACTGAAAAAGCACAGAAGCCAACTTTGACATTAAAAGGTGTAAAAACAAGTACAAGATATTTACAATAAGCAGACCTCAGTGCAAGAAAGAGTCTTTCCACCACTGAAAAGCACAGAGGCCAACTTTGACATTAAAATGTGTTCATACAAGTACAAGATATTGACAATAAGCAGACCTCAGTGCAAGAAAGACTCTTTCCAACACTGAAAAAGCACAAAGACCAACTTTGACATTAAAATGTGCAAAACAAGTACAAGATATTTACAATAAGCAGACCTCAGTGCAAGAAAGAGTCTTTCCAACACTGAAAAAGCACAAAGGCCAACTTTGACATTAAAACAAGTACAAGATATTTACAATAAGCAGACCTCAGTGCAAGAAAGAGTCTTTCCACCACTGAAAAGCACAAAGACCAACTTTGACATTAAAATGTGCAAAACAAGTACAAGATATTTACAATAAGCAGACCTCAGTGCAAGAAAGACTCTTTCCAACACTGTAAAGCACAAAGACCAACTTTGACATTAAAATGTGCAAAACAAGTACAAGATATTTACAATAAGCAGACCTCAGTGCAAGAAAGAGTCTTTCCACCACTGAAAAGCACAGAGGCCAACTTTGACATTAAAATGTGTTCATACAAGTACAAGATATTTACAATAAGCAGACCTCAGTGCAAGAAAGAGTCTTTCAACCACTGAAAAAGCACAAAGGCCAACTTTGACATTAAAACAAGTACAAGATATTTACAATAAGCAGACCTCAGTGCAAGAAAGAGTCTTTCCAACACTGAAAAAGCACAGAAGCCAACTTTGACATTAAAAGGTGTAAAAACAAGTACAAGATATTTACAATAAGCAGACATCAGTGCAAGAAAGAGTCTTTCCACCACTGAAAAGCACAGAGGCCAACTTTGACATTAAAATGTGTTCATACAAGTACAAGATATTTACAATAAGCAGACCTCAATGCAAGAAAGACTCTTTCCACCACTGAAAAGCACAGAGGCCAACTTTGACATTAAAATGTGTTCATACAAGTACAAGATATTTACAATAAGCAGACCTCAGTGCAAGAAAGACTCTTTCCACCACTGAAAAGCACAGAGGCCAACTTTGACATTAAAATGTGTTCATACAAGTACAAGATATTTACAATAAGCAGACCTCAATGCAAGAAAGACTCTTTCCACCACTGAAAAGCACAGAGGCCAACTTTGACATTAAAATGTGTTCATACAAGTACAAGATATTTACAATAAGCAGACCTCAGTGCAAGAAAGACTCTTTCCAACACTGAAAAGAACAAAGGCCACCTTTGACATTAAAATGTGCAAAACAAGTACAAGATATTTACAATAAGCAGACCTCAGTGCAAGAAAGACTCTTTCCAACACTGAAAAGAACAAAGACCAACTTTGACATTAAAATGTGCAAAACAAGTACAAGATATTTACAATAAGCAGACCTCAGTGCAAGAAAGACTCTTTCCACCACTGAAAAGCACAGAGGCCAACTTTGACATTAAAATGTGTTCATACAAGTACAAGATATTTACAATAAGCAGACCTCAGTGCAAGAAAGAGTCTTTCAACCACTGAAAAAGCACAAAGGCCAACTTTGACATTAAAATGTGTAAAAACAAGTACAAGATATTTACAATAAGCAGACCTCAGTGCAAGAAAGAGTCTTTCCAACACTGAAAAGCACAAAGGCCAACTTTGACATTAAAACAAGTACAAGATATTTACAATAAGCAGACCTCAGTGCAAGAAAGAGTCTTTCCAACACTGAAAAAGCACAAAGGCCAACTTTGACATTAAAAGGTGTTCAAACAAGTACAAGATATTTACAATAAGCAGACCTCAGTGCAAGAAAGACTCTTTCCAACACCGAAAAAGCACAAAGGCCAACTTTGACATTAAAATGTGCAAAAACAAGTACAAGATATTTACAATAAGCAGACCTCAGTGCAAGAAAGACTCTTTCCAACACTGAAAAGCACAAAGGCCAACTTTGACATTAAAACAAGTACAAGATATTTACAATAAGCAGACCTCAGTGCAAGAAAGAGTCTTTCAACCACTGAAAAAGCACAAAGGCCAACTTTGACATTAAAACAAGTACAAGATATTTACAATAAGCAGACCTCAGTGTAAGAAAGAGTCTTTCAACCACTGAAAAAGCACAAAGGCCAACTTTGACATTAAAATGTGTTCAAACAAGTACAAGATATTTACAATAAGCAGACCTCAGTGCAAGAAAGACTCTTTCCAACACTGAAAAAGCACAGAGGCCAACTTTGACATTAAAACAAGTACAAGATATTTACAATAAGCAGACCTCAGTGCAAGAAAGACTCTTTCCAACACTGAAAAAGCACAAAGGCCAACTTTGACATTAAAACGAGTACAAGATATTTACAATAAGCAGACCTCAGTGCAAGAAAGAGTCTTTCCAACACTGAAAAGCACAGAGGCCAACTTTGACATTAAAAGATGTAAAAACAAGTACAAGATATTTACAATAAGCAGACCTCAGTGCAAGAAAGAGTCTTTCCACCACTGAAAAGCACAAAGGCCAACTTTGACATTAAAATGTGTTCATACAAGTACAAGATATTTACAATAAGCAGACCTCAGTGCAAGAAAGACTCTTTCCAACACTGAAAAGCACAAAGACCAACTTTGACATTAAAATGTGCAAAACAAGTACAAGATATTTACAATAAGAAGACCTCAGTGCAAGAAAGAGTCTTTCCACCACTGAAAAGCACAGAGGCCAACTTTGACATTAAATGTGTTCATACAAGTACAAGATATTTACAATAAGCAGACCTCAGTGCAAGAAAGAGTCTTTCCAACACTGAAAAAGCACAGAAGCCAACTTTGACATTAAAAGGTGTAAAAACAAGTACAAGATATTTACAATAAGCAGACATCAGTGCAAGAAAGAGTCTTTCCACCACTGAAAAGCACAGAGGCCAACTTTGACATTAAAATGTGTTCATACAAGTACAAGATATTTACAATAAGCAGACCTCAGTGCAAGAAAGAGTCTTTCCACCACTGAAAAGCACAGAGGCCAACTTTGACATTAAAATGTGTTCATACAAGTACAAGATATTTACAATAAGCAGACCTCAGTGCAAGAAAGAGTCTTTCAACCACTGAAAAGCACAGAGGCCAACTTTGACATTAAAATGTGTTCATACAAGTACAAGATATTTACAATAAGCAGACCTCAGTGCAAGAAAGACTCTTTTCAACACTGAAAAAGCACAAAGGCCAACTTTGACATTAAAACAAGTACAAGATATTTACAATAAGCAGACCTCAGTGCAAGAAAGAGTCTTTCCACCACTGAAAAGCACAGAGGCCAACTTTGACATTAAAATGTGTTCATACAAGTACAAGATATTTACAATAAGCAGACCTCAGTGTAAGAAAGAGTCTTTCCACCACTGAAAAGCACAGAGGCCAACTTTGACATTAAAATGTGCAAAACAAGTACAAGATATTTACAATAAGCAGACCTCAGTGCAAGAAAGAGTCTTTCCACCACTGAAAAGCACAGAGGCCAACTTTGACATTAAAATGTGTTCATACAAGTACAAGATATTTACAATAAGCAGACCTCAGTGCAAGAAAGAGTCTTTCCACCACTGAAAAGCACAGAGGCCAACTTTGACATTAAAATGTGCAAAACAAGTACAAGATATTTACAATAAGCAGACCTCAGTGCAAGAAAGAGTCTTTCCACCACTGAAAAGCACAGAGGCCAACTTTGACATTAAAATGTGTTCATACAAGTACAAGATATTTACAATAAGCAGACCTCAGTGCAAGAAAGAGTCTTTCCACCACTGAAAAGCACAGAGGCCAACTTTGACATTAAAATGTGTTCATACAAGTACAAGATATTTACAATAAGCAGACCTCAGTGCAAGAAAGAGTCTTTCCACCACTGAAAAGCACAGAGGCCAACTTTGACATTAAAATGTGTTCATACAAGTACAAGATATTTACAATAAGCAGACCTCAGTGCAAGAAAGAGTCTTTCCACCACTGAAAAGCACAGAGGCCAACTTTGACATTAAAATGTGTTCATACAAGTACAAGATATTTACAATAAGCAGACCTCAGTGCAAGAAAGAGTCTTTCCACCACTGAAAAGCACAGAGGCCAACTTTGACATTAAAATGTGTTCATACAAGTACAAGATATTTACAATAAGCAGACCTCAGTGCAAGAAAGAGTCTTTCAACCACTGAAAAGCACAGAGGCCAACTTTGACATTAAAATGTGTTCATACAAGTACAAGATATTTACAATAAGCAGACCTCAGTGCAAGAAAGACTCTTTCCAACACTGAAAAGAACAAAGGCCACCTTTGACATTAAAATGTGCAAAACAAGTACAAGATATTTACAATAAGCAGACCTCAGTGCAAGAAAGACTCTTTCCAACACTGAAAAAGCACAAAGGCCAACTTTGACATTAAAACAAGTACAAGATATTTACAATAAGCAGACCTCAGTGCAAGAAAGAGTCTTTCCACCACTGAAAAAGCACAAAGGCCAACTTTGACATTAAAATGTGTTCAAACAAGTACAAGATATTTACAATAAGCAGACCTCAGTGCAAGAAAGAGTCTTTCCAACACTGAAAAAGCACAAAGGCCAACTTTGACATTAAAACAAGTACAAGATATTTACAATAAGCAGACCTCAGTGCAAGAAAGACTCTTTCCAACACCGAAAAAGCACAAAGGCCAACTTTGACATTAAAATGTGCAAAAACAAGTACAAGATATTTACAATAAGCAGACCTCAGTGCAAGAAAGACTCTTTCCAACACTGAAAAGCACAAAGGCCAACTTTGACATTAAAATGTGCAAAAACAAGTACAAGATATTTACAATAAGCAGACCTCAGTGCAAGAAAGACTCTTTCCACCACTGAAAAAGCACAAAGACAACTTTGACATTAAAATGTGCAAAAACAAGTACAAGATATTTACAATAAGCAGACCTCAGTGCAAGAAAGAGTCTTTCCAACACTGAAAAAGCACAGAGGCCAACTTTGACATTAAAAGGTGTTCAAACAAGTACAAGATATTTACAATAAGCAGACCTCAGTGCAAGAAAGAGTCTTTCCAACACTGAAAAAGCACAAAGGCCAACTTTGACATTAAAATGTGTTCAAACAAGTACAAGATATTTACAATAAGCAGACCTCAGTGCAAGAAAGAGTCTTTCCACCACTGAAAAGCACAGAGGCCAACTTTGACATTAAAATGTGTTCATACAAGTACAAGATATTTACAATAAGCAGACCTCAATGCAAGAAAGAGTCTTTCAACCACTGAAAAAGCACAAAGGCCAACTTTGACATTAAAATGTGTTCAAACAAGTACAAGATATTTACAATAAGCAGACCTCAGTGCAAGAAAGAGTCTTTCAACCACTGAAAAAGCACAAAGGCCAACTTTGACATTAAAATGTGTTCAAACAAGTACAAGATATTTACAATAAGCAGACCTCAGTGCAAGAAAGAGTCTTTCCAACACTGAAAAAGCACAAAGGCCAACTTTGACATTAAAATGTGCAAAAACGAGTACAAGATATTTACAATAAGCAGACCTCAGTGCAAGAAAGAGTCTTTCCAACACTGAAAAGCACAGAGGCCAACTTTGACATTAAAAGATGTAAAAACAAGTACAAGATATTTACAATAAGCAGACCTCAGTGCAAGAAAGAGTCTTTCCACCACTGAAAAGCACAAAGGCCAACTTTGACATTAAAATGTGTTCATACAAGTACAAGATATTTACAATAAGCAGACCTCAGTGCAAGAAAGACTCTTTCCAACACTGAAAAGCACAAAGACCAACTTTGACATTAAAATGTGCAAAACAAGTACAAGATATTTACAATAAGAAGACCTCAGTGCAAGAAAGAGTCTTTCCACCACTGAAAAGCACAGAGGCCAACTTTGACATTAAAATGTGTTCATACAAGTACAAGATATTTACAATAAGCAGACCTCAGTGCAAGAAAGAGTCTTTCCACCACTGAAAAGCACAGAGGCCAACTTTGACATTAAAATGTGTTCATACAAGTACAAGATATTTACAATAAGCAGACCTCAGTGCAAGAAAGAGTCTTTCCACCACTGAAAAGCACAGAGGCCAACTTTGACATTAAAATGTGTTCATACAAGTACAAGATATTTACAATAAGCAGACCTCAGTGCAAGAAAGAGTCTTTCCAACACTGAAAAGAACAAAGGCCACCTTTGACATTTAAATGTGCAAAACAAGTACAAGATATTTACAATAAGCAGACATCAGTGCAAGAAAGAGTCTTTCCACCACTGAAAAGCACAGAGGCCAACTTTGACATTAAAATGTGTTCATACAAGTACAAGATATTTACAATAAGCAGACCTCAGTACAAGAAAGAGTCTTTCCAACACTGAAAAGAACAAAGGCCACCTTTGACATTTAAATGTGCAAAACAAGTACAAGATATTTACAATAAGCAGACATCAGTGCAAGAAAGAGTCTTTCCACCACTGAAAAGCACAGAGGCCAACTTTGACATTAAAATGTGTTCATACAAGTACAAGATATTTACAATAAGCAGACCTCAGTGCAAGAAAGAGTCTTTCCAACACTGAAAAGAACAAAGGCCACCTTTGACATTAAAATGTGCAAAACAAGTACAAGATATTTACAATAAGCAGACCTCAGTGCAAGAAAGACTCTTTCCAACACTGAAAAGAACAAAGGCCACCTTTGACATTAAAATGTGCAAAACAAGTACAAGATATTTACAATAAGCAGACCTCAGTGCAAGAAAGACTCTTTCCAACACTGAAAAGAACAAAGACCAACTTTGACATTAAAATGTGCAAAACAAGTACAAGATATTTACAATAAGCAGACCTCAGTGCAAGAAAGACTCTTTCCAACACTGAGAAAGCACAAAGGCCAACTTTGACATTAAAACAAGTACAAGATATTTACAATAAGCAGACCTCAGTGCAAGAAAGACTCTTTCCACCACTGAAAAGCACAGAGGCCAACTTTGACATTAAAATGTGTTCATACAAGTACAAGATATTTACAATAAGCAGACCTCAGTGCAAGAAAGAGTCTTTCCACCACTGAAAAGCACAGAGGCCAACTTTGACATTAAAATGTGTTCATACAAGTATAAGATATTTACAATAAGCAGACCTCAGTGCAAGAAAGAGTCTTTCCAACACTGAAAAGAACAAAGACCAACTTTGACATTAAAATGTGCAAAACAAGTACAAGATATTTACAATAAGTAGACCTCAGTGCAAGAAAGAGTCTTTCCAACACTGAAAAGCACAGAGGCCACCTTTGACATTAAAATGTGCAAAACAAGTACAAGATATTTACAATAAGCAGACCTCAGTGCAAGAAAGAGTCTTTCCACCACTGAAAAGCACAGAGGCCAACTTTGACATTAAAATGTGTTCATACAAGTACAAGATATTTACAATAAGCAGACCTCAGTGCAAGAAAGAGTCTTTCCACCACTGAAAAGCACAGAGGCCAACTTTGACATTAAAATGTGTTCATACAAGTACAAGATATTTACAATAAGCAGACCTCAGTGCAAGAAAGAGTCTTTCAACCACTGAAAAGAACAAAGGCCACCTTTGACATTAAAATGTGCAAAACAAGTACAAGATATTTACAATAAGCAGACCTCAGTGCAAGAAAGACTCTTTCCAACACTGAAAAAGCACAAAGGCCAACTTTGACATTAAAACAAGTACAAGATATTTACAATAAGCAGACCTCAGTGCAAGAAAGACTCTTTCCAACACTGAAAAGAACAAAGGCCACCTTTGACATTAAAATGTGCAAAACAAGTACAAGATATTTACAATAAGCAGACCTCAGTGCAAGAAAGACTCTTTCCAACACTGAAAAAGCACAAAGGCCAACTTTGACATTAAAACAAGTACAAGATATTTACAATAAGCAGACCTCAGTGCAAGAAAGAGTCTTTCCACCACTGAAAAGCACAGAGGCCAACTTTGACATTAAAACAAGTACAAGATATTTACAATAAGCAGACCTCAGTGCAAGAAAGAGTCTTTCCACCACTGAAAAGCACAGAGGCCAACTTTGACATTAAAACAAGTACAAGATATTTACAATAAGCAGACCTCAGTGCAAGAAAGAGTCTTTCAACCACTGAAAAAGCACAAAGGCCAACTTTGACATTAAAATGTGTTCAAACAAGTACAAGATATTTACAATAAGCAGACCTCAGTGCAAGAAAGAGTCTTTCCAACACTGAAAAGCACAAAGGCCAACTTTGACATTAAAACAAGTACAAGATATTTACAATAAGCAGACCTCAGTGCAAGAAAGAGTCTTTCCAACACTGAAAAAGCACAAAGGCCAACTTTGACATTAAAACAAGTACAAGATATTTACAATAAGCAGACCTCAGTGCAAGAAAGAGTCTTTCCAACACTGAAAAAGCACAAAGGCCAACTTTGACATTAAAACAAGTACAAGATATTTACAATAAGCAGACCTCAGTGCAAGAAAGACTCTTTCCAACACCGAAAAAGCACAAAGGCCAACTTTGACATTAAAATGTGCAAAAACAAGTACAAGATATTTACAATAAGCAGACCTCAGTGCAAGAAAGACTCTTTCCAACACTGAAAAGCACAAAGGCCAACTTTGACATTAAAATGTGCAAAAACAAGTACAAGATATTTACAATAAGCAGACCTCAGTGCAAGAAAGACTCTTTCCACCACTGAAAAAGCACAGAGGCCAACTTTGACATTAAAAGGTGTTCAAACAAGTACAAGATATTTACAATAAGCAGACCTCAGTGCAAGAAAGAGTCTTTCCAACACTGAAAAAGCACAGAATCCAACTTTGACATTAAAAGGTGTAAAAACAAGTACAAGATATTTACAATAAGCAGACCTCAGTGCAAGAAAGAGTCTTTCCAACACTGAAAAAGCACAGAGGCCAACTTTGACATTAAAAGGTGTTCAAACAAGTACAAGATATTTACAATAAGCAGACCTCAGTGCAAGAAAGAGTCTTTCCAACACTGAAAAAGCACAGAATCCAACTTTGACATTAAAAGGTGTAAAAACAAGTACAAGATATTTACAATAAGCAGACCTCAGTGCAAGAAAGAGTCTTTCCACCACTGAAAAGCACAGAGGCCAACTTTGACATTAAAATGTGTTCATACAAGTACAAGATATTTACAATAAGCAGACCTCAATGCAAGAAAGAGTCTTTCAACCACTGAAAAAGCACAAAGGCCAACTTTGACATTAAAATGTGTTCAAACAAGTACAAGATATTTACAATAAGCAGACCTCAGTGCAAGAAAGAGTCTTTCCAACACTGAAAAAGCACAGAGGCCAACTTTGACATTAAAAGGTGTAAAAACAAGTACAATATATTTACAATAAGCAGACCTCAGTGCAAGAAAGAGTCTTTCAACCACTGAAAAAGCACAAAGGCCAACTTTGACATTAAAATGTGTTCAAACAAGTACAAGATATTTACAATAAGCAGACCTCAGTGCAAGAAAGAGTCTTTCCACCACTGAAAAGCACAGAGGCCAACTTTGACATTAAAATGTGTTCATACAAGTACAAGATATTTACAATAAGCAGACCTCAGTGCAAGAAAGAGTCTTTCAACCACTGAAAAAGCACAAAGGCCAACTTTGACATTAAAATGTGTTCAAACAAGTACAAGATATTTACAATAAGCAGACCTCAGTGCAAGAAAGAGTCTTTCCAACACTGAAAAGCACAAAGGCCAACTTTGACATTAAAACAAGTACAAGATATTTACAATAAGCAGACCTCAGTGCAAGAAAGAGTCTTTCCAACACTGAAAAAGCACAAAGGCCAACTTTGACATTAAAACAAGTACAAGATATTTACAATAAGCAGACCTCAGTGCAAGAAAGAGTCTTTCCAACACTGAAAAAGCACAAAGGCCAACTTTGACATTAAAACAAGTACAAGATATTTACAATAAGCAGACCTCAGTGCAAGAAAGACTCTTTCCAACACCGAAAAAGCACAAAGGCCAACTTTGACATTAAAATGTGCAAAAACAAGTACAAGATATTTACAATAAGCAGACCTCAGTGCAAGAAAGACTCTTTCCAACACTGAAAAGCACAAAGGCCAACTTTGACATTAAAATGTGCAAAAACAAGTACAAGATATTTACAATAAGCAGACCTCAGTGCAAGAAAGACTCTTTCCACCACTGAAAAAGCACAGAGGCCAACTTTGACATTAAAAGGTGTTCAAACAAGTACAAGATATTTACAATAAGCAGACCTCAGTGCAAGAAAGAGTCTTTCCAACACTGAAAAAGCACAGAATCCAACTTTGACATTAAAAGGTGTAAAAACAAGTACAAGATATTTACAATAAGCAGACCTCAGTGCAAGAAAGAGTCTTTCCAACACTGAAAAAGCACAGAGGCCAACTTTGACATTAAAAGGTGTTCAAACAAGTACAAGATATTTACAATAAGCAGACCTCAGTGCAAGAAAGAGTCTTTCCAACACTGAAAAAGCACAGAATCCAACTTTGACATTAAAAGGTGTAAAAACAAGTACAAGATATTTACAATAAGCAGACCTCAATGCAAGAAAGAGTCTTTCAACCACTGAAAAAGCACAAAGGCCAACTTTGACATTAAAATGTGTTCAAACAAGTACAAGATATTTACAATAAGCAGACCTCAGTGCAAGAAAGAGTCTTTCCACCACTGAAAAGCACAGAGGCCAACTTTGACATTAAAACAAGTACAAGATATTTACAATAAGCAGACCTCAGTGCAAGAAAGAGTCTTTCCACCACTGAAAAGCACAGAGGCCAACTTTGACATTAAAATGTGTTCATACAAGTACAAGATATTTACAATAAGCAGACCTCAGTGCAAGAAAGAGTCTTTCAACCACTGAAAAAGCACAAAGGCCAACTTTGACATTAAAATGTGTTCAAACAAGTACAAGATATTTACAATAAGCAGACCTCAGTGCAAGAAAGAGTCTTTCCAACACTGAAAAGCACAAAGGCCAACTTTGACATTAAAACAAGTACAAGATATTTACAATAAGCAGACCTCAGTGCAAGAAAGAGTCTTTCCAACACTGAAAAAGCACAAAGGCCAACTTTGACATTAAAACAAGTACAAGATATTTACAATAAGCAGACCTCAGTGCAAGAAAGAGTCTTTCCAACACTGAAAAAGCACAAAGGCCAACTTTGACATTAAAACAAGTACAAGATATTTACAATAAGCAGACCTCAGTGCAAGAAAGACTCTTTCCAACACCGAAAAAGCACAAAGGCCAACTTTGACATTAAAATGTGCAAAAACAAGTACAAGATATTTACAATAAGCAGACCTCAGTGCAAGAAAGACTCTTTCCAACACTGAAAAGCACAAAGGCCAACTTTGACATTAAAATGTGCAAAAACAAGTACAAGATATTTACAATAAGCAGACCTCAGTGCAAGAAAGACTCTTTCCACCACTGAAAAAGCACAGAGGCCAACTTTGACATTAAAAGGTGTTCAAACAAGTACAAGATATTTACAATAAGCAGACCTCAGTGCAAGAAAGAGTCTTTCCAACACTGAAAAAGCACAGAATCCAACTTTGACATTAAAAGGTGTAAAAACAAGTACAAGATATTTACAATAAGCAGACCTCAGTGCAAGAAAGAGTCTTTCCAACACTGAAAAAGCACAGAGGCCAACTTTGACATTAAAAGGTGTTCAAACAAGTACAAGATATTTACAATAAGCAGACCTCAGTGCAAGAAAGAGTCTTTCCAACACTGAAAAAGCACAGAATCCAACTTTGACATTAAAAGGTGTAAAAACAAGTACAAGATATTTACAATAAGCAGACCTCAGTGCAAGAAAGAGTCTTTCCACCACTGAAAAGCACAGAGGCCAACTTTGACATTAAAATGTGTTCATACAAGTACAAGATATTTACAATAAGCAGACCTCAATGCAAGAAAGAGTCTTTCAACCACTGAAAAAGCACAAAGGCCAACTTTGACATTAAAATGTGTTCAAACAAGTACAAGATATTTACAATAAGCAGACCTCAGTGCAAGAAAGAGTCTTTCCAACACTGAAAAAGCACAGAGGCCAACTTTGACATTAAAAGGTGTAAAAACAAGTACAATATATTTACAATAAGCAGACCTCAGTGCAAGAAAGAGTCTTTCAACCACTGAAAAAGCACAAAGGCCAACTTTGACATTAAAATGTGTTCAAACAAGTACAAGATATTTACAATAAGCAGACCTCAGTGCAAGAAAGACTCTTTCCAACACTGAAAAAGCACAAAGGCCAACTTTGACATTAAAATGTGCAAAAACAAGTACAAGATATTTACAATAAGCAGACCTCAGTGCAAGAAAGACTCTTTCCAACACTGAAAAAGCACAAAGGCCAACTTTGACATTAAAATGTGCAAAAACAAGTACAAGATATTTACAATAAGCAGACCTCAGTGCAAGAAAGAGTCTTTCCAAAAATGAAAAGCACAAAGACCAACTTTGACATTAAAATGTGCAAAAACAAGTACAAGATATTTACAATAAGCAGACCTCAGTGCAAGAAAGACTCTTTCCAACAATGAAAAAGCACAAAGGCCAACTTTGACATTAAAATGTGCAAAAACAAGTACAAGATATTTACAATAAGCAGACCTCAGTGCAAGAAAGACTCTTTCCAAAAATGAAAAGCACAAAGACCAACTTTGACATTAAAATGTGCAAAAACAAGTACAAGATATTTAAAAATAAGCAGACCTCAGTGCAAGAAAGACTCTTTCCAACACTGAAAAGCACAAAGACCAACTTTGACATTAAAATGTGCAAAAACAAGTACAATATATTTACAATAAGCAGACCTCAGTGCAAGAAAGACTCTTTCCAACACTGAAAAAGCACAAAGGCCAACTTTGACATTAAAATGTGCAAAAACAAGTACAAGATATTTACAATAAGCAGACCTCAGTGCAAGAAAGAGTCTTTCCAACACTGAAAAAGCACAGAGGCCAACTTTGACATTAAAATGTGCAAAAACAAGTACAATATATTTACAATAAGCAGACCTCAGTGCAAGAAAGACTCTTTCCAACACTGAAAAAGCACAAAGGCCAACTTTGACATTAAAATGTGCAAAAACAAGTACAAGATATTTACAATAAGCAGACCTCAGTGCAAGAAAGACTCTTTCCAACACTGAAAAAGCACAAAGGCCAACTTTGACATTAAAATGTGCAAAAACAAGTACAAGATATTTACAATAAGCAGACCTCAGTGCAAGAAAGAGTCTTTCCAACACTGAAAAAGCACAGAGGCCAACTTTGACATTAAAATGTGCAAAAACAAGTACAATATATTTACAATAAGCAGACCTCAGTGCAAGAAAGACTCTTTCCACCACTGAAAAAGCACAAAGGCCAACTTTGACATTAAAAGGTGTAAAAACAAGTACAAGATATTTACAATAAGCAGACCTCAGTGCAAGAAAGACTCTTTCCAACACTGAAAAAGCACAGAGGCCAACTTTGACATTAAAAGGTGTAAAAACAAGTACAAGATATTTACAATAAGCAGACCTCAGTGCAAGAAAGACTCTTTCCAACACTGAAAAGCACAAAGACCAACTTTGACATTAAAATGTGCAAAAACAAGTACAAGATATTTACAATAAGCAGACCTCAGTGCAAGAAAGAGTCTTTCCAACACTGAAAAAGCACAGAGGCCAACTTTGACATTAAAAGATGTAAAAACAAGTACAAGATATTTACAATAAGCAGACCTCAGTGCAAGAAAGAGTCTTTCCACCACTGAAAAGCACAGAGGCCAACTTTGACATTAAAATGTGTTCATACAAGTACAAGATATTGACAATAAGCAGACCTCAATGCAAGAAAGAGTCTTTCCAACACTGAAAAAGCACAGAAGCCAACTTTGACATTAAAAGATGTAAAAACAAGTACAAGATATTTACAATAAGCAGCCCTCAGTGCAAGAAAGAGTCTTTCCAACACTGAAAAAGCACAGAGGCCAACTTTGACATTAAAAGATGTAAAAACAAGTACAAGATATTTACAATAAGCAGACCTCAGTGCAAGAAAGAGTCTTTCCACCACTGAAAAGCACAGAGGCCAACTTTGACATTAAAATGTGTTCATACAAGTACAAGATATTGACAATAAGCAGACCTCAATGCAAGAAAGAGTCTTTCCAACACTGAAAAAGCACAGAAGCCAACTTTGACATTAAAAGGTGTAAAAACAAGTACAAGATATTTACAATAAGCAGACCTCAGTGCAAGAAAGAGTCTTTCCACCACTGAAAAGCACAGAGGCCAACTTTGACATTAAAATGTGTTCATACAAGTACAAGATATTGACAATAAGCAGACCTCAGTGCAAGAAAGACTCTTTCCAACACTGAAAAAGCACAAAGACCAACTTTGACATTAAAATGTGCAAAACAAGTACAAGATATTTACAATAAGCAGACCTCAGTGCAAGAAAGAGTCTTTCCAACACTGAAAAAGCACAAAGGCCAACTTTGACATTAAAACAAGTACAAGATATTTACAATAAGCAGACCTCAGTGCAAGAAAGAGTCTTTCCACCACTGAAAAGCACAAAGACCAACTTTGACATTAAAATGTGCAAAACAAGTACAAGATATTTACAATAAGCAGACCTCAGTGCAAGAAAGACTCTTTCCAACACTGAAAAGCACAAAGACCAACTTTGACATTAAAATGTGCAAAACAAGTACAAGATATTTACAATAAGCAGACCTCAGTGCAAGAAAGAGTCTTTCCACCACTGAAAAGCACAAAGGCCAACTTTGACATTAAAATGTGCAAAACAAGTACAAGATATTTACAATAAGCAGACCTCAGTGCAAGAAAGAGTCTTTCAACCACTGAAAAAGCACAAAGGCCAACTTTGACATTAAAACAAGTACAAGATATTTACAATAAGCAGACCTCAGTGCAAGAAAGAGTCTTTCCAACACTGAAAAAGCACAGAAGCCAACTTTGACATTAAAAGGTGTAAAAACAAGTACAAGATATTTACAATAAGCAGACATCAGTGCAAGAAAGAGTCTTTCCACCACTGAAAAGCACAGAGGCCAACTTTGACATTAAAATGTGTTCATACAAGTACAAGATATTTACAATAAGCAGACCTCAGTGCAAGAAAGAGTCTTTCAACCACTGAAAAGAAGAGAGGCCAACTTTGACATTAAAATGTGTTCATACAAGTACAAGATATTTACAATAAGCAGACCTCAGTGCAAGAAAGAGTCTTTCCACCACTGAAAAGCACAGAGGCCAACTTTGACATTAAAATGTGTTCATACAAGTACAAGATATTTACAATAAGCAGACCTCAGTGCAAGAAAGACTCTTTCCAACACTGAAAAGAACAAAGGCCACCTTTGACATTAAAATGTGCAAAACAAGTACAAGATATTTACAATAAGCAGACCTCAGTGCAAGAAAGAGTCTTTCCACCACTGAAAAGCACAAAGGCCAACTTTGACATTAAAATGTGTAAAAACAAGTACAAGATATTTACAATAAGCAGACCTCAGTGCAAGAAAGAGTCTTTCAACCACTGAAAAAGCACAAAGGCCAACTTTGACATTAAAATGTGTAAAAACAAGTACAAGATATTTACAATAAGCAGACCTCAGTGCAAGAAAGAGTCTTTCAACCACTGAAAAAGCACAAAGGCCAACTTTGACATTAAAACAAGTACAAGATATTTACAATAAGCAGACCTCAGTGCAAGAAAGAGTCTTTCAACCACTGAAAAAGCACAAAGGCCAACTTTGACATTAAAATGTGTTCAAACAAGTACAAGATATTTACAATAAGCAGACCTCAGTGCAAGAAAGAGTCTTTCAACCACTGAAAAAGCACAAAGGCCAACTTTGACATTAAAACAAGTACAAGATATTTACAATAAGCAGACCTCAGTGCAAGAAAGAGTCTTTCAACCACTGAAAAAGCACAAAGGCCAACTTTGACATTAAAATGTGTTCAAACAAGTACAAGATATTTACAATAAGCAGACCTCAGTGCAAGAAAGACTCTTTCCAACACCGAAAAAGCACAAAGGCCAACTTTGACATTAAAATGTGCAAAAACAAGTACAATATATTTACAATAAGCAGACCTCAGTGCAAGAAAGACTCTTTCCAACACTGAAAAAGCACAAAGGCCAACTTTGACATTAAAACGAGTACAAGATATTTACAATAAGCAGACCTCAGTGCAAGAAAGAGTCTTTCCAACACTGAAAAGCACAGAGGCCAACTTTGACATTAAAAGATGTAAAAACAAGTACAAGATATTTACAATAAGAAGACCTCAGTGCAAGAAAGAGTCTTTCAAACACTGAAAAGCACAAAGACCAACTTTGACATTAAAATGTGCAAAACAAGTACAAGATATTTACAATAAGAAGACCTCAGTGCAAGAAAGAGTCTTTCCACCACTGAAAAGCACAGAGGCCAACTTTGACATTAAAAGATGTAAAAACAAGTACAAGATATTTACAATAAGCAGACCTCAGTGCAAGAAAGACTCTTTCAAACACTGAAAAGCACAAAGACCAACTTTGACATTAAAATGTGCAAAACAAGTACAAGATATTTACAATAAGAAGACCTCAGTGCAAGAAAGAGTCTTTCCACCACTGAAAAGCACAGAGGCCAACTTTGACATTAAAATGTGTTCATACAAGTACAAGATATTTACAATAAGCAGACCTCAGTGCAAGAAAGAGTCTTTCCAACACTGAAAAAGCACAGAAGCCAACTTTGACATTAAAAGGTGTTCAAACAAGTACAAGATATTTACAATAAGCAGACCTCAGTGCAAGAAAGACTCTTTCCACCACTGAAAAGCACAGAGGCCAACTTTGACATTAAAATGTGTTCATACAAGTACAAGATATTTACAATAAGCAGACCTCAGTGCAAGAAAGAGTCTTTCCAACACTGAAAAAGCACAAAGGCCAACTTTGACATTAAAACAAGTACAAGATATTTACAATAAGCAGACCTCAGTGCAAGAAAGAGTCTTTCCACCACTGAAAAGCACAAAGACCAACTTTGACATTAAAATGTGCAAAACAAGTACAAGATATTTACAATAAGCAGACCTCAGTGCAAGAAAGACTCTTTCCAACACTGAAAAGCACAAAGACCAACTTTGACATTAAAATGTGCAAAACAAGTACAAGATATTTACAATAAGCAGACCTCAGTGCAAGAAAGAGTCTTTCCACCACTGAAAAGCACAAAGGCCAACTTTGATATTAAAATGTGTTCATACAAGTACAAGATATTTACAATAAGCAGACCTCAGTGCAAGAAAGAGTCTTTCAACCACTGAAAAAGCACAAAGGCCAACTTTGACATTAAAACAAGTACAAGATATTTACAATAAGCAGACCTCAGTGCAAGAAAGAGTCTTTCCAACACTGAAAAAGCACAGAAGCCAACTTTGACATTAAAAGGTGTAAAAACAAGTACAAGATATTTACAATAAGCAGACATCAGTGCAAGAAAGAGTCTTTCCACCACTGAAAAGCACAGAGGCCAACTTTGACATTAAAATGTGTTCATACAAGTACAAGATATTTACAATAAGCAGACCTCAGTGCAAGAAAGAGTCTTTCAACCACTGAAAAGAAGAGAGGCCAACTTTGACATTAAAATGTGTTCATACAAGTACAAGATATTTACAATAAGCAGACCTCAGTGCAAGAAAGAGTCTTTCCACCACTGAAAAGCACAGAGGCCAACTTTGACATTAAAATGTGTTCATACAAGTACAAGATATTTACAATAAGCAGACCTCAGTGCAAGAAAGACTCTTTCCAACACTGAAAAGCACAAAGGCCAACTTTGACATTAAAATGTGTTCATACAAGTACAAGATATTTACAATAAGCAGACCTCAGTGCAAGAAAGAGTCTTTCAACCACTGAAAAAGCACAAAGGCCAACTTTGACATTAAAATGTGTAAAAACAAGTACAAGATATTTACAATAAGCAGACCTCAGTGCAAGAAAGAGTCTTTCAACCACTGAAAAAGCACAAAGGCCAACTTTGACATTAAAACAAGTACAAGATATTTACAATAAGCAGACCTCAGTGCAAGAAAGAGTCTTTCAACCACTGAAAAAGCACAAAGGCCAACTTTGACATTAAAATGTGTTCAAACAAGTACAAGATATTTACAATAAGCAGACCTCAGTGCAAGAAAGACTCTTTCCAACACTGAAAAAGTAAAAAGGCCAACTTTGACATTAAAATGTGCAAAAACAAGTACAAGATATTTACAATAAGCAGACCTCAGTGCAAGAAAGAGTCTTTCCACCACTGAAAAGCACAAAGGCCAACTTTGACATTAAAATGTGTTCATACAAGTACAAGATATTTACAATAAGCAGACCTCAGTGCAAGAAAGAGTCTTTCAACCACTGAAAAAGCACAAAGGCCAACTTTGACATTAAAATGTGTAAAAACAAGTACAAGATATTTACAATAAGCAGACCTCAGTGCAAGAAAGAGTCTTTCCACCACTGAAAAGCACAAAGGCCAACTTTGACATTAAAATGTGTTCATACAAGTACAAGATATTTACAATAAGCAGACCTCAGTGCAAGAAAGAGTCTTTCAACCACTGAAAAAGCACAAAGGCCAACTTTGACATTAAAATGTGTAAAAACAAGTACAAGATATTTACAATAAGCAGACCTCAGTGCAAGAAAGAGTCTTTCAACCACTGAAAAAGCACAAAGGCCAACTTTGACATTAAAACAAGTACAAGATATTTACAATAAGCAGACCTCAGTGCAAGAAAGAGTCTTTCAACCACTGAAAAAGCACAAAGGCCAACTTTGACATTAAAATGTGTTCAAACAAGTACAAGATATTTACAATAAGCAGACCTCAGTGCAAGAAAGAGTCTTTCAACCACTGAAAAAGCACAAAGGCCAACTTTGACATTAAAACAAGTACAAGATATTTACAATAAGCAGACCTCAGTGCAAGAAAGAGTCTTTCAACCACTGAAAAAGCACAAAGGCCAACTTTGACATTAAAACAAGTACAAGATATTTACAATAAGCAGACCTCAGTGCAAGAAAGAGTCTTTCCAACACCGAAAAAGCACAAAGGCCAACTTTGACATTAAAACAAGTACAAGATATTTACAATAAGCAGACCTCAGTGTAAGAAAGAGTCTTTCAACCACTGAAAAAGCACAAAGGCCAACTTTGACATTAAAATGTGTTCAAACAAGTACAAGATATTTACAATAAGCAGACCTCAGTGCAAGAAAGACTCTTTCCAACACCGAAAAAGCACAAAGGCCAACTTTGACATTAAAATGTGCAAAAACAAGTACAATATATTTACAATAAGCAGACCTCAGTGCAAGAAAGACTCTTTCCAACACTGAAAAAGCACAAAGGCCAACTTTGACATTAAAACGAGTACAAGATATTTACAATAAGCAGACCTCAGTGCAAGAAAGAGTCTTTCCACCACTGAAAAGCACAGAGGCCAACTTTGACATTAAAATGTGTTCATACAAGTACAAGATATTTACAATAAGCAGACCTCAGTGCAAGAAAGAGTCTTTCCACCACTGAAAAGCACAGAGGCCAACTTTGACATTAAAATGTGTTCATACAAGTACAAGATATTTACAATAAGCAGACCTCAGTGCAAGAAAGAGTCTTTCCAACACTGAAAAGAACAAAGGCCACCTTTGACATTAAAATGTGCAAAACAAGTACAAGATATTTACAATAAGCAGACCTCAGTGCAAGAAAGACTCTTTCCAACACTGAAAAGAACAAAGGCCACCTTTGACATTAAAATGTGCAAAACAAGTACAAGATATTTACAATAAGCAGACCTCAGTGCAAGAAAGACTCTTTCCAACACTGAAAAGAACAAAGACCAACTTTGACATTAAAATGTGCAAAACAAGTACAAGATATTTACAATAAGCAGACCTCAGTGCAAGAAAGACTCTTTCCACCACTGAAAAGCACAGAGGCCAACTTTGACATTAAAATGTGTTCATACAAGTACAAGATATTTACAATAAGCAGACCTCAGTGCAAGAAAGAGTCTTTCCAACACTGAAAAAGCACAAAGGCCAACTTTGACATTAAAATGTGTTCATACAAGTACAAGATATTTACAATAAGCAGACCTCAGTGCAAGAAAGAGTCTTTCCACCACTGAAAAGCACAGAGGCCAACTTTGACATTAAAATGTGTTCATACAAGTACAAGATATTTACAATAAGCAGACCTCAGTGCAAGAAAGAGTCTTTCCAACACTGAAAAAGCACAAAGGCCAACTTTGACATTAAAACAAGTACAAGATATTTACAATAAGCAGACCTCAGTGCAAGAAAGAGTCTTTCCACCACTGAAAAGCACAGAGGCCAACTTTGACATTAAAATGTGTTCATACAAGTACAAGATATTTACAATAAGCAGACCTCAGTGCAAGAAAGAGTCTTTCCAACACTGAAAAGCACAAAGGCCAACTTTGACATTAAAACAAGTACAAGATATTTACAATAAGCAGACCTCAGTGCAAGAAAGAGTCTTTCCAACACTGAAAAAGCACAAAGGCCAACTTTGACATTAAAACAAGTACAAGATATTTACAATAAGCAGACCTCAGTGCAAGAAAGAGTCTTTCCAACACTGAAAAAGCACAAAGGCCAACTTTGACATTAAAAGGTGTTCAAACAAGTACAAGATATTTACAATAAGCAGACCTCAGTGCAAGAAAGACTCTTTCCAACACCGAAAAAGCACAAAGGCCAACTTTGACATTAAAATGTGCAAAAACAAGTACAAGATATTTACAATAAGCAGACCTCAGTGCAAGAAAGACTCTTTCCAACACTGAAAAGCACAAAGGCCAACTTTGACATTAAAACAAGTACAAGATATTTACAATAAGCAGACCTCAGTGCAAGAAAGAGTCTTTCCACCACTGAAAAGCACAGAGGCCAACTTTGACATTAAAACAAGTACAAGATATTTACAATAAGCAGACCTCAGTGCAAGAAAGAGTCTTTCCACCACTGAAAAGCACAGAGGCCAACTTTGACATTAAAATGTGTTCATACAAGTACAAGATATTTACAATAAGCAGACCTCAGTGCAAGAAAGAGTCTTTCCACCACTGAAAAGCACAGAGGCCAACTTTGACATTAAAATGTGTTCATACAAGTACAAGATATTTACAATAAGCAGACCTCAGTGCAAGAAAGAGTCTTTCCACCACTGAAAAGCACAGAGGCCAACTTTGACATTAAAATGTGTTCATACAAGTACAAGATATTTACAATAAGCAGACCTCAGTGCAAGAAAGAGTCTTTCCACCACTGAAAAGCACAGAGGCCAACTTTGACATTAAAATGTGTTCATACAAGTACAAGATATTTACAATAAGCAGACCTCAGTGCAAGAAAGACTCTTTCCAACACTGAAAAGAACAAAGACCAACTTTGACATTAAAATGTGCAAAACAAGTACAAGATATTTACAATAAGCAGACCTCAGTGCAAGAAAGAGTCTTTCCACCACTGAAAAGCACAGAGGCCAACTTTGACATTAAAATGTGTTCATACAAGTACAAGATATTTACAATAAGCAGACCTCAGTGCAAGAAAGAGTCTTTCCACCACTGAAAAGCACAGAGGCCAACTTTGACATTAAAATGTGTTCATACAAGTACAAGATATTTACAATAAGCAGACCTCAGTGCAAGAAAGAGTCTTTCCACCACTGAAAAGCACAGAGGCCAACTTTGACATTAAAATGTGTTCATACAAGTACAAGATATTTACAATAAGCAGACCTCAGTGCAAGAAAGAGTCTTTCCACCACTGAAAAGCACAGAGGCCAACTTTGACATTAAAATGTGTTCATACAAGTACAAGATATTTACAATAAGCAGACCTCAGTGCAAGAAAGACTCTTTCCAACACTGAAAAGAACAAAGGCCACCTTTGACATTAAAATGTGCAAAACAAGTACAAGATATTTACAATAAGCAGACCTCAGTGCAAGAAAGACTCTTTCCAACACTGAAAAGAACAAAGACCAACTTTGACATTAAAATGTGCAAAACAAGTACAAGATATTTACAATAAGCAGACCTCAGTGCAAGAAAGACTCTTTCCAACACTGAAAAAGCACAAAGGCCAACTTTGACATTAAAACAAGTACAAGATATTTACAATAAGCAGACCTCAGTGCAAGAAAGAGTCTTTCCACCACTGAAAAGCACAGAGGCCAACTTTGACATTAAAATGTGTTCATACAAGTACAAGATATTTACAATAAGCAGACCTCAGTGCAAGAAAGAGTCTTTCAACCACTGAAAAAGCACAAAGGCCAACTTTGACATTAAAATGTGTAAAAACAAGTACAAGATATTTACAATAAGCAGACCTCAGTGCAAGAAAGAGTCTTTCAACCACTGAAAAAGCACAAAGGCCAACTTTGACATTAAAATGTGTTCAAACAAGTACAAGATATTTACAATAAGCAGACCTCAGTGCAAGAAAGAGTCTTTCCAACACTGAAAAGCACAAAGGCCAACTTTGACATTAAAACAAGTACAAGATATTTACAATAAGCAGACCTCAGTGCAAGAAAGAGTCTTTCCAACACTGAAAAAGCACAAAGGCCAACTTTGACATTAAAACAAGTACAAGATATTTACAATAAGCAGACCTCAGTGCAAGAAAGAGTCTTTCCAACACTGAAAAAGCACAAAGACCAACTTTGACATTAAAAGGTGTTCAAACAAGTACAAGATATTTACAATAAGCAGACCTCAGTGCAAGAAAGACTCTTTCCAACACCGAAAAAGCACAAAGGCCAACTTTGACATTAAAATGTGCAAAAACAAGTACAAGATATTTACAATAAGCAGACCTCAGTGCAAGAAAGACTCTTTCCAACACTGAAAAGCACAAAGGCCAACTTTGACATTAAAACAAGTACAAGATATTTACAATAAGCAGACCTCAGTGCAAGAAAGACTCTTTCCAACACTGAAAAGCACAAAGGCCAACTTTGACATTAAAACAAGTACAAGATATTTACAATAAGCAGACCTCAGTGCAAGAAAGAGTCTTTCCACCACTGAAAAGCACAGAGGCCAACTTTGACATTAAAATGTGTTCATACAAGTACAAGATATTTACAATAAGCAGACCTCAGTGCAAGAAAGAGTCTTTCAACCACTGAAAAAGCACAAAGGCCAACTTTGACATTAAAATGTGTTCAAACAAGTACAAGATATTTACAATAAGCAGACCTCAGTGCAAGAAAGAGTCTTTCAACCACTGAAAAAGGACAAAGGCCAACTTTGACATTAAAACAAGTACAAGATATTTACAATAAGCAGACCTCAGTGCAAGAAAGACTCTTTCCAACACTGAAAAAGCACAAAGGCCAACTTTGACATTAAAACGAGTACAAGATATTTACAATAAGCAGACCTCAGTGCAAGAAAGAGTCTTTCCAACACTGAAAAGCACAGAGGCCAACTTTGACATTAAAAGATGTAAAAACAAGTACAAGATATTTACAATAAGCAGACCTCAGTGCAAGAAAGACTCTTTCCAACACTGAAAAAGCACAAAGGCCAACTTTGACAATAAAACGAGTATAAGATATTTACAATAAGCAGACCTCAGTGCAAGAAAGAGTCTTTCCAACACTGAAAAGCACAGAGGCCAACTTTGACATTAAAACGAGTACAAGATATTTACAATAAGCAGACCTCAGTGCAAGAAAGAGTCTTTCCAACACTGAAAAGCACAGAGGCCAACTTTGACATTAAAAGATGTAAAAACAAGTACAAGATATTTACAATAAGCAGACCTCAGTGCAAGAAAGACTCTTTCCAACACTGAAAAAGCACAAAGGCCAACTTTGACAATAAAACGAGTACAAGATATTTACAATAAGCAGACCTCAGTGCAAGAAAGAGTCTTTCCAACACTGAAAAGCACAGAGGCCAACTTTGACATTAAAACGAGTACAAGATATTTACAATAAGCAGACCTCAGTGCAAGAAAGAGTCTTTCCAACACTGAAAAGCACAGAGGCCAACTTTGACATTAAAAGATGTAAAAACAAGTACAAGATATTTACAATAAGCAGACCTCAGTGCAAGAAAGAGTCTTTCCAACACTGAAAAGCACAGAGGCCAACTTTGACATTAAAAGATGTAAAAACAAGTACAAGATATTTACAATAAGCAGACCTCAGTGCAAGAAAGAGTCTTTCCAACACTGAAAAGCACAAAGGCCAACTTTGACATTAAAACGAGTACAAGATATTTACAATAAGCAGACCTCAGTGCAAGAAAGACTCTTTCCAACACTGAAAAAGCACAAAGGCCAACTTTGACATTAAAACGAGTACAAGATATTTACAATAAGCAGACCTCAGTGCAAGAAAGAGTCTTTCCAACACTGAAAAAGCACAAAGGCCAACTTTGACATTAAAATGTGCAAAACAAGTACAAGATATTTACAATAAGCAGACCTCAGTGCAAGAAAGACTCTTTCCAACACTGAAAAAGCACAAAGGCCAACTTTGACATTAAAACAAGTACAAGATATTTACAATAAGCAGACCTCAGTGCAAGAAAGACTCTTTCCAACACTGAAAAGCACAAAGACCAACTTTGACATTAAAATGTGCAAAACAAGTACAAGATATTTACAATAAGCAGACCTCAGTGCAAGAAAGACTCTTTCCAACACTGAAAAAGCACAAAGGCCAACTTTGACATTAAAAGATGTAAAAACAAGTACAAGATATTTACAATAAGCAGACCTCAGTGCAAGAAAGAGTCTTTCCAACACTGAAAAAGCACAGAAGCCAACTTTGACATTAAAAGGTGTAAAAACAAGTACAAGATATTTACAATAAGCAGACCTCAGTGCAAGAAAGACTCTTTCCAACACTGAAAAAGCACAAAGGCCAACTTTGACATTAAAATGTGCAAAAACAAGTACAAGATATTTACAATAAGCAGACCTCAGTGCAAGAAAGACTCTTTCCAACACTGAAAAAGCACAGAAGCCTACTTTGACATTAAAACAAGTAGAAGATATTTACAATAAGCAGACCTCAGTGAAAAAAAGACTCTTTCCAACACTGAAAAAGCACAAAGACCAACTTTGACATTAAAATGTGCAAAACAAGTACAAGATATTTACAATAAGCAGACCTCAGTGCAAGAAAGAGTCTTTCCACCACTGAAAAGCACAGAGGCCAACTTTGACATTAAAATGTGTTCATACAAGTACAAGATATTTACAATAAGCAGACCTCAGTGCAAGAAAGAGTCTTTCCAACACTGAAAAAGCACAGAAGCCAACTTTGACATTAAAAGATGTAAAAACAAGTACAAGATATTTACAATAAGCAGACCTCAGTGCAAGAAAGAGTCTTTCCACCACTGAAAAGCACAGAGGCCAACTTTGACATTAAAATGTGTTCAAACAAGTACAAGATATTTACAATAAGCAGACCTCAATGCAAGAAAGAGTCTTTCCAACAATAAAAAAGCACAAAGGCCAACTTTGACATTAAAATGTGTTCAAACAAGTACAAGATATTTACAATAAGCAGACCTCAATGCAAGAAAGAGTCTTTCCAACAATAAAAAAGCACAAAGGCCAACTTTGACATTAAAATGTGTTCAAACAAGTACAAGATATTTACAATAAGCAGACCTCAGTGCAAGAAAGAGTCTTTCCAACACTGAAAAGCACAAAGGCCAACTTTGACATTAAAACAAGTACAAGATATTTACAATAAGCAGACCTCAGTGCAAGAAAGAGTCTTTCAACCACTGAAAAAGCACAAAGGCCAACTTTGACATTAAAAGGTGTTCAAACAAGTACAAGATATTTACAATAAGCAGACCCCAGTGCAAGAAAGAGTCTTTCCAACACTGAAAAGCACAAAGGCCAACTTTGACATTAAAACAAGTACAAGATATTTACAATAAGCAGACCTCAGTGCAAGAAAGAGTCTTTCCAACACTGAAAAAGCACAAAGGCCAACTTTGACATTAAAAGGTGTTCAAACAAGTACAAGATATTTACAATAAGCAGACCTCAGTGCAAGAAAGAGTCTTTCCAACACTGAAAAAGCACAAAGGCCAACTTTGACATTAAAAGGTGTTCAAACAAGTACAAGATATTTACAATAAGCAGACATCAGTGCAAGAAAGAGTCTTTCCAACACTGAAAAAGCACAAAGGCCAACTTTGACATTAAAAGGTGTTCAAACAAGTACAAGATATTTACAATAAGCAGACATCAGTGCAAGAAAGAGTCTTTCCAACACTGAAAAGCACAAAGGCCAACTTTGACATTAAAACAAGTACAAGATATTTACAATAAGCAGACCTCAGTGCAAGAAAGAGTCTTTCAACCACTGAAAAAGGACAAAGGCCAACTTTGACATTAAAAGGTGTTCAAACAAGTACAAGATATTTACAATAAGCAGACCTCAGTGCAAGAAAGACTCTTTCCAACACCGAAAAAGCACAAAGGCCAACTTTGACATTGAAATGTGCAAAAACAAGTACAAGATATTTACAATAAGCAGACCTCAGTGCAAGAAAGACTCTTTCCAACACTGAAAAGCACAAAGGCCAACTTTGACATTAAAATGTGCAAAAACAAGTACAAGATATTTACAATAAGCAGACCTCAGTGCAAGAAAGACTCTTTCCACCACTGAAAAAGCACAAAGACAACTTTGAAATTAAAATGTGCAAAAACAAGTACAAGATATTTACAATAAGCAGACCTCAGTGCAAGAAAAAGTCTTTCCAACACTGAAAAAGCACAGAGGCCAACTTTGACATTAAAAGGTGTAAAAACAAGTACAAGATATTTACAATAAGCAGCCCTCAGTGCAAGAAAGACTCTTTCCAACACTGAAAAAGCACAAAGACAACTTTGACATTAAAATGTGCAAAAACAAGTACAAGATATTTACAATAAGCAGACCTCAGTGCAAGAAAGACTCTTTCCAACACTGAAAAAGCACAAAGACAACTTTGACATTAAAATGTGTTCAAACAAGTACAAGATATTTACAATAAGCAGACCTCAGGGCAAGAAAGAATCTTTCAACCACTGAAAAAGCACAAAGGCCAACTTTGACATTAAAATGTGTTCAAACAAGTACAAGATATTTACAATAAGCAGACCTCAGTGCAAGAAAGACTCTTTCCAACACTGAAAAGCACAAAGACCAACTTTGACATTAAAATGTGCAAAACAAGTACAAGATATTTACAATAAGCAGACCTCAGTGCAAGAAAGACTCTTTCCAACACTGAAAAAGCACAAAGGCCAACTTTGACATTAAAACAAGTACAAGATATTTACAATAAGCAGACCTCAGTGCAAGAAAGAGTCTTTCCAACACTGAAAAGCACAAAGGCCAACTTTGACATTAAAAGGTGTTCAAACAAGTACAAGATATTTACAATAAGCAGACCTCAGTGCAAGAAAGACTCTTTCCAACACTGAAAAAGCACAAAGGCCAACTTTGACATTAAAATGTGCAAAAACAAGTACAAGATATTTACAATAAGCAGACCTCAGTGCAAGAAAGAGTCTTTCCAACACTGAAAAAGCACAGAGGCCAACTTTGACATTAAAAGATGTAAAAACAAGTACAAGATATTTACAATAAGCAGACCTCAGTGCAAGAAAGAGTCTTTCCACCACTGAAAAGCACAGAGGCCAACTTTGACGTTAAAAGATGTAAAAACAAGTACAAGATATTTACAATAAGCAGACCTCAGTGCAAGAAAGAGTCTTTCCACCACTGAAAAGCACAGAGGCCAACTTTGACATTAAAATGTGTTCATACAAGTACAAGATATTTACAATAAGCAGACCTCAGTGCAAGAAAGACTCTTTCCAACACTGAAAAAGCACAGAAGCCAACTTTGACATTAAAAGGTGTAAAAACAAGTACAAGATATTTACAATAAGCAGACCTCAGTGCAAGAAAGACTCTTTCCAACACTGAAAAGCACAAAGGCCAACTTTGACATTAAAAGGTGTTCAAACAAGTACAAGATATTTACAATAAGCAGACCTCAGTGCAAAAAAGACTCTTTCCACCACTGAAAAAGCACAAAGACAACTTTGACATTAAAATGTGCAAAAACAAGTACAAGATATTTACAATAAGCAGACCTCAGTGCAAGAAAGAGTCTTTCCAACACTGAAAAAGCACAGAGGCCAACTTTGACATTAAAAGGTGTTCAAACAAGTACAAGATATTTACAATAAGCAGACCTCAGTGCAAGAAAGACTCTTTCCACCACTGAAAAAGCACAAAGACAACTTTGACATTAAAATGTGCAAAAACAAGTACAAGATATTTACAATAAGCAGACCTCAGTGCAAGAAAGAGTCTTTCCAACACTGAAAAAGCACAAAGGCCAACTTTGACATTAAAATGTGCAAAAACAAGTACAAGATATTTACAATAAGCAGACCTCAGTGCAAGAAAGACTCTTTCCAACACTGAAAAAGCACAAAGACAACTTTGAGATTAAAATGTGCAAAAAAAAGTACAAGATATTTACAATAAGCAGACCTCAGTGCAAGAAAGAGTCTTTCCAACACTGAAAAAGCACAAAGGCCAACTTTGACATTAAAACAAGTACAAGATATTTACAATAAGCAGACCTCAGTGCAAGAAAGACTCTTTCCAACACTGAAAAAGCACAAAGGCCAACTTTGACATTAAAATGTGCAAAAACAAGTACAAGATATTTACAA
Organism: Perissodus microlepis; assembly: GCF_051167445.1. NCBI lineage: Eukaryota > Metazoa > Chordata > Actinopteri > Cichliformes > Cichlidae > Perissodus > Perissodus microlepis. The sequence continues at coordinate 129,104 of NW_028182047.1, read as the reverse complement.
TAAGCAGACCTCAGTGCAAGAAAGACTCTTTCCAACACTGAAAAAGCACAGAGGCCAACTTTGACATTAAAAGGTGTAAAAACAAGTACAAGATATTTACAATAAGCAGACCTCAGTGCAAGAAAGACTCTTTCCAACACTGAAAAAGCACAGAGGCCAACTTTGACATTAAAAGGTTTAAAAACAAGTACAAGATATTTACAATAAGCAGACCTCAGTGCAAGAAAGAGTCTTTCCAACACTGAAAAAGCACAAAGGCCAACTTTGACATTAAAATGTGCAAAAACAAGTACAAGATATTTACAATAAGCAGACCTCAGTGCAAGAAAGACTCTTTCCAACACTGAAAAAGCACAAAGACAACTTTGACATTAAAATGTGCAAAAAAAAGTACAAGATATTTAAAATAAGCAGACCTCAGTGCAAGAAAGAGTCTTTCCAACACTGAAAAAGCACAAAGGCCAACTTTGACATTAAAACAAGTACAAGATATTTACAATAAGCAGACCTCAGTGCAAGAAAGAGTCTTTCCAACACTGAAAAAGCACAGAGGCCAACTTTGACATTAAAAGGTGTAAAAACAAGTACAAGATATTTACAATAAGCAGACCTCAGTGCAAGAAAGACTCTTTCCACCACTGAAAAAGCACAAAGACAACTTTGACATTAAAATGTGCAAAAACAAGTACAAGATATTTACAATAAGCAGACCTCAGTGCAAGAAAGAGTCTTTCCAACACTGAAAAAGCACAAAGGCCAACTTTGACATTAAAATGTGCAAAAACAAGTACAAGATATTTACAATAAGCAGACCTCAGTGCAAGAAAGACTCTTTCCAACACTGAAAAAGCACAAAGACAACTTTGACATTAAAATGTGCAAAAAAAAGTACAAGATATTTACAATAAGCAGACCTCAGTGCAAGAAAGAGTCTTTCCAACACTGAAAAAGCACAAAGGCCAACTTTGACATTAAAACAAGTACAAGATATTTACAATAAGCAGACCTCAGTGCAAGAAAGAGTCTTTCCAACACTGAAAAAGCACAAAGGCCAACTTTGACATTAAAATGTGCAAAAACAAGTACAAGATATTTACAATAAGCAGACCTCAGTGCAAGAAAGAGTCTTTCCAACACTGAAAAAGCCCAAAGCCCAACTTTGACATTAAAATGTGTTCAAACAAGTACAAGATATTTACAATAAGCAGACCTCAGTGCAAGAAAGAGTCTTTCAACCACTGAAAAAGCACAAAGGCCAACTTTGACATTAAAATGTGTTCAAACAAGTACAAGATATTTACAATAAGCAGACCTCAGTGCAAGAAAGAGTCTTTCCAACACTGAAAAAGCACAGAGGCCAACTTTGACATTAAAAGGTGTAAAAACAAGTACAAGATATTTACAATAAGCAGACCTCAGTGCAAGAAAGACTCTTTCCAACACTGAAAAAGCACAGAGGCCAACTTTGACATTAAAAGGTGTAAAAACAAGTACAAGATATTTACAATAAGCAGACCTCAGTGCAAGAAAGACTCTTTCCAACACTGAAAAAGCACAGAGGCCAACTTTGACATTAAAAGGTGTAAAAACAAGTACAAGATATTTACAATAAGCAGACCTCAGTGCAAGAAAGACTCTTTCCACCACTGAAAAAGCACAGAGGCCAACTTTGACATTAAAAGGTGTAAAAACAAGTACAAGATATTTACAATAAGCAGACCTCAGTGCAAGAAAGACTCTTTCCAACACTGAAAAAGCACAGAGGCCAACTTTGACATTAAAATGTGCAAAAACAAGTACAAGATATTTACAATAAGCAGACCTCAGTGCAAGAAAGACTCTTTCCAACACTGAAAAAGCACAGAGGCCAACTTTGACATTAAAAGGTGTAAAAACAAGTACAAGATATTTACAATAAGCAGACCTCAGTGCAAGAAAGACTCTTTCCAACACTGAAAAAGCACAGAGGCCAACTTTGACATTAAAAGGTGTAAAAACAAGTACAAGATATTTACAATAAGCAGACCTCAGTGCAAGAAAGAGTCTTTCCAACACTGAAAAAGCACAAAGGCCAACTTTGACATTAAAATGTGCAAAAACAAGTACAAGATATTTACAATAAGCAGACCTCAGTGCAAGAAAGACTCTTTCCAACACTGAAAAAGCACAAAGACAACTTTGACATTAAAATGTGCAAAAAAAAGTACAAGATATTTAAAATAAGCAGACCTCAGTGCAAGAAAGAGTCTTTCCAACACTGAAAAAGCACAAAGGCCAACTTTGACATTAAAACAAGTACAAGATATTTACAATAAGCAGCCCTCAGTGCAAGAAAGACTCTTTCCAACACTGAAAAAGCACAAAGGCCAACTTTGACATTAAAACAAGTACAAGATATTTACAATAAGCAGACCTCAGTGATAGAAAGACTCTTTCCAACAATGAAAAAGCACAAAGGCCAACTTTGACATTAAAACAAGTACAAGATATTTACAATAAGCAGACCTCAGTGCAAGAAAGAGTCTTTCCAACACTGAAAAAGCACAAAGGCCAACTTTGACATTAAAACAAGTACAAGATATTTACAATAAGCAGACCTCAGTGCAAGAAAGACTCTTTCCAACACTGAAAAAGCACAAAGGCCAACTTTGACATTAAAATGTGCAAAAACAAGTACAAGATATTTACAATAAGCAGACCTCAGTGATAGAAAGACTCTTTCCAACAATGAAAAAGCACAAAGGCCAACTTTGACATTAAAATGTGCAAAAACAAGTACAAGATATTTACAATAAGCAGACCTCAGTGCAAGAAAGAGTCTTTCCACCACTGAAAAAGCACAGAGGCCAACTTTGACATTAAAATGTGTTCATACAAGTACAAGATATTTACAATAAGCAGACCTCAGTGCAAGAAAGAGTCTTTCCAACAATAAAAAAGCACAAAGGCCAACTTTGACATTAAAATGTGTTCAAACAAGTACAAGATATTTACAATAAGCAGACCTCAGTGCAAGAAAGACTCTTTCCAACACTGAAAAAGCACAGAGGCCAACTTTGACATTAAAAGGTGTAAAAACAAGTACAAGATATTTACAATAAGCAGACATCAGTGCAAGAAAGAGTCTTTCCAACACTGAAAAAGCACAGAGGCCAACTTTGACATTAAAAGGTGTAAAAACAAGTACAAGATATTTACAATAAGCAGACCTCAGTGCAAGAAAGACTCTTTCCAACACTGAAAAAGCACAAAGGCCAACTTTGACATTAAAATGTGCAAAAACAAGTACAAGATATTTACAATAAGCAGACCTCAGTGATAGAAAGACTCTTTCCAACAATGAAAAAGCACAAAGGCCAACTTTGACATTAAAATGTGCAAAAACAAGTACAAGATATTTACAATAAGCAGACCTCAGTGCAAGAAAGAGTCTTTCCAACACTGAAAAAGCACAAAGCCCAACTTTGACATTAAAATGTGTTCAAACAAGTACAAGATATTTACAATAAGCAGACCTCAGTGCAAGAAAGAGTCTTTCAACCACTGAAAAAGCACAAAGGCGAACTTTGACATTAAAATGTGTTCAAACAAGTACAAGATATTTACAATAAGCAGACCTCAATGCAAGAAAGAGTCTTTCCAACAATAAAAAAGCACAAAGGCCAACTTTGACATTAAAATGTGTAAAAACAAGTACAAGATATTTACAATAAGCAGACCTCAGTGCAAGAAAGAGTCTTTCAACCACTGAAAAAGCACAAAGGCCAACTTTGACATTAAAATGTGTTCAAACAAGTACAAGATATTTACAATAAGCAGACCTCAGTGCAAGAAAGAGTCTTTCCAACACTGAAAAAGCACAGAGGCCAACTTTGACATTAAAAGGTGTAAAAACAAGTACAAGATATTTACAATAAGCAGACCTCAGTGCAAGAAAGACTCTTTCCACCACTGAAAAAGCACAGAGGCCAACTTTGACATTAAAATGTGTTCAAACAAGTACAAGATATTTACAATAAGCAGACCTCAGTGCAAGAAAGACTCTTTCCACCACTGAAAAAGCACAGAGGCCAACTTTGACATTAAAATGTGTTCAAACAAGTACAAGATATTTACAATAAGCAGACCTCAATGCAAGAAAGAGTCTTTCCAACAATAAAAAAGCACAGAGGCCAACTTTGACATTAAAATGTGTTCAAACAAGTACAAGATATTTACAATAAGCAGACCTCAGTGCAAGAAAGAGTCTTTCAACCACTGAAAAAGCAAAAAGGCCAACTTTGACATTAAAATGTGTTCAAACAAGTACAAGATATTTACAATAAGCAGACCTCAATGCAAGAAAGAGTCTTTCCAACAATAAAAAAGCACAAAGGCCAACTTTGACATTAAAATGTGTTCAAACAAGTACAAGATATTTACAATAAGCAGACCTCAGTGCAAGAAAGAGTCTTTCAACCACTGAAAAAGCACAAAGGCCAACTTTGACATTAAAATGTGTTCAAACAAGTACAAGATATTTACAATAAGCAGACCTCAGTGCAAGAAAGACTCTTTCCAACACTGAAAAAGCACAGAGGCCAACTTTGACATTAAAAGGTGTAAAAACAAGTACAAGATATTTACAATAAGCAGACCTCAGTGCAAGAAAGACTCTTTCCAACACTGAAAAAGCACAGAGGCCAACTTTGACATTAAAATGTGTTCAAACAAGTACAAGATATTTACAATAAGCAGCCCTCAGTGCAAGAAGACTCTTTCCAACACTGAAAAAGCACAGAGGCCAACTTTGACATTAAAATGTGCAAAAACAAGTACAAGATATTTACAATAAGCAGACCTCAGTGCAAGAAAGACTCTTTCCAACACTGAAAAAGCACAAAGGCCAACTTTGACATTAAAACAAGTACAAGATATTTACAATAAGCAGACCTCAGTGCAAGAAAGAGTCTTTCCACCACTGAAAAGCACAGAGGCCAACTTTGACATTAAAATGTGTTCATACAAGTACAAGATATTTACAATAAGCAGACCTCAGTGCAAGAAAGAGTCTTTCCACCACTGAAAAGCACAGAGGCCAACTTTGACATTAAAATGTGTTCATACAAGTACAAGATATTTACAATAAGCAGACCTCAGTGCAAGAAAGAGTCTTTCCACCACTGAAAAGCACAGAGGCCAACTTTGACATTAAAATGTGTTCATACAAGTACAAGATATTTACAATAAGCAGACCTCAGTGCAAGAAAGAGTCTTTCCAACACTGAAAAGAACAAAGGCCACCTTTGACATTAAAATGTGCAAAACAAGTACAAGATATTTACAATAAGCAGACCTCAGTGCAAGAAAGACTCTTTCCAACACTGAAAAGAACAAAGGCCACCTTTGACATTAAAATGTGCAAAACAAGTACAAGATATTTACAATAAGCAGACCTCAGTGCAAGAAAGACTCTTTCCACCACTGAAAAGCACAGAGGCCAACTTTGACATTAAAATGTGTTCAAACAAGTACAAGATATTTACAATAAGCAGACCTCAGTGCAAGAAAGAGTCTTTCCACCACTGAAAAGCACAGAGGCCAACTTTGACATTAAAATGTGTTCATACAAGTACAAGATATTTACAATAAGCAGACCTCAGTGCAAGAAAGAGTCTTTCCAACACTGAAAAAGCACAAAGGCCAACTTTGACATTAAAACAAGTACAAGATATTTACAATAAGCAGACCTCAGTGCAAGAAAGAGTCTTTCCACCACTGAAAAGCACATAGACCAACTTTGACATTAAAATGTGCAAAACAAGTACAAGATATTTACAATAAGCAGACCTCAGTGCAAGAAAGACTCTTTCCAACACTGAAAAGCACAAAGACCAACTTTGACATTAAAATGTGCAAAACAAGTACAAGATATTTACAATAAGCAGACCTCAGTGCAAGAAAGAGTCTTTCCACCACTGAAAAGCACAAAGGCCAACTTTGACATTAAAATGTGTTCATACAAGTACAAGATATTTACAATAAGCAGACCTCAGTGCAAGAAAGAGTCTTTCAACCACTGAAAAAGCACAAAGGCCAACTTTGACATTAAAACAAGTACAAGATATTTACAATAAGCAGACCTCAGTGCAAGAAAGAGTCTTTCCAACACTGAAAAAGCACAGAAGCCAACTTTGACATTAAAAGGTGTAAAAACAAGTACAAGATATTTACAATAAGCAGACATCAGTGCAAGAAAGAGTCTTTCCACCACTGAAAAGCACAGAGGCCAACTTTGACATTAAAATGTGTTCAAACAAGTACAAGATATTTACAATAAGCAGACCTCAGTGCAAGAAAGAGTCTTTCAACCACTGAAAAAGCACAAAGGCCAACTTTGACATTAAAATGTGTTCAAACAAGTACAAGATATTTACAATAAGCAGACCTCAATGCAAGAAAGAGTCTTTCCAACAATAAAAAAGCACAAAGGCCAACTTTGACATTAAAATGTGTAAAAACAAGTACAAGATATTTACAATAAGCAGACCTCAGTGCAAGAAAGAGTCTTTCAACCACTGAAAAAGCACAAAGGCCAACTTTGACATTAAAATGTGTTCAAACAAGTACAAGATATTTACAATAAGCAGACCTCAGTGCAAGAAAGAGTCTTTCCAACACTGAAAAAGCACAGAGGCCAACTTTGACATTAAAAGGTGTAAAAACAAGTACAAGATATTTACAATAAGCAGACCTCAGTGCAAGAAAGACTCTTTCCACCACTGAAAAAGCACAGAGGCCAACTTTGACATTAAAATGTGTTCAAACAAGTACAAGATATTTACAATAAGCAGACCTCAATGCAAGAAAGAGTCTTTCCAACAATAAAAAAGCACAGAGGCCAACTTTGACATTAAAATGTGTTCAAACAAGTACAAGATATTTACAATAAGCAGACCTCAGTGCAAGAAAGAGTCTTTCAACCACTGAAAAAGCAAAAAGGCCAACTTTGACATTAAAATGTGTTCAAACAAGTACAAGATATTTACAATAAGCAGACCTCAATGCAAGAAAGAGTCTTTCCAACAATAAAAAAGCACAAAGGCCAACTTTGACATTAAAATGTGTTCAAAAAAGTACAAGATATTTACAATAAGCAGACCTCAGTGCAAGAAAGACTCTTTCCAACACTGAAAAAGCACAGAGGCCAACTTTGACATTAAAATGTGTTCAAACAAGTACAAGATATTTACAATAAGCAGACCTCAATGCAAGAAAGAGTCTTTCCAACAATAAAAAAGCACAAAGGCCAACTTTGACATTAAAAGGTGTAAAAACAAGTACAAGATATTTACAATAAGCAGCCCTCAGTGCAAGAAGACTCTTTCCAACACTGAAAAATCACAAAGACAACTTTGACATTAAAATGTGCAAAAACAAGTACAAGATATTTACAATAAGCAGACCTCAGTGCAAGAAAGACTCTTTCCAACACTGAAAAAGCACAAAGGCCAACTTTGACATTAAAACAAGTACAAGATATTTACAATAAGCAGACCTCAGTGCAAGAAAGAGTCTTTCCACCACTGAAAAGCACAGAGGCCAACTTTGACATTAAAATGTGTTCATACAAGTACAAGATATTTACAATAAGCAGACCTCAGTGCAAGAAAGAGTCTTTCCACCACTGAAAAGCACAGAGGCCAACTTTGACATTAAAATGTGTTCATACAAGTACAAGATATTTACAATAAGCAGACCTCAGTGCAAGAAAGAGTCTTTCCACCACTGAAAAGCACAGAGGCCAACTTTGACATTAAAATGTGTTCATACAAGTACAAGATATTTACAATAAGCAGACCTCAGTGCAAGAAAGAGTCTTTCCAACACTGAAAAAGCACAAAGGCCAACTTTGACATTAAAACAAGTACAAGATATTTACAATAAGCAGACCTCAGTGCAAGAAAGAGTCTTTCCAACACTGAAAAGAACAAAGGCCACCTTTGACATTAAAATGTGCAAAACAAGTACAAGATATTTACAATAAGCAGACCTCAGTGCAAGAAAGACTCTTTCCAACACTGAAAAGAACAAAGGCCACCTTTGACATTAAAATGTGCAAAACAAGTACAAGATATTTACAATAAGCAGACCTCAGTGCAAGAAAGACTCTTTCCACCACTGAAAAGCACAGAGGCCAACTTTGACATTAAAATGTGTTCAAACAAGTACAAGATATTTACAATAAGCAGACCTCAGTGCAAGAAAGAGTCTTTCCACCACTGAAAAGCACAGAGGCCAACTTTGACATTAAAATGTGTTCATACAAGTACAAGATATTTACAATAAGCAGACCTCAGTGCAAGAAAGAGTCTTTCCAACACTGAAAAAGCACAAAGGCCAACTTTGACATTAAAACAAGTACAAGATATTTACAATAAGCAGACCTCAGTGCAAGAAAGAGTCTTTCCACCACTGAAAAGCACAAAGACCAACTTTGACATTAAAATGTGCAAAACAAGTACAAGATATTTACAATAAGCAGACCTCAGTGCAAGAAAGACTCTTTCCAACACTGAAAAGCACAAAGACCAACTTTGACATTAAAATGTGCAAAACAAGTACAAGATATTTACAATAAGCAGACCTCAGTGCAAGAAAGAGTCTTTCCACCACTGAAAAGCACAAAGGCCAACTTTGACATTAAAATGTGTTCATACAAGTACAAGATATTTACAATAAGCAGACCTCAGTGCAAGAAAGAGTCTTTCAACCACTGAAAAAGCACAAAGGCCAACTTTGACATTAAAACAAGTACAAGATATTTACAATAAGCAGACCTCAGTGCAAGAAAGAGTCTTTCCAACACTGAAAAAGCACAGAAGCCAACTTTGACATTAAAAGGTGTAAAAACAAGTACAAGATATTTACAATAAGCAGACCTCAGTGCAAGAAAGAGTCTTTCAACCACTGAAAAGAAGAGAGGCCAACTTTGACATTAAAATGTGTTCATACAAGTACAAGATATTTACAATAAGCAGACCTCAGTGCAAGAAAGAGTCTTTCCACCACTGAAAAGCACAGAGGCCAACTTTGACATTAAAATGTGTTCAAACAAGTACAAGATATTTACAATAAGCAGACCTCAGTGCAAGAAAGAGTCTTTCCAACACTGAAAAAGCACAGAGGCCAACTTTGACATTAAAAGGTGTAAAAACAAGTACAAGATATTTACAATAAGCAGACCTCAGTGCAAGAAAGACTCTTTCCACCACTGAAAAAGCACAGAGGCCAACTTTGACATTAAAATGTGTTCAAACAAGTACAAGATATTTACAATAAGCAGACCTCAATGCAAGAAAGAGTCTTTCCAACAATAAAAAAGCACAGAGGCCAACTTTGACATTAAAATGTGTTCAAACAAGTACAAGATATTTACAATAAGCAGACCTCAGTGCAAGAAAGAGTCTTTCAACCACTGAAAAAGCAAAAAGGCCAACTTTGACATTAAAATGTGTTCAAACAAGTACAAGATATTTACAATAAGCAGACCTCAATGCAAGAAAGAGTCTTTCCAACAATAAAAAAGCACAAAGGCCAACTTTGACATTAAAATGTGTTCAAACAAGTACAAGATATTTACAATAAGCAGACCTCAGTGCAAGAAAGACTCTTTCCAACACTGAAAAAGCACAGAGGCCAACTTTGACATTAAAATGTGTTCAAACAAGTACAAGATATTTACAATAAGCAGACCTCAATGCAAGAAAGAGTCTTTCCAACAATAAAAAAGCACAAAGGCCAACTTTGACATTAAAAGGTGTAAAAACAAGTACAAGATATTTACAATAAGCAGCCCTCAGTGCAAGAAGACTCTTTCCAACACTGAAAAATCACAAAGACAACTTTGACATTAAAATGTGCAAAAACAAGTACAAGATATTTACAATAAGCAGACCTCAGTGCAAGAAAGACTCTTTCCAACACTGAAAAAGCACAAAGGCCAACTTTGACATTAAAACAAGTACAAGATATTTACAATAAGCAGACCTCAGTGCAAGAAAGAGTCTTTCCACCACTGAAAAGCACAGAGGCCAACTTTGACATTAAAATGTGTTCATACAAGTACAAGATATTTACAATAAGCAGACCTCAGTGCAAGAAAGAGTCTTTCCACCACTGAAAAGCACAGAGGCCAACTTTGACATTAAAATGTGTTCATACAAGTACAAGATATTTACAATAAGCAGACCTCAGTGCAAGAAAGAGTCTTTCCACCACTGAAAAGCACAGAGGCCAACTTTGACATTAAAATGTGTTCATACAAGTACAAGATATTTACAATAAGCAGACCTCAGTGCAAGAAAGAGTCTTTCCAACACTGAAAAAGCACAAAGGCCAACTTTGACATTAAAACAAGTACAAGATATTTACAATAAGCAGACCTCAGTGCAAGAAAGAGTCTTTCCACCACTGAAAAGCACAGAGGCCAACTTTGACATTAAAATGTGTTCATACAAGTACAAGATATTTACAATAAGCAGACCTCAGTGCAAGAAAGAGTCTTTCCACCACTGAAAAGCACAAAGACCAACTTTGACATTAAAATGTGCAAAACAAGTACAAGATATTTACAATAAGCAGACCTCAGTGCAAGAAAGACTCTTTCCAACACTGAAAAGCACAAAGACCAACTTTGACATTAAAATGTGCAAAACAAGTACAAGATATTTACAATAAGCAGACCTCAGTGCAAGAAAGAGTCTTTCCACCACTGAAAAGCACAAAGGCCAACTTTGACATTAAAATGTGTTCATACAAGTACAAGATATTTACAATAAGCAGACCTCAGTGCAAGAAAGAGTCTTTCAACCACTGAAAAAGCACAAAGGCCAACTTTGACATTAAAACAAGTACAAGATATTTACAATAAGCAGACCTCAGTGCAAGAAAGAGTCTTTCCAACACTGAAAAAGCACAGAAGCCAACTTTGACATTAAAAGGTGTAAAAACAAGTACAAGATATTTACAATAAGCAGACCTCAGTGCAAGAAAGAGTCTTTCCACCACTGAAAAGCACAGAGGCCAACTTTGACATTAAAATGTGTTCATACAAGTACAAGATATTTACAATAAGCAGACCTCAGTGCAAGAAAGAGTCTTTCAACCACTGAAAAGAAGAGAGGCCAACTTTGACATTAAAATGTGTTCATACAAGTACAAGATATTTACAATAAGCAGACCTCAGTGCAAGAAAGAGTCTTTCCACCACTGAAAAGCACAGAGGCCAACTTTGACATTAAAATGTGTTCATACAAGTACAAGATATTTACAATAAGCAGACCTCAGTGCAAGAAAGACTCTTTCCAACACTGAAAAGAACAAAGGCCACCTTTGACATTAAAATGTGCAAAACAAGTACAAGATATTTACAATAAGCAGACCTCAGTGCAAGAAAGAGTCTTTCCAACAATAAAAAAGCACAAAGGCCAACTTTGACATTAAAATGTGTTCAAACAAGTACAAGATATTTACAATAAGCAGACCTCAGTGCAAGAAAGACTCTTTCCAACACTGAAAAAGCACAGAGGCCAACTTTGACATTAAAATGTGTTCAAACAAGTACAAGATATTTACAATAAGCAGACCTCAATGCAAGAAAGAGTCTTTCCAACAATAAAAAAGCACAAAGGCCAACTTTGACATTAAAAGGTGTAAAAACAAGTACAAGATATTTACAATAAGCAGCCCTCAGTGCAAGAAGACTCTTTCCAACACTGAAAAATCACAAAGACAACTTTGACATTAAAATGTGCAAAAACAAGTACAAGATATTTACAATAAGCAGACCTCAGTGCAAGAAAGACTCTTTCCAACACTGAAAAAGCACAAAGGCCAACTTTGACATTAAAACAAGTACAAGATATTTACAATAAGCAGACCTCAGTGCAAGAAAGAGTCTTTCCACCACTGAAAAGCACAGAGGCCAACTTTGACATTAAAATGTGTTCATACAAGTACAAGATATTTACAATAAGCAGACCTCAGTGCAAGAAAGAGTCTTTCCACCACTGAAAAGCACAGAGGCCAACTTTGACATTAAAATGTGTTCATACAAGTACAAGATATTTACAATAAGCAGACCTCAGTGCAAGAAAGAGTCTTTCCACCACTGAAAAGCACAGAGGCCAACTTTGACATTAAAATGTGTTCATACAAGTACAAGATATTTACAATAAGCAGACCTCAGTGCAAGAAAGAGTCTTTCCAACACTGAAAAAGCACAAAGGCCAACTTTGACATTAAAACAAGTACAAGATATTTACAATAAGCAGACCTCAGTGCAAGAAAGAGTCTTTCCACCACTGAAAAGCACAGAGGCCAACTTTGACATTAAAATGTGTTCATACAAGTACAAGATATTTACAATAAGCAGACCTCAGTGCAAGAAAGAGTCTTTCCACCACTGAAAAGCACAAAGACCAACTTTGACATTAAAATGTGCAAAACAAGTACAAGATATTTACAATAAGCAGACCTCAGTGCAAGAAAGACTCTTTCCAACACTGAAAAGCACAAAGACCAACTTTGACATTAAAATGTGCAAAACAAGTACAAGATATTTACAATAAGCAGACCTCAGTGCAAGAAAGAGTCTTTCCACCACTGAAAAGCACAAAGGCCAACTTTGACATTAAAATGTGTTCATACAAGTACAAGATATTTACAATAAGCAGACCTCAGTGCAAGAAAGAGTCTTTCAACCACTGAAAAAGCACAAAGGCCAACTTTGACATTAAAACAAGTACAAGATATTTACAATAAGCAGACCTCAGTGCAAGAAAGAGTCTTTCCAACACTGAAAAAGCACAGAAGCCAACTTTGACATTAAAAGGTGTAAAAACAAGTACAAGATATTTACAATAAGCAGACCTCAGTGCAAGAAAGAGTCTTTCCACCACTGAAAAGCACAGAGGCCAACTTTGACATTAAAATGTGTTCATACAAGTACAAGATATTTACAATAAGCAGACCTCAGTGCAAGAAAGAGTCTTTCAACCACTGAAAAGAAGAGAGGCCAACTTTGACATTAAAATGTGTTCATACAAGTACAAGATATTTACAATAAGCAGACCTCAGTGCAAGAAAGAGTCTTTCCACCACTGAAAAGCACAGAGGCCAACTTTGACATTAAAATGTGTTCATACAAGTACAAGATATTTACAATAAGCAGACCTCAGTGCAAGAAAGACTCTTTCCAACACTGAAAAGAACAAAGGCCACCTTTGACATTAAAATGTGCAAAACAAGTACAAGATATTTACAATAAGCAGACCTCAGTGCAAGAAAGAGTCTTTCCACCACTGAAAAGCACAAAGGCCAACTTTGACATTAAAATGTGTTCATACAAGTACAAGATATTTACAATAAGCAGACCTCAGTGCAAGAAAGAGTCTTTCAACCACTGAAAAAGCACAAAGGCCAACTTTGACATTAAAATGTGTAAAAACAAGTACAAGATATTTACAATAAGCAGACCTCAGTGCAAGAAAGAGTCTTTCAACCACTGAAAAAGCACAAAGGCCAACTTTGACATTAAAACAAGTACAAGATATTTACAATAAGCAGACCTCAGTGCAAGAAAGAGTCTTTCAACCACTGAAAAAGCACAAAGGCCAACTTTGACATTAAAATGTGTTCATACAAGTACAAGATATTTACAATAAGCAGACCTCAGTGCAAGAAAGAGTCTTTCAACCACTGAAAAAGCACAAAGGCCAACTTTGACATTAAAATGTGTAAAAACAAGTACAAGATATTTACAATAAGCAGACCTCAGTGCAAGAAAGAGTCTTTCAACCACTGAAAAAGCACAAAGGCCAACTTTGACATTAAAACAAGTACAAGATATTTACAATAAGCAGACCTCAGTGCAAGAAAGAGTCTTTCAACCACTGAAAAAGCACAAAGGCCAACTTTGACATTAAAAGGTGTTCAAACAAGTACAAGATATTTACAATAAGCAGACCTCAGTGCAAGAAAGAGTCTTTCAACCACTGAAAAAGCACAAAGGCCAACTTTGACATTAAAACAAGTACAAGATATTTACAATAAGCAGACCTCAGTGCAAGAAAGACTCTTTCCAACACCGAAAAAGCACAAAGGCCAACTTTGACATTAAAACAAGTACAAGATATTTACAATAAGCAGACCTCAGTGTAAGAAAGAGTCTTTCAACCACTGAAAAAGCACAAAGGCCAACTTTGACATTAAAATGTGTTCAAACAAGTACAAGATATTTACAATAAGCAGACCTCAGTGCAAGAAAGACTCTTTCCAACACCGAAAAAGCACAAAGGCCAACTTTGACATTAAAATGTGCAAAAACAAGTACAATATATTTACAATAAGCAGACCTCAGTGCAAGAAAGACTCTTTCCAACACTGAAAAAGCACAAAGGCCAACTTTGACATTAAAACGAGTACAAGATATTTACAATAAGCAGACCTCAGTGCAAGAAAGAGTCTTTCCACCACTGAAAAGCACAGAGGCCAACTTTGACATTAAAATGTGTTCATACAAGTACAAGATATTTACAATAAGCAGACCTCAGTGCAAGAAAGAGTCTTTCCACCACTGAAAAGCACAGAGGCCAACTTTGACATTAAAATGTGTTCATACAAGTACAAGATATTTACAATAAGCAGACCTCAGTGCAAGAAAGAGTCTTTCCACCACTGAAAAGCACAGAGGCCAACTTTGACATTAAAATGTGTTCATACAAGTACAAGATATTTACAATAAGCAGACCTCAGTGCAAGAAAGAGTCTTTCCAACACTGAAAAGAACAAAGGCCACCTTTGACATTAAAATGTGCAAAACAAGTACAAGATATTTACAATAAGCAGACCTCAGTGCAAGAAAGACTCTTTCCAACACTGAAAAGAACAAAGGCCACCTTTGACATTAAAATGTGCAAAACAAGTACAAGATATTTACAATAAGCAGACCTCAGTGCAAGAAAGACTCTTTCCAACACTGAAAAGAACAAAGACCAACTTTGACATTAAAATGTGCAAAACAAGTACAAGATATTTACAATAAGCAGACCTCAGTGCAAGAAAGACTCTTTCCACCACTGAAAAGCACAGAGGCCAACTTTGACATTAAAATGTGTTCAAACAAGTACAAGATATTTACAATAAGCAGACCTCAGTGCAAGAAAGAGTCTTTCCACCACTGAAAAGCACAGAGGCCAACTTTGACATTAAAATGTGTTCATACAAGTACAAGATATTTACAATAAGCAGACCTCAGTGCAAGAAAGAGTCTTTCCAACACTGAAAAAGCACAAAGGCCAACTTTGACATTAAAATGTGTTCATACAAGTACAAGATATTTACAATAAGCAGACCTCAGTGCAAGAAAGAGTCTTTCCACCACTGAAAAGCACAGAGGCCAACTTTGACATTAAAATGTGTTCATACAAGTACAAGATATTTACAATAAGCAGACCTCAGTGCAAGAAAGAGTCTTTCAACCACTGAAAAGCACAGAGGCCAACTTTGACATTAAAATGTGTTCATACAAGTACAAGATATTTACAATAAGCAGACCTCAGTGCAAGAAAGACTCTTTCCAACACTGAAAAAGCACAAAGGCCAACTTTGACATTAAAACAAGTACAAGATATTTACAATAAGCAGACCTCAGTGCAAGAAAGAGTCTTTCCACCACTGAAAAGCACAGAGGCCAACTTTGACATTAAAATGTGTTCATACAAGTACAAGATATTTACAATAAGCAGACCTCAGTGCAAGAAAGAGTCTTTCAACCACTGAAAAAGCACAAAGGCCAACTTTGACATTAAAATGTGTTCAAACAAGTACAAGATATTTACAATAAGCAGACCTCAGTGCAAGAAAGAGTCTTTCCAACACTGAAAAGCACAAAGGCCAACTTTGACATTAAAACAAGTACAAGATATTTACAATAAGCAGACCTCAGTGCAAGAAAGAGTCTTTCCAACACTGAAAAAGCACAAAGGCCAACTTTGACATTAAAACAAGTACAAGATATTTACAATAAGCAGACCTCAGTGCAAGAAAGAGTCTTTCCAACACTGAAAAAGCACAAAGGCCAACTTTGACATTAAAAGGTGTTCAAACAAGTACAAGATATTTACAATAAGCAGACCTCAGTGCAAGAAAGACTCTTTCCAACACCGAAAAAGCACAAAGGCCAACTTTGACATTAAAATGTGCAAAAACAAGTACAAGATATTTACAATAAGCAGACCTCAGTGCAAGAAAGACTCTTTCCAACACTGAAAAGCACAAAGGCCAACTTTGACATTAAAACAAGTACAAGATATTTACAATAAGCAGACCTCAGTGCAAGAAAGAGTCTTTCCACCACTGAAAAGCACAGAGGCCAACTTTGACATTAAAATGTGTTCATACAAGTACAAGATATTTACAATAAGCAGACCTCAGTGCAAGAAAGAGTCTTTCCACCACTGAAAAGCACAGAGGCCAACTTTGACATTAAAATGTGTTCATACAAGTACAAGATATTTACAATAAGCAGACCTCAGTGCAAGAAAGAGTCTTTCCACCACTGAAAAGCACAGAGGCCAACTTTGACATTAAAATGTGTTCATACAAGTACAAGATATTTACAATAAGCAGACCTCAGTGCAAGAAAGAGTCTTTCCACCACTGAAAAGCACAGAGGCCAACTTTGACATTAAAATGTGTTCATACAAGTACAAGATATTTACAATAAGCAGACCTCAGTGCAAGAAAGAGTCTTTCCACCACTGAAAAGCACAGAGGCCAACTTTGACATTAAAATGTGTTCATACAAGTACAAGATATTTACAATAAGCAGACCTCAGTGCAAGAAAGAGTCTTTCCACCACTGAAAAGCACAAAGGCCAACTTTGACATTAAAACAAGTACAAGATATTTACAATAAGCAGACCTCAGTGCAAGAAAGACTCTTTCCAACACTGAAAAGCACAAAGGCCAACTTTGACATTAAAACAAGTACAAGATATTTACAATAAGCAGACCTCAGTGCAAGAAAGAGTCTTTCCACCACTGAAAAGCACAGAGGCCAACTTTGACATTAAAATGTGTTCATACAAGTACAAGATATTTACAATAAGCAGACCTCAGTGCAAGAAAGAGTCTTTCCACCACTGAAAAGCACAGAGGCCAACTTTGACATTAAAATGTGTTCATACAAGTACAAGATATTTACAATAAGCAGACCTCAGTGCAAGAAAGAGTCTTTCCACCACTGAAAAGCACAGAGGCCAACTTTGACATTAAAATGTGTTCATACAAGTACAAGATATTTACAATAAGCAGACCTCAGTGCAAGAAAGAGTCTTTCCACCACTGAAAAGCACAGAGGCCAACTTTGACATTAAAATGTGTTCATACAAGTACAAGATATTTACAATAAGCAGACCTCAGTGCAAGAAAGAGTCTTTCCACCACTGAAAAGCACAGAGGCCAACTTTGACATTAAAATGTGTTCATACAAGTACAAGATATTTACAATAAGCAGACCTCAGTGCAAGAAAGAGTCTTTCCACCACTGAAAAGCACAGAGGCCAACTTTGACATTAAAATGTGTTCATACAAGTACAAGATATTTACAATAAGCAGACCTCAGTGCAAGAAAGAGTCTTTCCACCACTGAAAAGCACAGAGGCCAACTTTGACATTAAAATGTGTTCATACAAGTACAAGATATTTACAATAAGCAGACCTCAGTGCAAGAAAGAGTCTTTCAACCACTGAAAAGCACAGAGGCCAACTTTGACATTAAAATGTGTTCATACAAGTACAAGATATTTACAATAAGCAGACCTCAGTGCAAGAAAGAGTCTTTCCACCACTGAAAAGCACAGAGGCCAACTTTGACATTAAAATGTGTTCATACAAGTACAAGATATTTACAATAAGCAGACCTCAGTGCAAGAAAGAGTCTTTCCAACACTGAAAAGAACAAAGGCCACCTTTGACATTAAAATGTGCAAAACAAGTACAAGATATTTACAATAAGCAGACCTCAGTGCAAGAAAGACTCTTTCCAACACTGAAAAGAACAAAGACCAACTTTGACATTAAAATGTGCAAAACAAGTACAAGATATTTACAATAAGCAGACCTCAGTGCAAGAAAGACTCTTTCCAACACTGAAAAAGCACAAAGGCCAACTTTGACATTAAAATGTGCAAAAACAAGTACAAGATATTTACAATAAGCAGACCTCAGTGCAAGAAAGAGTCTTTCAACCACTGAAAAAGCACAAAGGCCAACTTTGACATTAAAATGTGTTCAAACAAGTACAAGATATTTACAATAAGCAGACCTCAGTGCAAGAAAGAGTCTTTCCAACACTGAAAAGCACAAAGGCCAACTTTGACATTAAAACAAGTACAAGATATTTACAATAAGCAGACCTCAGTGCAAGAAAGAGTCTTTCCAACACTGAAAAAGCACAAAGGCCAACTTTGACATTAAAACAAGTACAAGATATTTACAATAAGCAGACCTCAGTGCAAGAAAGAGTCTTTCCAACACTGAAAAAGCACAAAGGCCAACTTTGACATTAAAAGGTGTTCAAACAAGTACAAGATATTTACAATAAGCAGACCTCAGTGCAAGAAAGACTCTTTCCAACACCGAAAAAGCACAAAGGCCAACTTTGACATTAAAATGTGCAAAAACAAGTACAAGATATTTACAATAAGCAGACCTCAGTGCAAGAAAGACTCTTTCCAACACTGAAAAGCACAAAGGCCAACTTTGACATTAAAACAAGTACAAGATATTTACAATAAGCAGACCTCAGTGCAAGAAAGAGTCTTTCCACCACTGAAAAGCACAGAGGCCAACTTTGACATTAAAATGTGTTCATACAAGTACAAGATATTTACAATAAGCAGACCTCAGTGCAAGAAAGAGTCTTTCCACCACTGAAAAGCACAGAGGCCAACTTTGACATTAAAATGTGTTCATACAAGTACAAGATATTTACAATAAGCAGACCTCAGTGCAAGAAAGAGTCTTTCCACCACTGAAAAGCACAGAGGCCAACTTTGACATTAAAATGTGTTCATACAAGTACAAGATATTTACAATAAGCAGACCTCAGTGCAAGAAAGAGTCTTTCCACCACTGAAAAGCACAGAGGCCAACTTTGACATTAAAATGTGTTCATACAAGTACAAGATATTTACAATAAGCAGACCTCAGTGCAAGAAAGAGTCTTTCAACCACTGAAAAGCACAGAGGCCAACTTTGACATTAAAATGTGTTCATACAAGTACAAGATATTTACAATAAGCAGACCTCAGTGCAAGAAAGAGTCTTTCCACCACTGAAAAGCACAGAGGCCAACTTTGACATTAAAATGTGTTCATACAAGTACAAGATATTTACAATAAGCAGACCTCAGTGCAAGAAAGACTCTTTCCAACACTGAAAAGAACAAAGGCCACCTTTGACATTAAAATGTGCAAAACAAGTACAAGATATTTACAATAAGCAGACCTCAGTGCAAGAAAGACTCTTTCCAACACTGAAAAGAACAAAGACCAACTTTGACATTAAAATGTGCAAAACAAGTACAAGATATTTACAATAAGCAGACCTCAGTGCAAGAAAGACTCTTTCCAACACTGAAAAAGCACAAAGGCCAACTTTGACATTAAAATGTGCAAAAACAAGTACAAGATATTTACAATAAGCAGACCTCAGTGCAAGAAAGAGTCTTTCCACCACTGAAAAGCACAGAGGCCAACTTTGACATTAAAATGTGCAAAACAAGTACAAGATATTTACAATAAGCAGACCTCAGTGCAAGAAAGAGTCTTTCCACCACTGAAAAGCACAGAGGCCAACTTTGACATTAAAATGTGTTCATACAAGTACAAGATATTTACAATAAGCAGACCTCAGTGCAAGAAAGAGTCTTTCAACCACTGAAAAAGCACAAAGGCCAACTTTGACATTAAAATGTGTAAAAACAAGTACAAGATATTTACAATAAGCAGACCTCAGTGCAAGAAAGAGTCTTTCAACCACTGAAAAAGCACAAAGGCCAACTTTGACATTAAAATGTGTTCAAACAAGTACAAGATATTTACAATAAGCAGACCTCAGTGCAAGAAAGAGTCTTTCCAACACTGAAAAGCACAAAGGCCAACTTTGACATTAAAACAAGTACAAGATATTTACAATAAGCAGACCTCAGTGCAAGAAAGAGTCTTTCCAACACTGAAAAAGCACAAAGGCCAACTTTGACATTAAAACAAGTACAAGATATTTACAATAAGCAGACCTCAGTGCAAGAAAGAGTCTTTCCAACACTGAAAAAGCACAAAGACCAACTTTGACATTAAAAGGTGTTCAAACAAGTACAAGATATTTACAATAAGCAGACCTCAGTGCAAGAAAGACTCTTTCCAACACTGAAAAGCACAAAGGCCAACTTTGACATTAAAACAAGTACAAGATATTTACAATAAGCAGACCTCAGTGCAAGAAAGAGTCTTTCCACCACTGAAAAGCACAGAGGCCAACTTTGACATTAAAATGTGTTCATACAAGTACAAGATATTTACAATAAGCAGACCTCAGTGCAAGAAAGAGTCTTTCAACCACTGAAAAAGCACAAAGGCCAACTTTGACATTAAAATGTGTTCAAACAAGTACAAGATATTTACAATAAGCAGACCTCAGTGCAAGAAAGAGTCTTTCAACCACTGAAAAAGGACAAGGGCCAACTTTGACATTAAAACAAGTACAAGATATTTACAATAAGCAGACCTCAGTGCAAGAAAGACTCTTTCCAACACCGAAAAAGCACAAAGGCCAACTTTGACATTAAAAAAAGTACAAGATATTTACAATAAGCAGACCTCAGTGTAAGAAAGAGTCTTTCAACCACTGAAAAAGCACAAAGGCCAACTTTGACATTAAAATGTGTTCAAACAAGTACAAGATATTTACAATAAGCAGACCTCAGTGCAAGAAAGACTCTTTCCAACACTGAAAAAGCACAAAGGCCAACTTTGACATTAAAACAAGTACAAGATATTTACAATAAGCAGACCTCAGTGCAAGAAAGACTCTTTCCAACACTGAAAAAGCACAAAGGCCAACTTTGACATTAAAACGAGTACAAGATATTTACAATAAGCAGACCTCAGTGCAAGAAAGAGTCTTTCCAACACTGAAAAGCACAGAGGCCAACTTTGACATTAAAAGATGTAAAAACAAGTACAAGATATTTACAATAAGCAGACCTCAGTGCAAGAAAGACTCTTTCCAACACTGAAAAAGCACAAAGGCCAACTTTGACAATAAAACGAGTACAAGATATTTACAATAAGCAGACCTCAGTGCAAGAAAGAGTCTTTCCAACACTGAAAAGCACAGAGGCCAACTTTGACATTAAAAGATGTAAAAACAAGTACAAGATATTTACAATAAGCAGACCTCAGTGCAAGAAAGAGTCTTTCCAACACTGAAAAGCACAAAGGCCAACTTTGACATTAAAACGAGTACAAGATATTTACAATAAGCAGACCTCAGTGCAAGAAAGAGTCTTTCCAACACTGAAAAAGCACAAAGGCCAACTTTGACATTAAAATGTGCAAAACAAGTACAAGATATTTACAATAAGCAGACCTCAGTGCAAGAAAGACTCTTTCCAACACTGAAAAAGCACAAAGGCCAACTTTGACATTAAAACAAGTACAAGATATTTACAATAAGCAGACCTCAGTGCAAGAAAGACTCTTTCCAACACTGAAAAGCACAAAGACCAACTTTGACATTAAAATGTGCAAAACAAGTACAAGATATTTACAATAAGCAGACCTCAGTGCAAGAAAGACTCTTTCCAACACTGAAAAAGCACAAAGGCCAACTTTGACATTAAAATGTTTTCAAACAAGTACAAGATATTTACAATAAGCAGACCTCAGTGCAAGAAAGAGTCTTTCCAACACTGAAAAAGCACAGAGGCCAACTTTGACATTAAAATGTGTTCAAACAAGTACAAGATATTTACAATAAGCAGACCTCAGTGCAAGAAAGAGTCTTTCCAACACTGAAAAAGCACAGAGGCCAACTTTGACATTAAAATGTGTTCAAACAAGTACAAGATATTTACAATAAGCAGACCTCAGTGCAAGAAAGAGTCTTTCCAACACTGAAAAAGCACAGAAGCCAACTTTGACATTAAAAGGTGTAAAAACAAGTACAAGATATTTACAATAAGCAGACCTCAGTGCAAGAAAGACTCTTTCCAACACTGAAAAAGCACAAAGGCCAACTTTGACATTAAAATGTGCAAAAACAAGTACAAGATATTTACAATAAGCAGACCTCAGTGCAAGAAAGACTCTTTCCAACACTGAAAAAGCACAGAAGCCTACTTTGACATTAAAACAAGTAGAAGATATTTACAATAAGCAGACCTCAGTGAAAAAAAGACTCTTTCCAACACTGAAAAAGCACAAAGACCAACTTTGACATTAAAATGTGCAAAACAAGTACAAGATATTTACAATAAGCAGACCTCAGTGCAAGAAAGAGTCTTTCCACCACTGAAAAGCACAGAGGCCAACTTTGACATTAAAATGTGTTCATACAAGTACAAGATATTTACAATAAGCAGACCTCAGTGCAAGAAAGAGTCTTTCCAACACTGAAAAAGCACAGAAGCCAACTTTGACATTAAAAGGTGTAAAAACAAGTACAAGATATTTACAATAAGCAGACCTCAGTGCAAGAAAGAGTCTTTCCACCACTGAAAAGCACAGAGGCCAACTTTGACATTAAAATGTGTTCAAACAAGTACAAGATATTTACAATAAGCAGACCTCAATGCAAGAAAGAGTCTTTCCAACAATAAAAAAGCACAAAGGCCAACTTTGACATTAAAATGTGTTCAAACAAGTACAAGATATTTACAATAAGCAGACCTCAGTGCAAGAAAGAGTCTTTCCAACACTGAAAAGCACAAAGGCCAACTTTGACATTAAAACAAGTACAAGATATTTACAATAAGCAGACCTCAGTGCAAGAAAGAGTCTTTCAACCACTGAAAAAGCACAAAGGCCAACTTTGACATTAAAAGGTGTTCAAACAAGTACAAGATATTTACAATAAGCAGACCCCAGTGCAAGAAAGAGTCTTTCCAACACTGAAAAGCACAAAGGCCAACTTTGACATTAAAACAAGTACAAGATATTTACAATAAGCAGACCTCAGTGCAAGAAAGAGTCTTTCCAACACTGAAAAAGCACAAAGGCCAACTTTGACATTAAAAGGTGTTCAAACAAGTACAAGATATTTACAATAAGCAGACCTCAGTGCAAGAAAGAGTCTTTCCAACACTGAAAAAGCACAAAGGCCAACTTTGACATTAAAAGGTGTTCAAACAAGTACAAGATATTTACAATAAGCAGACATCAGTGCAAGAAAGAGTCTTTCCAACACTGAAAAAGCACAAAGGCCAACTTTGACATTAAAAGGTGTTCAAACAAGTACAAGATATTTACAATAAGCAGACATCAGTGCAAGAAAGAGTCTTTCCAACACTGAAAAGCACAAAGGCCAACTTTGACATTAAAACAAGTACAAGATATTTACAATAAGCAGACCTCAGTGCAAGAAAGAGTCTTTCAACCACTGAAAAAGGACAAAGGCCAACTTTGACATTAAAAGGTGTTCAAACAAGTACAAGATATTTACAATAAGCAGACCTCAGTGCAAGAAAGACTCTTTCCAACACCGAAAAAGCACAAAGGCCAACTTTGACATTAAAATGTGCAAAAACAAGTACAAGATATTTACAATAAGCAGACCTCAGTGCAAGAAAGACTCTTTCCAACACTGAAAAGCACAAAGGCCAACTTTGACATTAAAATGTGCAAAAACAAGTACAAGATATTTACAATAAGCAGACCTCAGTGCAAGAAAGACTCTTTCCACCACTGAAAAAGCACAAAGACAACTTTGACATTAAAATGTGCAAAAACAAGTACAAGATATTTACAATAAGCAGACCTCAGTGCAAGAAAAAGTCTTTCCAACACTGAAAAAGCACAGAGGCCAACTTTGACATTAAAAGGTGTAAAAACAAGTACAAGATATTTACAATAAGCAGCCCTCAGTGCAAGAAAGACTCTTTCCAACACTGAAAAAGCACAAAGACAACTTTGACATTAAAATGTGTTCAAACAAGTACAAGATATTTACAATAAGCAGACCTCAGGGCAAGAAAGAGTCTTTCAACCACTGAAAAAGCACAAAGGCCAACTTTGACATTAAAATGTGTTCAAACAAGTACAAGATATTTACAATAAGCAGACCTCAGTGCAAGAAAGACTCTTTCCAACACTGAAAAGCACAAAGACCAACTTTGACATTAAAATGTGCAAAACAAGTACAAGATATTTACAATAAGCAGACCTCAGTGCAAGAAAGACTCTTTCCAACACTGAAAAAGCACAGAGGCCAACTTTGACATTAAAATGTGCAAAAACAAGTACAAGATATTTACAATAAGCAGACCTCAGTGCAAGAAAGACTCTTTCCAACACTGAAAAAGCACAAAGGCCAACTTTGACATTAAAACAAGTACAAGATATTTACAATAAGCAGACCTCAGTGCAAGAAAGAGTCTTTCCAACACTGAAAAGCACAAAGGCCAACTTTGACATTAAAAGGTGTTCAAACAAGTACAAGATATTTACAATAAGCAGACCTCAGTGCAAGAAAGACTCTTTCCAACACTGAAAAAGCACAAAGGCCAACTTTGACATTAAAATGTGCAAAAACAAGTACAAGATATTTACAATAAGCAGACCTCAGTGCAAGAAAGAGTCTTTCCAACACTGAAAAAGCACAGAGGCCAACTTTGACATTAAAAGATGTAAAAACAAGTACAAGATATTTACAATAAGCAGACCTCAGTGCAAGAAAGAGTCTTTCCACCACTGAAAAGCACAGAGGCCAACTTTGACATTAAAAGATGTAAAAACAAGTACAAGATATTTACAATAAGCAGACCTCAGTGCAAGAAAGAGTCTTTCCACCACTGAAAAGCACAGAGGCCAACTTTGACATTAAAATGTGTTCATACAAGTACAAGATATTTACAATAAGCAGACCTCAGTGCAAGAAAGACTCTTTCCAACACTGAAAAAGCACAGAAGCCAACTTTGACATTAAAAGGTGTAAAAACAAGTACAAGATATTTACAATAAGCAGACCTCAGTGCAAGAAAGACTCTTTCCAACACTGAAAAGCACAAAGGCCAACTTTGACATTAAAAGGTGTTCAAACAAGTACAAGATATTTACAATAAGCAGACCTCAGTGCAAAAAAGACTCTTTCCACCACTGAAAAAGCACAAAGACAACTTTGACATTAAAATGTGCAAAAACAAGTACAAGATATTTACAATAAGCAGACCTCAGTGCAAGAAAGAGTCTTTCCAACACTGAAAAAGCACAGAGGCCAACTTTGACATTAAAAGGTGTTCAAACAAGTACAAGATATTTACAATAAGCAGACCTCAGTGCAAGAAAGACTCTTTCCACCACTGAAAAAGCACAAAGACAACTTTGACATTAAAATGTGCAAAAACAAGTACAAGATATTTACAATAAGCAGACCTCAGTGCAAGAAAGAGTCTTTCCAACACTGAAAAAGCACAAAGGCCAACTTTGACATTAAAATGTGCAAAAACAAGTACAAGATATTTACAATAAGCAGACCTCAGTGCAAGAAAGACTCTTTCCAACACTGAAAAAGCACAAAGACAACTTTGACATTAAAATATGCAAAAAAAAGTACAAGATATTTACAATAAGCAGACCTCAGTGCAAGAAAGAGTCTTTCCAACACTGAAAAAGCACAAAGGCCAACTTTGACATTAAAACAAGTACAAGATATTTACAATAAGCAGACCTCAGTGCAAGAAAGACTCTTTCCAACACTGAAAAAGCACAAAGGCCAACTTTGACATTAAAATGTGCAAAAACAAGTACAAGATATTTACAATAAGCAGACCTCAGTGCAAGAAAGACTCTTTCCAACACTGAAAAAGCACAAAGACAACTTTGACATTAAAATATGCAAAAAAAAGTACAAGATATTTACAATAAGCAGACCTCAGTGCAAGAAAGAGTCTTTCCAACACTGAAAAAGCACAAAGGCCAACTTTGACATTAAAACAAGTACAAGATATTTACAATAAGCAGACCTCAGTGCAAGAAAGAGTCTTTCCAACACTGAAAAAGCACAAAGCCCAACTTTGACATTAAAATGTGTTCAAACAAGTACAAGATATTTACAATAAGCAGACCTCAGTGCAAGAAAGAGTCTTTCCAACACTGAAAAAGCACAGAGGCCAACTTTGACATTAAAATGTGCAAAAACAAGTACAAGATATTTACAATAAGCAGACCTCAGTGCAAGAAAGACTCTTTCCAACACTGAAAAAGCACAGAGGCCAACTTTGACATTAAAAGGTGTAAAAACAAGTACAAGATATTTACAATAAGCAGACCTCAGTGCAAGAAAGACTCTTTCCAACACTGAAAAAGCACAGAGGCCAACTTTGACATTAAAAGGTTTAAAAACAAGTACAAGATATTTACAATAAGCAGACCTCAGTGCAAGAAAGAGTCTTTCCAACACTGAAAAAGCACAAAGGCCAACTTTGACATTAAAATGTGCAAAAACAAGTACAAGATATTTACAATAAGCAGACCTCAGTGCAAGAAAGACTCTTTCCAACACTGAAAAAGCACAAAGACAACTTTGACATTAAAATGTGCAAAAAAAAGTACAAGATATTTAAAATAAGCAGACCTCAGTGCAAGAAAGAGTCTTTCCAACACTGAAAAAGCACAAAGGCCAACTTTGACATTAAAACAAGTACAAGATATTTACAATAAGCAGACCTCAGTGCAAGAAAGAGTCTTTCCAACACTGAAAAAGCACAGAGGCCAACTTTGACATTAAAAGGTGTAAAAACAAGTACAAGATATTTACAATAAGCAGACCTCAGTGCAAGAAAGACTCTTTCCACCACTGAAAAAGCACAAAGACAACTTTGACATTAAAATGTGCAAAAACAAGTACAAGATATTTACAATAAGCAGACCTCAGTGCAAGAAAGAGTCTTTCCAACACTGAAAAAGCACAAAGGCCAACTTTGACATTAAAATGTGCAAAAACAAGTACAAGATATTTACAATAAGCAGACCTCAGTGCAAGAAAGACTCTTTCCAACACTGAAAAAGCACAAAGACAACTTTGACATTAAAATGTGCAAAAAAAAGTACAAGATATTTACAATAAGCAGACCTCAGTGCAAGAAAGAGTCTTTCCAACACTGAAAAAGCACAAAGGCCAACTTTGACATTAAAATGTGCAAAAACAAGTACAATATATTTACAATAAGCAGACCTCAGTGCAAGAAAGACTCTTTCCAACACTGAAAAAGCACAAAGACAACTTTGACATTAAAATGTGCAAAAAAAAGTACAAGATATTTACAATAAGCAGACCTCAGTGCAAGAAAGAGTCTTTCCAACACTGAAAAAGCACAAAGGCCAACTTTGACATTAAAACAAGTACAAGATATTTACAATAAGCAGACCTCAGTGCAAGAAAGAGTCTTTCCAACACTGAAAAAGCACAAAGGCCAACTTTGACATTAAAATGTGCAAAAACAAGTACAAGATATTTACAATAAGCAGACCTCAGTGCAAGAAAGAGTCTTTCCAACACTGAAAAAGCCCAAAGCCCAACTTTGACATTAAAATGTGTTCAAACAAGTACAAGATATTTACAATAAGCAGACCTCAGTGCAAGAAAGAGTCTTTCAACCACTGAAAAAGCACAAAGGCCAACTTTGACATTAAAATGTGTTCAAACAAGTACAAGATATTTACAATAAGCAGACCTCAGTGCAAGAAAGAGTCTTTCCAACACTGAAAAAGCACAGAGGCCAACTTTGACATTAAAAGGTGTAAAAACAAGTACAAGATATTTACAATAAGCAGACCTCAGTGCAAGAAAGACTCTTTCCAACACTGAAAAAGCACAGAGGCCAACTTTGACATTAAAAGGTGTAAAAACAAGTACAAGATATTTACAATAAGCAGACCTCAGTGCAAGAAAGACTCTTTCCAACACTGAAAAAGCACAAAGACAACTTTGACATTAAAATGTGCAAAAAAAAGTACAAGATATTTACAATAAGCAGACCTCAGTGCAAGAAAGAGTCTTTCCAACACTGAAAAAGCACAAAGGCCAACTTTGACATTAAAACAAGTACAAGATATTTACAATAAGCAGACCTCAGTGCAAGAAAGAGTCTTTCCAACACTGAAAAAGCACAAAGGCCAACTTTGACATTAAAATGTGCAAAAACAAGTACAAGATATTTACAATAAGCAGACCTCAGTGCAAGAAAGAGTCTTTCCAACACTGAAAAAGCCCAAAGCCCAACTTTGACATTAAAATGTGTTCAAACAAGTACAAGATATTTACAATAAGCAGACCTCAGTGCAAGAAAGAGTCTTTCAACCACTGAAAAAGCACAAAGGCCAACTTTGACATTAAAATGTGTTCAAACAAGTACAAGATATTTACAATAAGCAGACCTCAGTGCAAGAAAGAGTCTTTCCAACACTGAAAAAGCACAGAGGCCAACTTTGACATTAAAAGGTGTAAAAACAAGTACAAGATATTTACAATAAGCAGACCTCAGTGCAAGAAAGACTCTTTCCAACACTGAAAAAGCACAGAGGCCAACTTTGACATTAAAAGGTGTAAAAACAAGTACAAGATATTTACAATAAGCAGACCTCAGTGCAAGAAAGACTCTTTCCACCACTGAAAAAGCACAGAGGCCAACTTTGACATTAAAAGGTGTAAAAACAAGTACAAGATATTTACAATAAGCAGACCTCAGTGCAAGAAAGAGTCTTTCCAACACTGAAAAAGCACAGAGGCCAACTTTGACATTAAAATGTGCAAAAACAAGTACAAGATATTTACAATAAGCAGACCTCAGTGCAAGAAAGACTCTTTCCAACACTGAAAAAGCACAGAGGCCAACTTTGACATTAAAAGGTGTAAAAACAAGTACAAGATATTTACAATAAGCAGACCTCAGTGCAAGAAAGACTCTTTCCAACACTGAAAAAGCACAGAGGCCAACTTTGACATTAAAAGGTGTAAAAACAAGTACAAGATATTTACAATAAGCAGACCTCAGTGCAAGAAAGAGTCTTTCCAACACTGAAAAAGCACAAAGGCCAACTTTGACATTAAAATGTGCAAAAACAAGTACAAGATATTTACAATAAGCAGACCTCAGTGCAAGAAAGACTCTTTCCAACACTGAAAAAGCACAAAGACAACTTTGACATTAAAATGTGCAAAAAAAAGTACAAGATATTTAAAATAAGCAGACCTCAGTGCAAGAAAGAGTCTTTCCAACACTGAAAAAGCACAAAGGCCAACTTTGACATTAAAACAAGTACAAGATATTTACAATAAGCAGACCTCAGTGCAAGAAAGACTCTTTCCAACACTGAAAAAGCACAAAGGCCAACTTTGACATTAAAATGTGCAAAAACAAGTACAAGATATTTACAATAAGCAGACCTCAGTGATAGAAAGACTCTTTCCAACAATGAAAAAGCACAAAGGCCAACTTTGACATTAAAACAAGTACAAGATATTTACAATAAGCAGACCTCAGTGCAAGAAAGAGTCTTTCCAACACTGAAAAAGCACAAAGGCCAACTTTGACATTAAAACAAGTACAAGATATTTACAATAAGCAGACCTCAGTGCAAGAAAGACTCTTTCCAACACTGAAAAAGCACAAAGGCCAACTTTGACATTAAAATGTGCAAAAACAAGTACAAGATATTTACAATAAGCAGACCTCAGTGATAGAAAGACTCTTTCCAACAATGAAAAAGCACAAAGGCCAACTTTGACATTAAAATGTGCAAAAACAAGTACAAGATATTTACAATAAGCAGACCTCAGTGCAAGAAAGAGTCTTTCCACCACTGAAAAAGCACAGAGGCCAACTTTGACATTAAAATGTGTTCATACAAGTACAAGATATTTACAATAAGCAGACCTCAGTGCAAGAAAGAGTCTTTCCAACAATAAAAAAGCACAAAGGCCAACTTTGACATTAAAATGTGTTCAAACAAGTACAAGATATTTACAATAAGCAGACCTCAGTGATAGAAAGACTCTTTCCAACAATGAAAATGCACAAAGGCCAACTTTGACATTAAAACAAGTACAAGATATTTACAATAAGCAGACCTCAGTGCAAGAAAGAGTCTTTCCAACACTGAAAAAGCACAAAGGCCAACTTTGACATTAAAACAAGTACAAGATATTTACAATAAGCAGACCTCAGTGCAAGAAAGACTCTTTCCAACACTGAAAAAGCACAAAGGCCAACTTTGACATTAAAATGTGCAAAAACAAGTACAAGATATTTACAATAAGCAGACCTCAGTGATAGAAAGACTCTTTCCAACAATGAAAAAGCACAAAGGCCAACTTTGACATTAAAATGTGCAAAAACAAGTACAAGATATTTACAATAAGCAGACCTCAGTGCAAGAAAGAGTCTTTCCACCACTGAAAAAGCACAGAGGCCAACTTTGACATTAAAATGTGTTCATACAAGTACAAGATATTTACAATAAGCAGACCTCAGTGCAAGAAAGAGTCTTTCCAACAATAAAAAAGCACAAAGGCCAACTTTGACATTAAAATGTGTTCAAACAAGTACAAGATATTTACAATAAGCAGACCTCAGTGCAAGAAAGAGTCTTTCAACCACTGAAAAAGCACAAAGGCCAACTTTGACATTAAAATGTGTTCAAACAAGTACAAGATATTTACAATAAGCAGACCTCAGTGCAAGAAAGACTCTTTCCAACACTGAAAAAGCACAGAGGCCAACTTTGACATTAAAAGGTGTAAAAACAAGTACAAGATATTTACAATAAGCAGACATCAGTGCAAGAAAGAGTCTTTCCAACACTGAAAAAGCACAGAGGCCAACTTTGACATTAAAAGGTGTAAAAACAAGTACAAGATATTTACAATAAGCAGACCTCAGTGCAAGAAAGACTCTTTCCAACACTGAAAAAGCACAAAGGCCAACTTTGACATTAAAATGTGCAAAAACAAGTACAAGATATTTACAATAAGCAGACCTCAGTGATAGAAAGACTCTTTCCAACAATGAAAAAGCACAAAGGCCAACTTTGACATTAAAATGTGCAAAAACAAGTACAAGATATTTACAATAAGCAGACCTCAGTGCAAGAAAGAGTCTTTCCAACACTGAAAAAGCACAAAGGCCAACTTTGACATTAAAATGTGCAAAAACAAGTACAAGATATTTACAATAAGCAGACATCAGTGCAAGAAAGAGTCTTTCCAACACTGAAAAGCACAAAGGCCAACTTTGACATTAAAACAAGTACAAGATATTTACAATAAGCAGACCTCAGTGCAAGAAAGAGTCTTTCAACCACTGAAAAAGGACAAAGGCCAACTTTGACATTAAAAGGTGTTCAAACAAGTACAAGATATTTACAATAAGCAGACCTCAGTGCAAGAAAGACTCTTTCCAACACCGAAAAAGCACAAAGGCCAACTTTGACATTAAAATGTGCAAAAACAAGTACAAGATATTTACAATAAGCAGACCTCAGTGCAAGAAAGACTCTTTCCAACACTGAAAAGCACAAAGGCCAACTTTGACATTAAAATGTGCAAAAACAAGTACAAGATATTTACAATAAGCAGACCTCAGTGCAAGAAAGACTCTTTCCACCACTGAAAAAGCACAAAGACAACTTTGACATTAAAATGTGCAAAAACAAGTACAAGATATTTACAATAAGCAGACCTCAGTGCAAGAAAAAGTCTTTCCAACACTGAAAAAGCACAGAGGCCAACTTTGACATTAAAAGGTGTAAAAACAAGTACAAGATATTTACAATAAGAAGCCCTCAGAGCAAGAAAGACTCTTTCCAACACTGAAAAAGCACAAAGACAACTTTGACATTAAAATGTGTTCAAACAAGTACAAGATATTTACAATAAGCAGACCTCAGGGCAAGAAAGAGTCTTTCAACCACTGAAAAAGCACAAAGGCCAACTTTGACATTAAAATGTGTTCAAACAAGTACAAGATATTTACAATAAGCAGACCTCAGTGCAAGAAAGACTCTTTCCAACACTGAAAAGCACAAAGACCAACTTTGACATTAAAATGTGCAAAACAAGTACAAGATATTTACAATAAGCAGACCTCAGTGCAAGAAAGACTCTTTCCAACACTGAAAAAGCACAGAGGCCAACTTTGACATTAAAATGTGCAAAAACAAGTACAAGATATTTACAATAAGCAGACCTCAGTGCAAGAAAGACTCTTTCCAACACTGAAAAAGCACAAAGGCCAACTTTGACATTAAAACAAGTACAAGATATTTACAATAAGCAGACCTCAGTGCAAGAAAGAGTCTTTCCAACACTGAAAAGCACAAAGGCCAACTTTGACATTAAAAGGTGTTCAAACAAGTACAAGATATTTACAATAAGCAGACCTCAGTGCAAGAAAGACTCTTTCCAACACTGAAAAAGCACAAAGGCCAACTTTGACATTAAAATGTGCAAAAACAAGTACAAGATATTTACAATAAGCAGACCTCAGTGCAAGAAAGAGTCTTTCCAACACTGAAAAAGCACAGAGGCCAACTTTGACATTAAAAGATGTAAAAACAAGTACAAGATATTTACAATAAGCAGACCTCAGTGCAAGAAAGAGTCTTTCCACCACTGAAAAGCACAGAGGCCAACTTTGACATTAAAAGATGTAAAAACAAGTACAAGATATTTACAATAAGCAGACCTCAGTGCAAGAAAGAGTCTTTCCACCACTGAAAAGCACAGAGGCCAACTTTGACATTAAAATGTGTTCATACAAGTACAAGATATTTACAATAAGCAGACCTCAGTGCAAGAAAGACTCTTTCCAACACTGAAAAAGCACAGAAGCCAACTTTGACATTAAAAGGTGTAAAAACAAGTACAAGATATTTACAATAAGCAGACCTCAGTGCAAGAAAGACTCTTTCCAACACTGAAAAGCACAAAGGCCAACTTTGACATTAAAAGGTGTTCAAACAAGTACAAGATATTTACAATAAGCAGACCTCAGTGCAAAAAAGACTCTTTCCACCACTGAAAAAGCACAAAGACAACTTTGACATTAAAATGTGCAAAAACAAGTACAAGATATTTACAATAAGCAGACCTCAGTGCAAGAAAGAGTCTTTCCAACACTGAAAAAGCACAGAGGCCAACTTTGACATTAAAAGGTGTTCAAACAAGTACAAGATATTTACAATAAGCAGACCTCAGTGCAAGAAAGACTCTTTCCAACACTGAAAAAGCACAAAGACAACTTTGACATTAAAATGTGCAAAAAAAAGTACAAGATATTTACAATAAGCAGACCTCAGTGCAAGAAAGACTCTTTCCAACACTGAAAAAGCACAAAGACAACTTTGACATTAAAATGTGCAAAAAAAAGTACAAGATATTTACAATAAGCAGACCTCAGTGCAAGAAAGAGTCTTTCCAACACTGAAAAAGCACAAAGGCCAACTTTGACATTAAAATGTGCAAAAACAAGTACAAGATATTTACAATAAGCAGACCTCAGTGCAAGAAAGACTCTTTCCAACACTGAAAAAGCACAAAGACAACTTTGACATTAAAATGTGCAAAAAAAAGTACAAGATATTTACAATAAGCAGACCTCAGTGCAAGAAAGAGTCTTTCCAACACTGAAAAAGCACAAAGGCCAACTTTGACATTAAAACAAGTACAAGATATTTACAATAAGCAGACCTCAGTGCAAGAAAGACTCTTTCCAACACTGAAAAAGCACAAAGGCCAACTTTGACATTAAAATGTGCAAAAACAAGTACAAGATATTTACAATAAGCAGACCTCAGTGCAAGAAAGACTCTTTCCAACACTGAAAAAGCACAGAGGCCAACTTTGACATTAAAATGTGCAAAAACAAGTACAAGATATTTACAATAAGCAGACCTCAGTGCAAGAAAGACTCTTTCCAACACTGAAAAAGCACAGAGGCCAACTTTGACATTAAAAGGTGTAAAAACAAGTACAAGATATTTACAATAAGCAGACCTCAGTGCAAGAAAGACTCTTTCCAACACTGAAAAAGCACAGAGGCCAACTTTGACATTAAAAGGTTTAAAAACAAGTACAAGATATTTACAATAAGCAGACCTCAGTGCAAGAAAGAGTCTTTCCAACACTGAAAAAGCACAAAGGCCAACTTTGACATTAAAATGTGCAAAAACAAGTACAAGATATTTACAATAAGCAGACCTCAGTGCAAGAAAGACTCTTTCCAACACTGAAAAAGCACAAAGACAACTTTGACATTAAAATGTGCAAAAAAAAGTACAAGATATTTAAAATAAGCAGACCTCAGTGCAAGAAAGAGTCTTTCCAACACTGAAAAAGCACAAAGGCCAACTTTGACATTAAAACAAGTACAAGATATTTACAATAAGCAGACCTCAGTGCAAGAAAGAGTCTTTCCAACACTGAAAAAGCACAGAGGCCAACTTTGACATTAAAAGGTGTTCAAACAAGTACAAGATATTTACAATAAGCAGACCTCAGTGCAAGAAAGACTCTTTCCACCACTGAAAAAGCACAAAGACAACTTTGACATTAAAATGTGCAAAAACAAGTACAAGATATTTACAATAAGCAGACCTCAGTGCAAGAAAGAGTCTTTCCAACACTGAAAAAGCACAAAGGCCAACTTTGACATTAAAATGTGCAAAAACAAGTACAAGATATTTACAATAAGCAGACCTCAGTGCAAGAAAGACTCTTTCCAACACTGAAAAAGCACAAAGACAACTTTGACATTAAAATGTGCAAAAACAAGTACAATATATTTACAATAAGCAGACCTCAGTGCAAGAAAGAGTCTTTCCAACACTGAAAAAGCACAAAGGCCATTTTTGACATTAAAACAAGTACAAGATATTTACAATAAGCAGACCTCAGTGCAAGAAAGAGTCTTTCCAACACTGAAAAAGCACAAAGGCCAACTTTGACATTAAAATGTGCAAAAACAAGTACAAGATATTTACAATAAGCAGACCTCAGTGCAAGAAAGAGTCTTTCCAACACTGAAAAAGCCCAAAGCCCAACTTTGACATTAAAATGTGTTCAAACAAGTACAAGATATTTACAATAAGCAGACCTCAGTGCAAGAAAGAGTCTTTCAACCACTGAAAAAGCACAAAGGCCAACTTTGACATTAAAATGTGTTCAAACAAGTACAAGATATTTACAATAAGCAGACCTCAGTGCAAGAAAGAGTCTTTCCAACACTGAAAAAGCACAGAGGCCAACTTTGACATTAAAAGGTGTAAAAACAAGTACAAGATATTTACAATAAGCAGACCTCAGTGCAAGAAAGACTCTTTCCAACACTGAAAAAGCACAGAGGCCAACTTTGACATTAAAAGGTGTAAAAACAAGTACAAGATATTTACAATAAGCAGACCTCAGTGCAAGAAAGACTCTTTCCAACACTGAAAAAGCACAAAGACAACTTTGACATTAAAATGTGCAAAAAAAAGTACAAGATATTTACAATAAGCAGACCTCAGTGCAAGAAAGAGTCTTTCCAACACTGAAAAAGCACAAAGGCCAACTTTGACATTAAAATGTGCAAAAACAAGTACAATATATTTACAATAAGCAGACCTCAGTGCAAGAAAGACTCTTTCCAACACTGAAAAAGCACAAAGACAACTTTGACATTAAAATGTGCAAAAAAAAGTACAAGATATTTACAATAAGCAGACCTCAGTGCAAGAAAGAGTCTTTCCAACACTGAAAAAGCACAAAGGCCAACTTTGACATTAAAACAAGTACAAGATATTTACAATAAGCAGACCTCAGTGCAAGAAAGAGTCTTTCCAACACTGAAAAAGCACAAAGGCCAACTTTGACATTAAAATGTGCAAAAACAAGTACAAGATATTTACAATAAGCAGACCTCAGTGCAAGAAAGAGTCTTTCCAACACTGAAAAAGCCCAAAGCCCAACTTTGACATTAAAATGTGTTCAAACAAGTACAAGATATTTACAATAAGCAGACCTCAGTGCAAGAAAGACTCTTTCCAACACTGAAAAAGCACAAAGACAACTTTGACATTAAAATGTGCAAAAAAAAGTACAAGATATTTACAATAAGCAGACCTCAGTGCAAGAAAGAGTCTTTCCAACACTGAAAAAGCACAAAGGCCAACTTTGACATTAAAATGTGCAAAAACAAGTACAATATATTTACAATAAGCAGACCTCAGTGCAAGAAAGACTCTTTCCAACACTGAAAAAGCACAAAGACAACTTTGACATTAAAATGTGCAAAAAAAAGTACAAGATATTTACAATAAGCAGACCTCAGTGCAAGAAAGAGTCTTTCCAACACTGAAAAAGCACAAAGGCCAACTTTGACATTAAAACAAGTACAAGATATTTACAATAAGCAGACCTCAGTGCAAGAAAGAGTCTTTCCAACACTGAAAAAGCACAAAGGCCAACTTTGACATTAAAATGTGCAAAAACAAGTACAAGATATTTACAATAAGCAGACCTCAGTGCAAGAAAGAGTCTTTCCAACACTGAAAAAGCACAGAGGCCAACTTTGACATTAAAATGTGTTCAAACAAGTACAAGATATTTACAATAAGCAGACCTCAGTGCAAGAAAGAGTCTTTCAACCACTGAAAAAGCACAGAGGCCAACTTTGACATTAAAATGTGTTCAAACAAGTACAAGATATTTACAATAAGCAGACCTCAGTGCAAGAAAGAGTCTTTCCAACACTGAAAAAGCACAGAGGCCAACTTTGACATTAAAAGGTGTAAAAACAAGTACAAGATATTTACAATAAGCAGACCTCAGTGCAAGAAAGACTCTTTCCAACACTGAAAAAGCACAGAGGCCAACTTTGACATTAAAAGGTGTAAAAACAAGTACAAGATATTTACAATAAGCAGACCTCAGTGCAAGAAAGACTCTTTCCAACACTGAAAAAGCACAGAGGCCAACTTTGACATTAAAAGGTGTAAAAACAAGTACAAGATATTTACAATAAGCAGACCTCAGTGCAAGAAAGACTCTTTCCACCACTGAAAAAGCACAGAGGCCAACTTTGACATTAAAAGGTGTAAAAACAAGTACAAGATATTTACAATAAGCAGACCTCAGTGCAAGAAAGAGTCTTTCCAACACTGAAAAAGCACAGAGGCCAACTTTGACATTAAAATGTGCAAAAACAAGTACAAGATATTTACAATAAGCAGACCTCAGTGCAAGAAAGACTCTTTCCAACACTGAAAAAGCACAGAGGCCAACTTTGACATTAAAAGGTGTAAAAACAAGTACAAGATATTTACAATAAGCAGACCTCAGTGCAAGAAAGACTCTTTCCAACACTGAAAAAGCACAGAGGCCAACTTTGACATTAAAAGGTGTAAAAACAAGTACAAGATATTTACAATAAGCAGACCTCAGTGCAAGAAAGAGTCTTTCCAACACTGAAAAAGCACAAAGGCCAACTTTGACATTAAAATGTGCAAAAACAAGTACAAGATATTTACAATAAGCAGACCTCAGTGCAAGAAAGACTCTTTCCAACACTGAAAAAGCACAAAGACAACTTTGACATTAAAATGTGCAAAAAAAAGTATAAGATATTTAAAATAAGCAGACCTCAGTGCAAGAAAGAGTCTTTCCAACACTGAAAAAGCACAAAGGCCAACTTTGACATTAAAACAAGTACAAGATATTTACAATAAGCAGACCTCAGTGCAAGAAAGACTCTTTCCAACACTGAAAAAGCACAAAGGCCAACTTTGACATTAAAATGTGCAAAAACAAGTACAAGATATTTACAATAAGCAGACCTCAGTGATAGAAAGACTCTTTCCAACAATGAAAAAGCACAAAGGCCAACTTTGACATTAAAATGTGCAAAAACAAGTACAAGATATTTACAATAAGCAGACCTCAGTGCAAGAAAGAGTCTTTCCACCACTGAAAAAGCACAGAGGCCAACTTTGACATTAAAATGTGTTCATACAAGTACAAGATATTTACAATAAGCAGACCTCAGTGCAAGAAAGAGTCTTTCCAACAATAAAAAAGCACAAAGGCCAACTTTGACATTAAAATGTGTTCAAACAAGTACAAGATATTTACAATAAGCAGACCTCAGTGCAAGAAAGAGTCTTTCAACCACTGAAAAAGCACAAAGGCCAACTTTGACATTAAAATGTGTTCAAACAAGTACAAGATATTTACAATAAGCAGACCTCAGTGCAAGAAAGACTCTTTCCAACACTGAAAAAGCACAGAGGCCAACTTTGACATTAAAAGGTGTAAAAACAAGTACAAGATATTTACAATAAGCAGACATCAGTGCAAGAAAGAGTCTTTCCAACACTGAAAAAGCACAGAGGCCAACTTTGACATTAAAAGGTGTAAAAACAAGTACAAGATATTTACAATAAGCAGACCTCAGTGCAAGAAAGACTCTTTCCAACACTGAAAAAGCACAAAGGCCAACTTTGACATTAAAATGTGCAAAAACAAGTACAAGATATTTACAATAAGCAGACCTCAGTGATAGAAAGACTCTTTCCAACAATGAAAAAGCACAAAGGCCAACTTTGACATTAAAATGTGCAAAAACAAGTACAAGATATTTACAATAAGCAGACCTCAGTGCAAGAAAGAGTCTTTCCAACACTGAAAAAGCACAAAGCCCAACTTTGACATTAAAATGTGTTCAAACAAGTACAAGATATTTACAATAAGCAGACCTCAGTGCAAGAAAGAGTCTTTCAACCACTGAAAAAGCACAAAGGCCAACTTTGACATTAAAATGTGTTCAAACAAGTACAAGATATTTACAATAAGCAGACCTCAATGCAAGAAAGAGTCTTTCCAACAATAAAAAAGCACAAAGGCCAACTTTGACATTAAAATGTGTAAAAACAAGTACAAGATATTTACAATAAGCAGACCTCAGTGCAAGAAAGAGTCTTTCAACCACTGAAAAAGCACAAAGGCCAACTTTGACATTAAAATGTGTTCAAACAAGTACAAGATATTTACAATAAGCAGACCTCAGTGCAAGAAAGACTCTTTCCAACACTGAAAAAGCACAGAGGCCAACTTTGACATTAAAAGGTGTAAAAACAAGTACAAGATATTTACAATAAGCAGACCTCAGTGCAAGAAAGACTCTTTCCACCACTGAAAAAGCACAGAGGCCAACTTTGACATTAAAATGTGTTCAAACAAGTACAAGATATTTACAATAAGCAGACCTCAATGCAAGAAAGAGTCTTTCCAACAATAAAAAAGCACAAAGGCCAACTTTGACATTAAAATGTGTTCAAACAAGTACAAGATATTTACAATAAGCAGACCTCAGTGCAAGAAAGAGTCTTTCAACCACTGAAAAAGCAAAAAGGCCAACTTTGACATTAAAATGTGTTCAAACAAGTACAAGATATTTACAATAAGCAGACCTCAATGCAAGAAAGAGTCTTTCCAACAATAAAAAAGCACAAAGGCCAACTTTGACATTAAAATGTGTTCAAACAAGTACAAGATATTTACAATAAGCAGACCTCAGTGCAAGAAAGAGTCTTTCAACCACTGAAAAAGCACAAAGGCCAACTTTGACATTAAAATGTGTTCAAACAAGTACAAGATATTTACAATAAGCAGACCTCAGTGCAAGAAAGACTCTTTCCAACACTGAAAAAGCACAGAGGCCAACTTTGACATTAAAAGGTGTAAAAACAAGTACAAGATATTTACAATAAGCAGCCCTCAGTGCAAGAAGACTCTTTCCAACACTGAAAAATCACAAAGACAACTTTGACATTAAAATGTGCAAAAACAAGTACAAGATATTTACAATAAGCAGACCTCAGTGCAAGAAAGACTCTTTCCAACACTGAAAAAGCACAAAGGCCAACTTTGACATTAAAATGTGTAAAAACAAGTACAAGATATTTACAATAAGCAGACCTCAGTGCAAGAAAGAGTCTTTCCAACACTGAAAAAGCACAAAGGCCAACTTTGACATTAAAATGTGCAAAAACAAGTACAAGATATTTACAATAAGCAGACCTCAGTGCAAGAAAGACTCTTTCCAACAATGAAAAAGCACAAAGGCCAACTTTGACATTAAAACAAGTACAAGATATTTACAATAAGCAGACCTCAGTGCAAGAAAAAGTCTTTCCAACAATAAAAAAGCACAAAGGCCAACTTTGACATTAAAATGTGTTCAAACAAGTACAAGATATTTACAATAAGCAGACCTCAGTGCAAGAAAGAGTCTTTCAACCACTGAAAAAGCACAAAGGCCAACTTTGACATTAAAATGTGTTCAAACAAGTACAAGATATTTACAATAAGCAGAC
The DNA here is from genome assembly GCF_051167445.1 of Perissodus microlepis. Lineage (NCBI taxonomy): Eukaryota > Metazoa > Chordata > Actinopteri > Cichliformes > Cichlidae > Perissodus > Perissodus microlepis. Next base: position 88,431 of record NW_028182047.1, on the reverse strand, counting down.
CTCAGTGCAAGAAAGACTCTTTCCCACACTGAAAAAGCACAGAGGCCAACTTTGACATTAAAAGGTGTAAAAACAAGTACAAGATATTTACAATAAGCAGACATCAGTGCAAGAAAGAGTCTTTCCAACACTGAAAAAGCACAGAGGCCAACTTTGACATTAAAAGGTGTAAAAACAAGTACAAGATATTTACAATAAGCAGACCTCAGTGCAAGAAATACTCTTTCCAACACTGAAAAAGCACAAAGGCCAACTTTGACATTAAAATGTGCAAAAACAAGTACAATATATTTACAATAAGCAGACCTCAGTGCAAGAAAGAGTCTTTCCACCACTGAAAAAGCACAGAGGCCAACTTTGACATTAAAAGGTGTAAAAACAAGTACAAGATATTTACAATAAGCAGACCACAGTGCAAGAAAGACTCTTTCCACCACTGAAAAAGCACAGAGGCCAACTTTGACATTAAAAGGTGTAAAAACAAGTACAAGATATTTACAATAAGCAGACCTCAGTGCAAGAAAGAGTCTTTCCACCACTGAAAAAGCACAGAGGCCAACTTTGACATTAAAAGGTGTAAAAACAAGTACAAGATATTTACAATAAGCAGACCTCAGTGCAAGAAAGACTCTTTCCACCACTGAAAAAGCACAGAGGCCAACTTTGACATTAAAAGGTGTAAAAACAAGTACAAGATATTTACAATAAGCAGACCTCAGTGCAAGAAAGACTCTTTCCAACACTGAAAAAGCACAGAGGCCAACTTTGACATTAAAATGTGCAAAAACAAGTACAATATATTTACAATAAGCAGACCTCAGTGCAAGAAAGAGTCTTTCCAAAACTGAAAAAGCACAGAGGCCAACTTTGACATTAAAAGGTGTTCAAACAAGTACAAGATATTTACAATAAGCAGACCTCAGTGCAAGAAAGACTCTTTCCAACACTGAAAAAGCACAAAGGCCAACTTTGACATTAAAACAAGTACAAGATATTTACAATAAGCAGACCTCAGTGCAAGAAAGAGTCTTTCCAAAACTGAAAAAGCACAGAGGCCAACTTTGACATTAAAAGCTGTTCAAACAAGTACAAGATATTTACAATAAGCAGACCTCAGTGCAAGAAAGACTCTTTCCAACACTGAAAAGCACAAAGACCAACTTTGACATTAAAATGTGCAAAACAAGTACAAGATATTTACAATAAGTAGACCTCAGTGCAAGAAAGAGTCTTTCCAACACTGAAAAGCACAAAGGCCAACTTTGACATTAAAAGGTGTTCAAACAAGTACAAGATATTTACAATAAGCAGACCTTAGTGCAAGAAAGACTCTTTCCAACACTGAAAAAGCACAGAGGCCAACTTTGACATTAAAAGGTGCAAAAACAAGTACAAGATATTTACAATAAGCAGACCTCAGTGCAAGTAAGAGTCTTTCCAAAACTGAAAAAGCACAAAGGCCAACTTTGACATTAAAATGTGCAAAAACAAGTACAAGATATTTACAATAAGTAGACCTCAGTGCAAGAAAGAGTCTTTCCAACACTGAAAAGCACAAAGGCCAACTTTGACATTAAAAGCTGTTCAAACAAGTACAAGATATTTACAATAAGCAGACCTCAGTGCAAGAAAGACTCTTTCCAACACTGAAAAGCACAAAGACCAACTTTGACATTAAAATGTGCAAAACAAGTACAAGATATTTACAATAAGTAGACCTCAGTGCAAGAAAGAGTCTTTCCAACACTGAAAAGCACAAAGGCCAACTTTGACATGAAAAGGTGTTCAAACAAGTACAAGATATTTACAATAAGCAGACCTCAGTGCAAGAAAGAGTCTTTCCAACACTGAAAAAGCACAAAGGCCAACTTTGACATTAAAATGTGCAAAAACAAGTACAAGATATTTACAATAAGCAGACCTCAGTGCAAGAAAGAGTCTTTCCAACACTGAAAAAGCACAGAGGCCAACTTTGACATTAAAAGGTGTAAAAACAAGTACAAGATGTCTACAATAAGCAGACCTCAGTGCAAGAAAGAGTCTTTCCAACACTGAAAAAGCACAGAGGCCAACTTTGACATTAAAAGGTGTAAAAACAAGTAGAAGATATTTACAATAAGCAGACCTCAGTGCAAGAAAGACTCTTTCCAACACTGAAAAAGCACAGAGGCCAACTTTGACATTAAAATGTGCAAAAACAAGTACAAGATATTTACAATAAGCAGCCCTCAGTGCAAGAAAGAGTCTTTCCAACACTGAAAAAGCACAAAGGCCAACTTTGACATTAAAATGTGCAAAAACAAGTACAAGATATTTACAATAAGCAGACCTCAGTGCAAGAAAGAGTCTTTCCAAAACTGAAAAAGCACAGAGGCCAACTTTGACATTAAAAGGTGTTCAAACAAGTACAAGATATTTACAATAAGCAGACCTCAGTGCAAGAAAGAATCTTTCCAACACTGAAAAAGCACAAAGGCCAACTTTGACATTAAAACAAGTACAAGATATTTACAATAAGCAGACCTCAGTGCAAGAAAGACTCTTTCCAACACTGAAAAAGCACAAAGGCCAACTTTGACATTAAAACAAGTACAAGATATTTACAATAAGCAGACCTCAGTGCAAGAAAGACTCTTTCCAACACTGAAAAAGCACAAAGGCCAACTTTGACATTAAAACAAGTACAAGATATTTACAATAAGCAGACCTCAGTGCAAGAAAGACTCTTTCCAACACTGAAAAGCACAGAGGCCAACTTTGACATTAAAATGTGCAAAAACAAGTACAAGATATTTACAATAAGCAGACCTCAGTGCAAGAAAGAGTCTTTCCAACACCGAAAAAGCACAAAGGCCAACTTTGACATTAAAAGGTGTTCAAACAAGTACAAGATATTTACAATAAGCAGCCCTCAGTGCAAGAAAGACTCTTTCCAACACTGAAAAAGCACAAAGGCCAACTTTGACATTAAAATGTGCAAAAACAAGTACAAGATATTTACAATAAGCAGACCTCAGTGCAAGAAAGAGTCTTTCCAACACTGAAAAAGCACAGAGGCCAACTTTGACATTAAAAGGTGTAAAAACAAGTACAAGATATTTACAATAAGCAGCCCTCCGTGCAAGAAAGAGTCTTTCCAACACTGAAAAGCACAGAGGCCAACTTTGACATTAAAAGGTGTTCAAACAAGTACAAGATATTTACAATAAGCAGCCCTCAGTGCAAGAAAGACTCTTTCCAACACTGAAAAAGCACAAAGGCCAACTTTGACATTAAAAGGTGTAAAAACAAGTACAAGATATTTACAATAAGCAGACATCAGTGCAAGAAAGACTCTTTCCAACACTGAAAAAGCACAGAGGCCAACTTTGACATAAAAATGTGCAAAAACAAGTACAAGATATTTACAATAAGCAGACCTCAGTGCAAGAAAGAGTCTTTCCAACACTGAAAAAGCACAAAGGACAACTTTGACATTAAAACAAGTACAAGATATTTACAATAAGCAGACCTCAGTGCAAGAAAGACTCTTTCCAACACTGAAAAAGCACAAAGGCCAACTTTGACATTAAAATGTGTAAAAACAAGTACAAGATATTTACAATAAGCAGACCTCGGTGATAGAAAGACTCTTTCCAACAATGAAAAAGCACAAAGGCCAACTTTGACATTAAAATGTGTTCAAACAAGTACAAGATATTTACAATAAGCAGACCTCAGTGCAAGAAAGAGTCTTTCCAACAATGAAAAGCACAAAGACCAACTTTGACATTAAAATGTGCAAAAACAAGTACAAGATATTTACAATAAGCAGCCCTCAGTGCAAGAAAGAGTCTTTCCAACACTGAAAAAGCACAAAGGCCAACTTTGACATTAAAATGTGCAAAAACAAGTACAAGATATTTACAATAAGCAGACCTCAGTGCAAGAAAGACTCTTTCCAACACTGAAAAAGCACAGAGGCCAACTTTGACATTAAAACAAGTACAAGATATTTACAATAAGCAGACCTCAGTGCAAGAAAGAGTCTTTCCAACACTGAAAAAGCACAGAGGCCAACTTTGACATTAAAAGGTGTTCAAACAAGTACAAGATATTTACAATAAGCAGACCTCAGTGATAGAAAGACTCTTTCCAACAATGAAAAAGCACAAAGGCCAACTTTGACATTAAAATGTGTTCAAACAAGTACAAGATATTTACAATAAGCAGACCTCAGTGCAAGAAAGAGTCTTTCCAACAATGAAAAGCACAAAGACCAACTTTGACATTAAAATGTGCAAAAACAAGTACAAGATATTTACAATAAGCAGCCCTCAGTGCAAGAAAGAGTCTTTCCAACACTGAAAAAGCACAAAGGCCAACTTTGACATTAAAATGTGCAAAAACAAGTACAAGATATTTACAATAAGCAGACCTCAGTGCAAGAAAGACTCTTTCCAACACTGAAAAAGCACAGAGGCCAACTTTGACATTAAAACAAGTACAAGATATTTACAATAAGCAGACCTCAGTGCAAGAAAGACTCTTTCCAACACTGAAAAGCACAAAGGCCAACTTTGACATTAAAATGTGCAAAAACAAGTACAAGATATTTACAATAAGCAGACCTCAGTGCAAGAAAGAGTCTTTCCAACACTGAAAAAGCACAAAGGCCAACTTTGACATTAAAAGGTGTTCAAACAAGTACAAGATATTTACAATAAGCAGCCCTCAGTGCAAGAAAGACTCTTTCCAACACTGAAAAAGCACAAAGGCCAACTTTGACATTAAAATGTGCAAAAACAAGTACAAGATATTTACAATAAGCAGACCTCAGTGCAAGAAAGAGTCTTTCCAACACTGAAAAAGCACAGAGGCCAACTTTGACATTAAAAGGTGTAAAAACAAGTAAAAGATATTTACAATAAGCAGCCCTCCGTGCAAGGAAGAGTCTTTCCAACACTGAAAAGCACAAAGGCCAACTTTGACATTAAAAGGTGTTCAAACAAGTACAAGATATTTACAATAAGCAGCCCTCAGTGCAAGAAAGACTCTTTCCAACACTGAAAAAGCACAAAGGCCAACTTTGACATTAAAAGGTGTTCAAACAAGTACAAGATATTTACAATAAGCAGCCCTCAGTGCAAGAAAGACTCTTTCCAACACTGAAAAAGCACAAAGGCCAACTTTGACATTAAAATGTGCAAAAACAACTACAAGATATTTACAATAAGCAGACCTCAGTGCAAGAAAGAGTCTTTCCAACACTGAAAAAGCACAGAGGCCAACTTTGACATTAAAAGGTGTAAAAACAAGTACAAGATATTTACAATAAGCAGCCCTCCGTGCAAGAAAGAGTCTTTCCAACACTGAAAAGCACAAAGGCCAACTTTGACATTAAAAGGTGTTCAAACAAGTACAAGATATTTACAATAAGCAGCCCTCAGTGCAAGAAAGACTCTTTCCAACACTGAAAAAGCACAGAGGCCAACTTTGACATTAAAACAAGTACAAGATATTTACAATAAGCAGACCTCAGTGCAAGAAAGAGTCTTTCCAACACTGAAAAGCACAAAGGACAACTTTGACATTAAAACAAGTACAAGATATTTACAATAAGCAGACCTCAATGCAAGAAAGAGTCTTTCCAACAATAAAAAAGCACAAAGGCCAACTTTGACATTAAAATGTGTTCAAACAAGTACAAGATATTTACAATAAGCAGACCTCAGTGCAAGAAAGAGTCTTTCCAACAATGAAAAGCACAAAGGCCAACTTTGACATTAAAATGTGCAAAAACAAGTACAAGATATTTACAATAAGCAGACCTCAGTGCAAGAAAGACTCTTTCCAACACTGAAAAAGCACAGAGGCCAACTTTGACATTAAAACAAGTACAAGATATTTACAATAAGCAGACCTCAGTGCAAGAGAGAGTCTTTCCAACACTGAAAAAGCACAGAGGCCAACTTTGACATTAAAAGGTGTTCAAACAAGTACAAGATATTTACAATAAGCAGACCTCAGTGCAAGAAAGACTCTTTCCAACACTGAAAAGCACAGAGGCCAACTTTGACATTAAAACAAGTACAAGATATTTACAATAAGCAGACATCAGTGCAAGAAAGACTCTTTCCAACACTGAAAAAGCACAAAGGCCAACTTTGACATTAAAACAAGTACAAGATATTTACAATAAGCAGACCTCAGTGCAAGAAAGAGTCTTTCCAACACTGAAAAGCACAAAGGCCAACTTTGACATTAAAATGTGCAAAAACAAGTACAAGATATTTACAATAAGCAGACCTCAGTGCAAGAAAGAGTCTTTCCAACACTGAAAAAGCACAAAGGCCAACTTTGACATTAAAAGGTGTTCAAACAAGTACAAGATATTTACAATAAGCAGCCCTCAGTGCAAGAAAGACTCTTTCCAACACTGAAAAAGCACAAAGGCCAACTTTGACATTAAAATGTGCAAAAACAAGTACAAGATATTTACAGTAAGCAGACCTCAGTGCAAGAAAGAGTCTTTCCAACACTGAAAAGCACAAAGGCCAACTTTGACATTAAAAGGTGTTCAAACAAGTACAAGATATTTACAATAAGCAGACATCAGTGCAAGAAAGAGACTTTCCAACACTGAAAAAGCACAAAGGCCAACTGTGACATTAAAATGTGCAAAAACAAGTACAAGATATTTACAATAAGCAGACCTCAGTGCAAGAAAGACTCTTTCTAACACTGAAAAAGCACAAAGGCCAACTTTGACATTAAAACAAGTACAAGATATTTACAATAAGCAGACCTCAGTGCAAGAAAGACTCTTTCTAACACTGAAAAAGCACAGAGGCCAACTTTGACATTAAAACAAGTACAAGATATTTACAATAAGCAGACCTCAGTGCAAGAAAGAGTCTTTCCAACACTGAAAAGCACAAAGGCCAACTTTGACATTAAAAGGTGTTCAAACAAGTACAAGATATTTACAATAAGCAGACCTCAGTGCAAGAAAGACTCTTTCCAACACTGAAAAAGCACAAAGGCCAACTTTGACATTAAAACAAGTACAAGATATTTACAATAAGCAGACATCAGTGCAAGAAAGACTCTTTCCAACACTGAAAAAGCACAAAGGCCAACTTTGACATTAAAACAAGTACAAGATATTTACAATAAGCAGACCTCAGTGCAAGAAAGACTCTTTCCAACACTGAAAAAGCACAAAGGCCAACTTTGACATTAAAATGTGCAAAAACAAGTACAAGATATTTACAATAAGCAGACCTCAGTGCAAGAAAGAGTCTTTCCAACACTGAAAAAGCACAGAGGCCAACTTTGACATTAAAAGGTGTAAAAACAAGTACAAGATATTTACAATAAGCAGCCCTCCGTGCAAGAAAGAGTCTTTCCAACACTGAAAAGCACAAAGGCCAACTTTGACATTAAAAGGTGTTCAAACAAGTACAAGATATTTACAATAAGCAGACCTCAGTGCAAGAAAGAGTCTTTCCAACACTGAAAAGCACAAAGACCAACTTTGACATTAAAAGGTGTTCAAACAAGTACAAGATATTTACAATAAGCAGCCCTCAGTGCAAGAAAGACTCTTTCCAACACTGAAAAAGCACAAAGGCCAACTTTGACATTAAAAGGTGTAAAAACAAGTACAAGATATTTACAATAAGCAGCCCTCCATGCAAGAAAGAGTCTTTCCAACACTGAAAAGCACAAAGACCAACTTTGACATTAAAAGGTGTTCAAACAAGTACAAGATATTTACAATAAGCAGCCCTCAGTGCAAGAAAGACTCTTTCCAACACTGAAAAAGCACAAAGGCCAACTTTGACATTAAAATGTGCAAAAACAAGTACAAGATATTTACAATAAGCAGCCCTCAGTGCAAGAAAGAGTCTTTCCAACACTGAAAAAGCACAAAGGCCAACTTTGACATTAAAATGTGCAAAAACAAGTACAAGATATTTACAATAAGCAGACCTCAGTGCAAGAAAGACTCTTTCCAACACTGAAAAAGCACAGAGGCCAACTTTGACATTAAAACAAGTACAAGATATTTACAATAAGCAGACCTCAGTGCAAGAAAGAGTCTTTCCAACACTGAAAAAGCACAGAGGCCAACTTTGACATTAAAAGGTGTTCAAACAAGTACAAGATATTTACAATAAGCAGACCTCAGTGATAGAAAGACTCTTTCCAACAATGAAAAAGCACAAAGGCCAACTTTGACATTAAAATGTGTTCAAACAAGTACAAGATATTTACAATAAGCAGACCTCAGTGCAAGAAAGAGTCTTTCCAACAATGAAAAGCACAAAGACCAACTTTGACATTAAAATGTGCAAAAACAAGTACAAGATATTTACAATAAGCAGCCCTCAGTGCAAGAAAGAGTCTTTCCAACACTGAAAAAGCACAAAGGCCAACTTTGACATTAAAATGTGCAAAAACAAGTACAAGATATTTACAATAAGCAGACCTCAGTGCAAGAAAGACTCTTTCCAACACTGAAAAAGCACAGAGGCCAACTTTGACATTAAAACAAGTACAAGATATTTACAATAAGCAGACCTCAGTGCAAGAGAGAGTCTTTCCAACACTGAAAAAGCACAGAGGCCAACTTTGACATTAAAAGGTGTTCAAACAAGTACAAGATATTTACAATAAGCAGACCTCAGTGCAAGAAAGACTCTTTCCAACACTGAAAAGCACAGAGGCCAACTTTGACATTAAAACAAGTACAAGATATTTACAATAAGCAGACATCAGTGCAAGAAAGACTCTTTCCAACACTGAAAAAGCACAAAGGCCAACTTTGACATTAAAACAAGTACAAGATATTTACAATAAGCAGACCTCAGTGCAAGAAAGAGTCTTTCCAACACTGAAAAGCACAAAGGCCAACTTTGACATTAAAATGTGCAAAAACAAGTACAAGATATTTACAATAAGCAGACCTCAGTGCAAGAAAGAGTCTTTCCAACACTGAAAAAGCACAAAGGCCAACTTTGACATTAAAAGGTGTTCAAACAAGTACAAGATATTTACAATAAGCAGCCCTCAGTGCAAGAAAGACTCTTTCCAACACTGAAAAAGCACAAAGGCCAACTTTGACATTAAAATGTGCAAAAACAAGTACAAGATATTTACAGTAAGCAGACCTCAGTGCAAGAAAGAGTCTTTCCAACACTGAAAAGCACAAAGGCCAACTTTGACATTAAAAGGTGTTCAAACAAGTACAAGATATTTACAATAAGCAGACATCAGTGCAAGAAAGAGACTTTCCAACACTGAAAAAGCACAAAGGCCAACTGTGACATTAAAATGTGCAAAAACAAGTACAAGATATTTACAATAAGCAGACCTCAGTGCAAGAAAGACTCTTTCTAACACTGAAAAAGCACAAAGGCCAACTTTGACATTAAAACAAGTACAAGATATTTACAATAAGCAGACCTCAGTGCAAGAAAGACTCTTTCTAACACTGAAAAAGCACAGAGGCCAACTTTGACATTAAAACAAGTACAAGATATTTACAATAAGCAGACCTCAGTGCAAGAAAGAGTCTTTCCAACACTGAAAAGCACAAAGGCCAACTTTGACATTAAAAGGTGTTCAAACAAGTACAAGATATTTACAATAAGCAGACCTCAGTGCAAGAAAGACTCTTTCCAACACTGAAAAAGCACAAAGGCCAACTTTGACATTAAAACAAGTACAAGATATTTACAATAAGCAGACATCAGTGCAAGAAAGACTCTTTCCAACACTGAAAAAGCACAAAGGCCAACTTTGACATTAAAACAAGTACAAGATATTTACAATAAGCAGACCTCAGTGCAAGAAAGACTCTTTCCAACACTGAAAAAGCACAAAGGCCAACTTTGACATTAAAATGTGCAAAAACAAGTACAAGATATTTACAATAAGCAGACCTCAGTGCAAGAAAGAGTCTTTCCAACACTGAAAAAGCACAGAGGCCAACTTTGACATTAAAAGGTGTAAAAACAAGTACAAGATATTTACAATAAGCAGCCCTCCGTGCAAGAAAGAGTCTTTCCAACACTGAAAAGCACAAAGGCCAACTTTGACATTAAAAGGTGTTCAAACAAGTACAAGATATTTACAATAAGCAGACCTCAGTGCAAGAAAGAGTCTTTCCAACACTGAAAAGCACAAAGACCAACTTTGACATTAAAAGGTGTTCAAACAAGTACAAGATATTTACAATAAGCAGCCCTCAGTGCAAGAAAGACTCTTTCCAACACTGAAAAAGCACAAAGGCCAACTTTGACATTAAAAGGTGTAAAAACAAGTACAAGATATTTACAATAAGCAGCCCTCCATGCAAGAAAGAGTCTTTCCAACACTGAAAAGCACAAAGACCAACTTTGACATTAAAAGGTGTTCAAACAAGTACAAGATATTTACAATAAGCAGCCCTCAGTGCAAGAAAGACTCTTTCCAACACTGAAAAAGCACAAAGGCCAACTTTGACATTAAAATGTGCAAAAACAAGTACAAGATATTTACAATAAGCAGCCCTCAGTGCAAGAAAGAGTCTTTCCAACACTGAAAAAGCACAAAGGCCAACTTTGACATTAAAATGTGCAAAAACAAGTACAAGATATTTACAATAAGCAGACCTCAGTGCAAGAAAGACTCTTTCCAACACTGAAAAAGCACAGAGGCCAACTTTGACATTAAAACAAGTACAAGATATTTACAATAAGCAGACCTCAGTGCAAGAAAGAGTCTTTCCAACACTGAAAAAGCACAGAGGCCAACTTTGACATTAAAAGGTGTTCAAACAAGTACAAGATATTTACAATAAGCAGACCTCAGTGATAGAAAGACTCTTTCCAACAATGAAAAAGCACAAAGGCCAACTTTGACATTAAAATGTGTTCAAACAAGTACAAGATATTTACAATAAGCAGACCTCAGTGCAAGAAAGAGTCTTTCCAACAATGAAAAGCACAAAGACCAACTTTGACATTAAAATGTGCAAAAACAAGTACAAGATATTTACAATAAGCAGCCCTCAGTGCAAGAAAGAGTCTTTCCAACACTGAAAAAGCACAAAGGCCAACTTTGACATTAAAATGTGCAAAAACAAGTACAAGATATTTACAATAAGCAGACCTCAGTGCAAGAAAGACTCTTTCCAACACTGAAAAAGCACAGAGGCCAACTTTGACATTAAAACAAGTACAAGATATTTACAATAAGCAGACCTCAGTGCAAGAGAGAGTCTTTCCAACACTGAAAAAGCACAGAGGCCAACTTTGACATTAAAAGGTGTTAAAACAAGTACAAGATATTTACAATAAGCAGACCTCAGTGCAAGAAAGAGTCTTTCCAACACTGAAAAAGCACAAAGGCCAACTTTGACATTAAAACAAGTACAAGATATTTACAATAAGCAGACCTCAGTGCAAGAAAGAATCTTTCCAACACTGAAAAAGCACAAAGGCCAACTTTGACATTAAAACAAGTACAAGATATTTACAATAAGCAGACCTCAGTGCAAGAAAGACTCTTTCTAACACTGAAAAAGCACAAAGACCAACTTTGACAATAAAAGGTGTAAAAACAAGTACAAGATATTTACAATAAGCAGACCTCAGTGCAAGAAAGAGTCTTTCCAACACTGAAAAGCACAAAGGCCAACTTTGACATTAAAAGGTGTTCAAACAAGTACAAGATATTTACAATAAGCAGACCTCAGTGCAAGAAAGAGTCTTTCCAACACTGAAAAAGCACAAAGGCCAACTTTGACATTAAAACAAGTACAAGATATTTACAATAAGCAGACCTCAGTGCAAGAAAGAGTCTTACCAACACTGAAAAGCACAAAGGCCAACTTTGACATTAAAAGGTGTTCAAACAAGTACAAGATATTTACAATAAGCAGACCTCAGTGCAAGAAAGAGTCTTTCCAACACTGAAAAGCACAGAGGCCAACTTTGACATTAAAATGTGCAAAAACAAGTACAAGATATTTACAATAAGCAGACCTCAGTGCAAGAAAGACTCTTTCCAACACTGAAAAAGCACAAAGGCCAACTTTGACATTAAAAGGTGTTCAAACAAGTACAAGATATTTACAATAAGCAGCCCTCAGTGCAAGAAAGACTCTTTCTACCACTGAAAAAGCACAGAGGCCAACTTTGACATTAAAAGGTGTAAAAACAAGTAGAAGATATTTACAATAAGCAGACCTCAGTGCAAGAAAGACTCTTTCCAACACTGAAAAAGCACAGAGGCCAACTTTGACATTAAAATGTGCAAAAACAAGTACAAGATATTTACAATAAGCAGACCTCAGTGCAAGAAAGAGTCTTTCCAACACTGAAAAGCACAAAGACCAACTTTGACATTAAAATGTGCAAAACAAGTACAAGATATTTACAATAAGCAGACCTCAGTGCAAGAAAGACTCTTTCCAACACTGAAAAAGCACAAAGGCCAACTTTGACATTAAAACAAGTACAAGATATTTACAATAAGCAGCCCTCAGTGCAAGAAAGACTCTTTCCAACACTGAAAAGCACAGAGGCCAACTTTGACATTAAAATGTGCAAAACAAGTACAAGATATTTACAATAAGCAGACCTCAGTGCAAGAAAGACTCTTTCCAACACTGAAAAGCACAAAGGCCAACTTTGACATTAAAAGGTGTTCAAACAAGTACAAGATATTTACAATAAGCAGCCCTCAGTGCAAGAAAGACTCTTTCCAACACTGAAAAAGCACAAAGGCCAACTTTGACATTAAAACAAGTACAAGATATTTACAATAAGCAGCCCTCAGTGCAAGAAAGACTCTTTCCAACACTGAAAAGCACAGAGGCCAACTTTGACATTAAAAGGTGTTCAAACAAGTACAAGATATTTACAATAAGCAGCCCTCAGTGCAAGAAAGACTCTTTCCAACACTGAAAAAGCACAAAGGCCAACTTTGACATTAAAACAAGTACAAGATATTTACAATAAGCAGCCCTCAGTGCAAGAAAGACTCTTTCCAACACTGAAAAAGCACAAAGGCCAACTTTGACATTAAAACAAGTACAAGATATTTACAATAAGCAGACCTCCGTGCAAGAAAGAGTCTTTCCAACACTGAAAAGCACAAAGGCCAACTTTGACATTAAAAGGTGTTCAAACAAGTACAAGATATTTACAATAAGCAGCCCTCAGTGCAAGAAAGACTCTTTCCAACACTGAAAAAGCACAAAGGCCAACTTTGACATTAAAACAAGTACAAGATATTTACAATAAGCAGCCCTCAGTGCAAGAAAGACTCTTTCCAACACTGAAAAGCACAGAGGCCAACTTTGACATTAAAATGTGCAAAACAAGTACAACATATTTACAATAAGCAGACCTCAGTGCAAGAAAGACTCTTTCCAACACTGAAAAAGCACAAAGGCCAACGTTGACATTAAAACAAGTACAAGATATTTACAATAAGCAGACCTCAGTGCAAGAAAGACTCTTTCCACCACTGAAAAAGCACAGAGGCCAACTTTGACATTAAAAGGTGTAAAAACAAGTAGAAGATATTTACAATAAGCAGCCCTCCGTGCAAGAAAGAGTCTTTCCAACACTGAAAAAGCACAAAGGCCAACTTTGACATTAAAAGGTGTTCAAACAAGTACAAGATATTTACAATAAGCAGCCCTCAGTGCAAGAAAGACTCTTTCCAACACTGAAAAAGCACAAAGGCCAACTTTGACATTAAAACAAGTACAAGATATTTACAATAAGCAGACCTCAGTGCAAGAAAGAGTCTTACCAACACTGAAAAGCACAAAGGCCAACTTTGACATTAAAAGGTGTTCAAACAAGTACAAGATATTTACAATAAGCAGACCTCAGTGCAAGAAAGAGTCTTTCCAACACTGAAAAGCACAGAGGCCAACTTTGACATTAAAATGTGCAAAAACAAGTACAAGATATTTACAATAAGCAGACCTCAGTGCAAGAAAGACTCTTTCCAACACTGAAAAAGCACAAAGGCCAACTTTGACATTAAAAGGTGTTCAAACAAGTACAAGATATTTACAATAAGCAGCCCTCAGTGCAAGAAAGACTCTTTCTACCACTGAAAAAGCACAGAGGCCAACTTTGACATTAAAAGGTGTAAAAACAAGTAGAAGATATTTACAATAAGCAGACCTCAGTGCAAGAAAGACTCTTTCCAACACTGAAAAAGCACAGAGGCCAACTTTGACATTAAAATGTGCAAAAACAAGTACAAGATATTTACAATAAGCAGACCTCAGTGCAAGAAAGAGTCTTTCCAACACTGAAAAGCACAAAGACCAACTTTGACATTAAAATGTGCAAAACAAGTACAAGATATTTACAATAAGCAGACCTCAGTGCAAGAAAGACTCTTTCCAACACTGAAAAAGCACAAAGGCCAACTTTGACATTAAAACAAGTACAAGATATTTACAATAAGCAGCCCTCAGTGCAAGAAAGACTCTTTCCAACACTGAAAAGCACAGAGGCCAACTTTGACATTAAAATGTGCAAAACAAGTACAAGATATTTACAATAAGCAGACCTCAGTGCAAGAAAGACTCTTTCCAACACTGAAAAGCACAAAGGCCAACTTTGACATTAAAAGGTGTTCAAACAAGTACAAGATATTTACAATAAGCAGCCCTCAGTGCAAGAAAGACTCTTTCCAACACTGAAAAAGCACAAAGGCCAACTTTGACATTAAAACAAGTACAAGATATTTACAATAAGCAGACCTCAGTGCAAGAAAGACTCTTTCCAACACTGAAAAGCACAAAGGCCAACTTTGACATTAAAAGGTGTTCAAACAAGTACAAGATATTTACAATAAGCAGCCCTCAGTGCAAGAAAGACTCTTTCCAACACTGAAAAGCACAGAGGCCAACTTTGACATTAAAATGTGCAAAACAAGTACAACATATTTACAATAAGCAGACCTCAGTGCAAGAAAGACTCTTTCCAACACTGAAAAAGCACAAAGGCCAACGTTGACATTAAAACAAGTACAAGATATTTACAATAAGCAGACCTCAGTGCAAGAAAGACTCTTTCCACCACTGAAAAAGCACAGAGGCCAACTTTGACATTAAAAGGTGTAAAAACAAGTAGAAGATATTTACAATAAGCAGCCCTCAGTGCAAGAAAGACTCTTTCCAACACTGAAAAAGCACAAAGGCCAACTTTGACATTAAAACAAGTACAAGATATTTACAATAAGCAGACCTCAGTGCAAGAAAGAGTCTTACCAACACTGAAAAGCACAAAGGCCAACTTTGACATTAAAAGGTGTTCAAACAAGTACAAGATATTTACAATAAGCAGACCTCAGTGCAAGAAAGAGTCTTTCCAACACTGAAAAGCACAGAGGCCAACTTTGACATTAAAATGTGCAAAAACAAGTACAAGATATTTACAATAAGCAGACCTCAGTGCAAGAAAGACTCTTTCCAACACTGAAAAAGCACAAAGGCCAACTTTGACATTAAAAGGTGTTCAAACAAGTACAAGATATTTACAATAAGCAGCCCTCAGTGCAAGAAAGACTCTTTCTACCACTGAAAAAGCACAGAGGCCAACTTTGACATTAAAAGGTGTAAAAACAAGTAGAAGATATTTACAATAAGCAGACCTCAGTGCAAGAAAGACTCTTTCCAACACTGAAAAAGCACAGAGGCCAACTTTGACATTAAAATGTGCAAAAACAAGTACAAGATATTTACAATAAGCAGACCTCAGTGCAAGAAAGAGTCTTTCCAACACTGAAAAGCACAAAGACCAACTTTGACATTAAAATGTGCAAAACAAGTACAAGATATTTACAATAAGCAGACCTCAGTGCAAGAAAGACTCTTTCCAACACTGAAAAAGCACAAAGGCCAACTTTGACATTAAAACAAGTACAAGATATTTACAATAAGCAGCCCTCAGTGCAAGAAAGACTCTTTCCAACACTGAAAAGCACAGAGGCCAACTTTGACATTAAAATGTGCAAAACAAGTACAAGATATTTACAATAAGCAGACCTCAGTGCAAGAAAGACTCTTTCCAACACTGAAAAGCACAAAGGCCAACTTTGACATTAAAAGGTGTTCAAACAAGTACAAGATATTTACAATAAGCAGCCCTCAGTGCAAGAAAGACTCTTTCCAACACTGAAAAAGCACAAAGGCCAACTTTGACATTAAAACAAGTACAAGATATTTACAATAAGCAGCCCTCAGTGCAAGAAAGACTCTTTCCAACACTGAAAAGCACAGAGGCCAACTTTGACATTAAAAGGTGTTCAAACAAGTACAAGATATTTACAATAAGCAGCCCTCAGTGCAAGAAAGACTCTTTCCAACACTGAAAAAGCACAAAGGCCAACTTTGACATTAAAACAAGTACAAGATATTTACAATAAGCAGCCCTCAGTGCAAGAAAGACTCTTTCCAACACTGAAAAAGCACAAAGGCCAACTTTGACATTAAAACAAGTACAAGATATTTACAATAAGCAGACCTCCGTGCAAGAAAGAGTCTTTCCAACACTGAAAAGCACAAAGGCCAACTTTGACATTAAAAGGTGTTCAAACAAGTACAAGATATTTACAATAAGCAGCCCTCAGTGCAAGAAAGACTCTTTCCAACACTGAAAAAGCACAAAGGCCAACTTTGACATTAAAACAAGTACAAGATATTTACAATAAGCAGCCCTCAGTGCAAGAAAGACTCTTTCCAACACTGAAAAGCACAGAGGCCAACTTTGACATTAAAATGTGCAAAACAAGTACAACATATTTACAATAAGCAGCCCTCAGTGCAAGAAAGACTCTTTCCAACACTGAAAAAGCACAAAGGCCAACTTTGACATTAAAACAAGTACAAGATATTTACAATAAGCAGCCCTCAGTGCAAGAAAGACTCTTTCCAACACTGAAAAGCACAGAGGCCAACTTTGACATTAAAATGTGCAAAACAAGTACAACATATTTACAATAAGCAGACCTCCGTGCAAGAAAGAGTCTTTCCAACACTGAAAAGCACAAAGGCCAACTTTGACATTAAAAGGTGTTCAAACAAGTACAAGATATTTACAATAAGCAGCCCTCAGTGCAAGAAAGACTCTTTCCAACACTGAAAAAGCACAAAGGCCAACGTTGACATTAAAACAAGTACAAGATATTTACAATAAGCAGACCTCAGTGCAAGAAAGACTCTTTCCACCACTGAAAAAGCACAGAGGCCAACTTTGACATTAAAAGGTGTAAAAACAAGTAGAAGATATTTACAATAAGCAGCCCTCCGTGCAAGAAAGAGTCTTTCCAACACTGAAAAAGCACAAAGGCCAACTTTGACATTAAAAGGTGTTCAAACAAGTACAAGATATTTACAATAAGCAGCCCTCAGTGCAAGAAAGACTCTTTCCAACACTGAAAAAGCACAAAGGCCAACTTTGACATTAAAATGTGCAAAAACAAGTACAAGATATTTACAATAAGCAGACCTCAGTGCAAGAAAGAGTCTTTCCAACACTGAAAAAGCACAGAGGCCAACTTTGACATTAAAAGGTGTAAAAACAAGTACAAGATATTTACAATAAGCAGCCCTCCGTGCAAGAAAGAGTCTTTCCAACACTGAAAAGCACAAAGGCCAACTTTGACATTAAAAGGTGTTCAAACAAGTACAAGATATTTACAATAAGCAGCCCTCAGTGCAAGAAAGACTCTTTCCAACACTGAAAAAGCACAAAGGCCAACTTTGACATTAAAACAAGTACAAGATATTTACAATAAGCAGACCTCAGTGCAAGAAAGAGTCTTTCCAACACTGAAAAGCACAAAGGACAACTTTGACATTAAAACAAGTACAAGATATTTACAATAAGCAGACCTCAATGCAAGAAAGAGTCTTTCCAACAATAAAAAAGCACAAAGGCCAACTTTGACATTAAAATGTGCAAAAACAAGTACAAGATATTTACAGTAAGCAGACCTCAGTGCAAGAAAGAGTCTTTCCAACACTGAAAAAGAACAGAGGCCAACTTTGACATTAAAAGGTGTAAAAACAAGTACAAGATATTTACAATAAGCAGCCCTCCGTGCAAGAAAGAGTCTTTCCAACACTGAAAAGCACAAAGGCCAACTTTGACATTAAAAGGTGTTCAAACAAGTACAAGATATTTACAATAAGCAGCCCTCAGTGCAAGAAAGACTCTTTCCAACACTGAAAAAGCACAAAGGCCAACTTTGACATTAAAAGGTGTTCAAACAAGTACAAGATATTTACAATAAGCAGCCCTCAGTGCAAGAAAGAGTCTTTCCAACAATGAAAAAGCACAAAGGCCAACTTTGACATTAAAATGTGCAAAAACAAGTACAAGATATTTACAATAAGCAGACCTCAGTGCAAGAAAGAGTCTTTCCAACACTGAAAAGCACAAAGGCCAACTTTGACATTAAAAGGTGTTCAAACAAGTACAAGATATTTACAATAAGCAGCCCTCAGTGCAAGAAAGACTCTTTCTACCACTGAAAAAGCACAGAGGCCAACTTTGACATTAAAAGGTGTAAAAACAAGTAGAAGATATTTACAATAAGCAGACCTCAGTGCAAGAAAGACTCTTTCCAACACTGAAAAAGCACAGAGGCCAACTTTGACATTAAAATGTGCAAAAACAAGTACAAGATATTTACAATAAGCAGACCTCAGTGCAAGAAAGAGTCTTTCCAACACTGAAAAGCACAAAGACCAACTTTGACATTAAAATGTGCAAAACAAGTACAAGATATTTACAATAAGCAGACCTCAGTGCAAGAAAGACTCTTTCCAACACTGAAAAAGCACAAAGGCCAACTTTGACATTAAAACAAGTACAAGATATTTACAATAAGCAGCCCTCAGTGCAAGAAAGACTCTTTCCAACACTGAAAAGCACAGAGGCCAACTTTGACATTAAAATGTGCAAAACAAGTACAAGATATTTACAATAAGCAGACCTCAGTGCAAGAAAGACTCTTTCCAACACTGAAAAGCACAAAGGCCAACTTTGACATTAAAAGGTGTTCAAACAAGTACAAGATATTTACAATAAGCAGCCCTCAGTGCAAGAAAGACTCTTTCCAACACTGAAAAAGCACAAAGGCCAACTTTGACATTAAAACAAGTACAAGATATTTACAATAAGCAGCCCTCAGTGCAAGAAAGACTCTTTCCAACACTGAAAAGCACAGAGGCCAACTTTGACATTAAAAGGTGTTCAAACAAGTACAAGATATTTACAATAAGCAGCCCTCAGTGCAAGAAAGACTCTTTCCAACACTGAAAAAGCACAAAGGCCAACTTTGACATTAAAACAAGTACAAGATATTTACAATAAGCAGCCCTCAGTGCAAGAAAGACTCTTTCCAACACTGAAAAAGCACAAAGGCCAACTTTGACATTAAAACAAGTACAAGATATTTACAATAAGCAGACCTCCGTGCAAGAAAGAGTCTTTCCAACACTGAAAAGCACAAAGGCCAACTTTGACATTAAAAGGTGTTCAAACAAGTACAAGATATTTACAATAAGCAGCCCTCAGTGCAAGAAAGACTCTTTCCAACACTGAAAAAGCACAAAGGCCAACTTTGACATTAAAACAAGTACAAGATATTTACAATAAGCAGCCCTCAGTGCAAGAAAGACTCTTTCCAACACTGAAAAGCACAGAGGCCAACTTTGACATTAAAATGTGCAAAACAAGTACAACATATTTACAATAAGCAGACCTCAGTGCAAGAAAGACTCTTTCCAACACTGAAAAAGCACAAAGGCCAACGTTGACATTAAAACAAGTACAAGATATTTACAATAAGCAGACCTCAGTGCAAGAAAGACTCTTTCCACCACTGAAAAAGCACAGAGGCCAACTTTGACATTAAAAGGTGTAAAAACAAGTAGAAGATATTTACAATAAGCAGCCCTCCGTGCAAGAAAGAGTCTTTCCAACACTGAAAAAGCACAAAGGCCAACTTTGACATTAAAAGGTGTTCAAACAAGTACAAGATATTTACAATAAGCAGCCCTCAGTGCAAGAAAGACTCTTTCCAACACTGAAAAAGCACAAAGGCCAACTTTGACATTAAAACAAGTACAAGATATTTACAATAAGCAGACCTCAGTGCAAGAAAGAGTCTTACCAACACTGAAAAGCACAAAGGCCAACTTTGACATTAAAAGGTGTTCAAACAAGTACAAGATATTTACAATAAGCAGACCTCAGTGCAAGAAAGAGTCTTTCCAACACTGAAAAGCACAGAGGCCAACTTTGACATTAAAATGTGCAAAAACAAGTACAAGATATTTACAATAAGCAGACCTCAGTGCAAGAAAGACTCTTTCCAACACTGAAAAAGCACAAAGGCCAACTTTGACATTAAAAGGTGTTCAAACAAGTACAAGATATTTACAATAAGCAGCCCTCAGTGCAAGAAAGACTCTTTCTACCACTGAAAAAGCACAGAGGCCAACTTTGACATTAAAAGGTGTAAAAACAAGTAGAAGATATTTACAATAAGCAGACCTCAGTGCAAGAAAGACTCTTTCCAACACTGAAAAAGCACAGAGGCCAACTTTGACATTAAAATGTGCAAAAACAAGTACAAGATATTTACAATAAGCAGACCTCAGTGCAAGAAAGAGTCTTTCCAACACTGAAAAGCACAAAGACCAACTTTGACATTAAAATGTGCAAAACAAGTACAAGATATTTACAATAAGCAGACCTCAGTGCAAGAAAGACTCTTTCCAACACTGAAAAAGCACAAAGGCCAACTTTGACATTAAAACAAGTACAAGATATTTACAATAAGCAGCCCTCAGTGCAAGAAAGACTCTTTCCAACACTGAAAAGCACAGAGGCCAACTTTGACATTAAAATGTGCAAAACAAGTACAAGATATTTACAATAAGCAGACCTCAGTGCAAGAAAGACTCTTTCCAACACTGAAAAGCACAAAGGCCAACTTTGACATTAAAAGGTGTTCAAACAAGTACAAGATATTTACAATAAGCAGCCCTCAGTGCAAGAAAGACTCTTTCCAACACTGAAAAAGCACAAAGGCCAACTTTGACATTAAAACAAGTACAAGATATTTACAATAAGCAGACCTCAGTGCAAGAAAGACTCTTTCCAACACTGAAAAGCACAAAGGCCAACTTTGACATTAAAAGGTGTTCAAACAAGTACAAGATATTTACAATAAGCAGCCCTCAGTGCAAGAAAGACTCTTTCCAACACTGAAAAGCACAGAGGCCAACTTTGACATTAAAATGTGCAAAACAAGTACAACATATTTACAATAAGCAGACCTCAGTGCAAGAAAGACTCTTTCCAACACTGAAAAAGCACAAAGGCCAACGTTGACATTAAAACAAGTACAAGATATTTACAATAAGCAGACCTCAGTGCAAGAAAGACTCTTTCCACCACTGAAAAAGCACAGAGGCCAACTTTGACATTAAAAGGTGTAAAAACAAGTAGAAGATATTTACAATAAGCAGCCCTCAGTGCAAGAAAGACTCTTTCCAACACTGAAAAAGCACAAAGGCCAACTTTGACATTAAAACAAGTACAAGATATTTACAATAAGCAGACCTCAGTGCAAGAAAGAGTCTTACCAACACTGAAAAGCACAAAGGCCAACTTTGACATTAAAAGGTGTTCAAACAAGTACAAGATATTTACAATAAGCAGACCTCAGTGCAAGAAAGAGTCTTTCCAACACTGAAAAGCACAGAGGCCAACTTTGACATTAAAATGTGCAAAAACAAGTACAAGATATTTACAATAAGCAGACCTCAGTGCAAGAAAGACTCTTTCCAACACTGAAAAAGCACAAAGGCCAACTTTGACATTAAAAGGTGTTCAAACAAGTACAAGATATTTACAATAAGCAGCCCTCAGTGCAAGAAAGACTCTTTCTACCACTGAAAAAGCACAGAGGCCAACTTTGACATTAAAAGGTGTAAAAACAAGTAGAAGATATTTACAATAAGCAGACCTCAGTGCAAGAAAGACTCTTTCCAACACTGAAAAAGCACAGAGGCCAACTTTGACATTAAAATGTGCAAAAACAAGTACAAGATATTTACAATAAGCAGACCTCAGTGCAAGAAAGAGTCTTTCCAACACTGAAAAGCACAAAGACCAACTTTGACATTAAAATGTGCAAAACAAGTACAAGATATTTACAATAAGCAGACCTCAGTGCAAGAAAGACTCTTTCCAACACTGAAAAAGCACAAAGGCCAACTTTGACATTAAAACAAGTACAAGATATTTACAATAAGCAGCCCTCAGTGCAAGAAAGACTCTTTCCAACACTGAAAAGCACAGAGGCCAACTTTGACATTAAAATGTGCAAAACAAGTACAAGATATTTACAATAAGCAGACCTCAGTGCAAGAAAGACTCTTTCCAACACTGAAAAGCACAAAGGCCAACTTTGACATTAAAAGGTGTTCAAACAAGTACAAGATATTTACAATAAGCAGCCCTCAGTGCAAGAAAGACTCTTTCCAACACTGAAAAAGCACAAAGGCCAACTTTGACATTAAAACAAGTACAAGATATTTACAATAAGCAGCCCTCAGTGCAAGAAAGACTCTTTCCAACACTGAAAAGCACAGAGGCCAACTTTGACATTAAAAGGTGTTCAAACAAGTACAAGATATTTACAATAAGCAGCCCTCAGTGCAAGAAAGACTCTTTCCAACACTGAAAAAGCACAAAGGCCAACTTTGACATTAAAACAAGTACAAGATATTTACAATAAGCAGCCCTCAGTGCAAGAAAGACTCTTTCCAACACTGAAAAAGCACAAAGGCCAACTTTGACATTAAAACAAGTACAAGATATTTACAATAAGCAGACCTCCGTGCAAGAAAGAGTCTTTCCAACACTGAAAAGCACAAAGGCCAACTTTGACATTAAAAGGTGTTCAAACAAGTACAAGATATTTACAATAAGCAGCCCTCAGTGCAAGAAAGACTCTTTCCAACACTGAAAAAGCACAAAGGCCAACTTTGACATTAAAACAAGTACAAGATATTTACAATAAGCAGCCCTCAGTGCAAGAAAGACTCTTTCCAACACTGAAAAGCACAGAGGCCAACTTTGACATTAAAATGTGCAAAACAAGTACAACATATTTACAATAAGCAGCCCTCAGTGCAAGAAAGACTCTTTCCAACACTGAAAAAGCACAAAGGCCAACTTTGACATTAAAACAAGTACAAGATATTTACAATAAGCAGCCCTCAGTGCAAGAAAGACTCTTTCCAACACTGAAAAGCACAGAGGCCAACTTTGACATTAAAATGTGCAAAACAAGTACAACATATTTACAATAAGCAGACCTCCGTGCAAGAAAGAGTCTTTCCAACACTGAAAAGCACAAAGGCCAACTTTGACATTAAAAGGTGTTCAAACAAGTACAAGATATTTACAATAAGCAGCCCTCAGTGCAAGAAAGACTCTTTCCAACACTGAAAAAGCACAAAGGCCAACGTTGACATTAAAACAAGTACAAGATATTTACAATAAGCAGACCTCAGTGCAAGAAAGACTCTTTCCACCACTGAAAAAGCACAGAGGCCAACTTTGACATTAAAAGGTGTAAAAACAAGTAGAAGATATTTACAATAAGCAGCCCTCCGTGCAAGAAAGAGTCTTTCCAACACTGAAAAAGCACAAAGGCCAACTTTGACATTAAAAGGTGTTCAAACAAGTACAAGATATTTACAATAAGCAGCCCTCAGTGCAAGAAAGACTCTTTCCAACACTGAAAAAGCACAAAGGCCAACTTTGACATTAAAATGTGCAAAAACAAGTACAAGATATTTACAATAAGCAGACCTCAGTGCAAGAAAGAGTCTTTCCAACACTGAAAAAGCACAGAGGCCAACTTTGACATTAAAAGGTGTAAAAACAAGTACAAGATATTTACAATAAGCAGCCCTCCGTGCAAGAAAGAGTCTTTCCAACACTGAAAAGCACAAAGGCCAACTTTGACATTAAAAGGTGTTCAAACAAGTACAAGATATTTACAATAAGCAGCCCTCAGTGCAAGAAAGACTCTTTCCAACACTGAAAAAGCACAAAGGCCAACTTTGACATTAAAACAAGTACAAGATATTTACAATAAGCAGACCTCAGTGCAAGAAAGAGTCTTTCCAACACTGAAAAGCACAAAGGACAACTTTGACATTAAAACAAGTACAAGATATTTACAATAAGCAGACCTCAATGCAAGAAAGAGTCTTTCCAACAATAAAAAAGCACAAAGGCCAACTTTGACATTAAAATGTGCAAAAACAAGTACAAGATATTTACAGTAAGCAGACCTCAGTGCAAGAAAGAGTCTTTCCAACACTGAAAAAGAACAGAGGCCAACTTTGACATTAAAAGGTGTAAAAACAAGTACAAGATATTTACAATAAGCAGCCCTCCGTGCAAGAAAGAGTCTTTCCAACACTGAAAAGCACAAAGGCCAACTTTGACATTAAAAGGTGTTCAAACAAGTACAAGATATTTACAATAAGCAGCCCTCAGTGCAAGAAAGACTCTTTCCAACACTGAAAAAGCACAAAGGCCAACTTTGACATTAAAAGGTGTTCAAACAAGTACAAGATATTTACAATAAGCAGCCCTCAGTGCAAGAAAGAGTCTTTCCAACAATGAAAAAGCACAAAGGCCAACTTTGACATTAAAATGTGCAAAAACAAGTACAAGATATTTACAATAAGCAGACCTCAGTGCAAGAAAGAGTCTTTCCAACACTGAAAAGCACAAAGGCCAACTTTGACATTAAAAGGTGTTCAAACAAGTACAAGATATTTACAATAAGCAGCCCTCAGTGCAAGAAAGACTCTTTCTACCACTGAAAAAGCACAGAGGCCAACTTTGACATTAAAAGGTGTAAAAACAAGTAGAAGATATTTACAATAAGCAGACCTCAGTGCAAGAAAGACTCTTTCCAACACTGAAAAAGCACAGAGGCCAACTTTGACATTAAAATGTGCAAAAACAAGTACAAGATATTTACAATAAGCAGACCTCAGTGCAAGAAAGAGTCTTTCCAACACTGAAAAGCACAAAGACCAACTTTGACATTAAAATGTGCAAAACAAGTACAAGATATTTACAATAAGCAGACCTCAGTGCAAGAAAGACTCTTTCCAACACTGAAAAAGCACAAAGGCCAACTTTGACATTAAAACAAGTACAAGATATTTACAATAAGCAGCCCTCAGTGCAAGAAAGACTCTTTCCAACACTGAAAAGCACAGAGGCCAACTTTGACATTAAAATGTGCAAAACAAGTACAAGATATTTACAATAAGCAGACCTCAGTGCAAGAAAGACTCTTTCCAACACTGAAAAGCACAAAGGCCAACTTTGACATTAAAAGGTGTTCAAACAAGTACAAGATATTTACAATAAGCAGCCCTCAGTGCAAGAAAGACTCTTTCCAACACTGAAAAAGCACAAAGGCCAACTTTGACATTAAAACAAGTACAAGATATTTACAATAAGCAGCCCTCAGTGCAAGAAAGACTCTTTCCAACACTGAAAAGCACAGAGGCCAACTTTGACATTAAAAGGTGTTCAAACAAGTACAAGATATTTACAATAAGCAGCCCTCAGTGCAAGAAAGACTCTTTCCAACACTGAAAAAGCACAAAGGCCAACTTTGACATTAAAACAAGTACAAGATATTTACAATAAGCAGCCCTCAGTGCAAGAAAGACTCTTTCCAACACTGAAAAAGCACAAAGGCCAACTTTGACATTAAAACAAGTACAAGATATTTACAATAAGCAGACCTCCGTGCAAGAAAGAGTCTTTCCAACACTGAAAAGCACAAAGGCCAACTTTGACATTAAAAGGTGTTCAAACAAGTACAAGATATTTACAATAAGCAGCCCTCAGTGCAAGAAAGACTCTTTCCAACACTGAAAAAGCACAAAGGCCAACTTTGACATTAAAACAAGTACAAGATATTTACAATAAGCAGCCCTCAGTGCAAGAAAGACTCTTTCCAACACTGAAAAGCACAGAGGCCAACTTTGACATTAAAATGTGCAAAACAAGTACAACATATTTACAATAAGCAGACCTCAGTGCAAGAAAGACTCTTTCCAACACTGAAAAAGCACAAAGGCCAACTTTGACATTAAAACAAGTACAAGATATTTACAATAAGCAGACCTCAGTGCAAGAAAGACTCTTTCCACCACTGAAAAAGCACAGAGGCCAACTTTGACATTAAAAGGTGTAAAAACAAGTAGAAGATATTTACAATAAGCAGCCCTCCGTGCAAGAAAGAGTCTTTCCAACACTGAAAAAGCACAAAGGCCAACTTTGACATTAAAAGGTGTTCAAACAAGTACAAGATATTTACAATAAGCAGCCCTCAGTGCAAGAAAGACTCTTTCCAACACTGAAAAAGCACAAAGGCCAACTTTGACATTAAAATGTGCAAAAACAAGTACAAGATATTTACAATAAGCAGACCTCAGTGCAAGAAAGAGTCTTTCCAACACTGAAAAAGCACAGAGGCCAACTTTGACATTAAAAGGTGTAAAAACAAGTACAAGATATTTACAATAAGCAGCCCTCCGTGCAAGAAAGAGTCTTTCCAACACTGAAAAGCACAAAGGCCAACTTTGACATTAAAAGGTGTTCAAACAAGTACAAGATATTTACAATAAGCAGCCCTCAGTGCAAGAAAGACTCTTTCCAACACTGAAAAAGCACAAAGGCCAACTTTGACATTAAAACAAGTACAAGATATTTACAATAAGCAGACCTCAGTGCAAGAAAGAGTCTTTCCAACACTGAAAAGCACAAAGGACAACTTTGACATTAAAACAAGTACAAGATATTTACAATAAGCAGACCTCAATGCAAGAAAGAGTCTTTCCAACAATAAAAAAGCACAAAGGCCAACTTTGACATTAAAATGTGCAAAAACAAGTACAAGATATTTACAGTAAGCAGACCTCAGTGCAAGAAAGAGTCTTTCCAACACTGAAAAAGAACAGAGGCCAACTTTGACATTAAAAGGTGTAAAAACAAGTACAAGATATTTACAATAAGCAGCCCTCCGTGCAAGAAAGAGTCTTTCCAACACTGAAAAGCACAAAGGCCAACTTTGACATTAAAAGGTGTTCAAACAAGTACAAGATATTTACAATAAGCAGCCCTCAGTGCAAGAAAGACTCTTTCCAACACTGAAAAAGCACAAAGGCCAACTTTGACATTAAAAGGTGTTCAAACAAGTACAAGATATTTACAATAAGCAGCCCTCAGTGCAAGAAAGAGTCTTTCCAACAATGAAAAAGCACAAAGGCCAACTTTGACATTAAAATGTGCAAAAACAAGTACAAGATATTTACAATAAGCAGACCTCAGTGCAAGAAAGAGTCTTTCCAACACTGAAAAGCACAAAGGCCAACTTTGACATTAAAAGGTGTTCAAACAAGTACAAGATATTTACAATAAGCAGACCTCAGTGCAAGAAAGAGTCTTTCCAACACTGAAAAGCACAAAGGCCAACTTTGACATTAAAAGGTGTTCAAACAAGTACAAGATATTTACAATAAGCAGACATCAGTGCAAGAAAGAGACTTTCCAACACTGAAAAAGCACAAAGGCCAACTGTGACATTAAAATGTGCAAAAACAAGTACAAGATATTTACAATAAGCAGACCTCAGTGCAAGAAAGACTCTTTCTAACACTGAAAAAGCACAAAGGCCAACTTTGACATTAAAACAAGTACAAGATATTTACAATAAGCAGACCTCAGTGCAAGAAAGACTCTTTCTAACACTGAAAAAGCACAGAGGCCAACTTTGACATTAAAACAAGTACAAGATATTTACAATAAGCAGACCTCAGTGCAAGAAAGAGTCTTTCCAACACTGAAAAGCACAGAGGCCAACTTTGACATTAAAAGGTGTTCAAACAAGTACAAGATATTTACAATAAGCAGACCTCAGTGCAAGAAAGACTCTTTCCAACACTGAAAAAGCACAAAGGCCAACTTTGACATTAAAACAAGTACAAGATATTTACAATAAGCAGACATCAGTGCAAGAAAGACTCTTTCCAACACTGAAAAAGCACAAAGGCCAACTTTGACATTAAAACAAGTACAAGATATTTACAATAAGCAGACCTCAGTGCAAGAAAGACTCTTTCCAACACTGAAAAAGCACAAAGGCCAACTTTGACATTAAAATGTGCAAAAACAAGTACAAGATATTTACAATAAGCAGACCTCAGTGCAAGAAAGAGTCTTTCCAACACTGAAAAAGCACAGAGGCAAACTTTGACATTAAAAGGTGTAAAAACAAGTACAAGATATTTACAATAAGCAGCCCTCCGTGCAAGAAAGACTCTTTCCAACACTGAAAAGCACAAAGGCCAACTTTGACATTAAAAGGTGTTCAAACAAGTACAAGATATTTACAATAAGCAGCCCTCAGTGCAAGAAAGAGTCTTTCCAACACTGAAAAGCACAAAGACCAACTTTGACATTAAAAGGTGTTCAAACAAGTACAAGATATTTACAATAAGCAGCCCTCAGTGCAAGAAAGACTCTTTCCAACACTGAAAAAGCACAAAGGCCAACTTTGACATTAAAATGTGCAAAAACAAGTACAAGATATTTACAATAAGCAGACATCAGTGCAAGAAAGACTCTTTCCAACACTGAAAAAGCACAAAGGCCAACTTTGACATTAAAATGTGCAAAAACAAGTACAAGATATTTACAATAAGCAGACCTCAGTGCAAGAAAGAGTCTTTCCAACACTGAAAAGCACAAAGGCCAACTTTGACATTAAAAGGTGTTCAAACAAGTACAAGATATTTACAATAAGCAGACCTCAGTGCAAGAAAGAGTCTTTCCAACACTGAAAAGCACAAAGGCCAACTTTGACATTAAAAGGTGTTCAAACAAGTACAAGATATTTACAATAAGCAGACATCAGTGCAAGAAAGAGACTTTCCAACACTGAAAAAGCACAAAGGCCAACTGTGACATTAAAATGTGCAAAAACAAGTACAAGATATTTACAATAAGCAGACCTCAGTGCAAGAAAGACTCTTTCTAACACTGAAAAAGCACAAAGGCCAACTTTGACATTAAAACAAGTACAAGATATTTACAATAAGCAGACCTCAGTGCAAGAAAGAGTCTTTCCAACACTGAAAAAGTAAAAAGGCCAACTTTGACATTAAAAGGTGTTCAAACAAGTACAAGATATTTACAATAAGCAGACCTCAGTGCAAGAAAGAGTCTTTCCAACACTGAAAAGCACAAAGGCCAACTTTGACATTAAAAGGTGTTAAAACAAGTACAAGATATTTACAATAAGCAGACCTCAGTGCAAGAAAGAGTCTTTCCAACACTGAAAAAGCACAAAGGCCAACTTTGACATTAAAACAAGTACAAGATATTTACAATAAGCAGACCTCAGTGCAAGAAAGAATCTTTCCAACACTGAAAAAGCACAAAGGCCAACTTTGACATTAAAACAAGTACAAGATATTTACAATAAGCAGACCTCAGTGCAAGAAAGACTCTTTCTAACACTGAAAAAGCACAAAGACCAACTTTGACATTAAAAGGTGTAAAAACAAGTACAAGATATTTACAATAAGCAGACCTCAGTGCAAGAAAGAGTCTTTCCAACACTGAAAAGCACAAAGGCCAACTTTGACATTAAAAGGTGTTCAAACAAGTACAAGATATTTACAATAAGCAGACCTCAGTGCAAGAAAGAGTCTTTCCAACACTGAAAAAGCACAAAGGCCAACTTTGACATTAAAACAAGTACAAGATATTTACAATAAGCAGACCTCAGTGCAAGAAAGAGTCTTACCAACACTGAAAAGCACAAAGGCCAACTTTGACATTAAAAGGTGTTCAAACAAGTACAAGATATTTACAATAAGCAGACCTCAGTGCAAGAAAGAGTCTTTCCAACACTGAAAAGCACAGAGGCCAACTTTGACATTAAAATGTGCAAAAACAAGTACAAGATATTTACAATAAGCAGACCTCAGTGCAAGAAAGACTCTTTCCAACACTGAAAAAGCACAAAGGCCAACTTTGACATTAAAAGGTGTTCAAACAAGTACAAGATATTTACAATAAGCAGCCCTCAGTGCAAGAAAGACTCTTTCTACCACTGAAAAAGCACAGAGGCCAACTTTGACATTAAAAGGTGTAAAAACAAGTAGAAGATATTTACAATAAGCAGACCTCAGTGCAAGAAAGACTCTTTCCAACACTGAAAAAGCACAGAGGCCAACTTTGACATTAAAATGTGCAAAAACAAGTACAAGATATTTACAATAAGCAGACCTCAGTGCAAGAAAGAGTCTTTCCAACACTGAAAAGCACAAAGACCAACTTTGACATTAAAATGTGCAAAACAAGTACAAGATATTTACAATAAGCAGACCTCAGTGCAAGAAAGACTCTTTCCAACACTGAAAAAGCACAAAGGCCAACTTTGACATTAAAACAAGTACAAGATATTTACAATAAGCAGCCCTCAGTGCAAGAAAGACTCTTTCCAACACTGAAAAGCACAGAGGCCAACTTTGACATTAAAATGTGCAAAACAAGTACAAGATATTTACAATAAGCAGACCTCCGTGCAAGAAAGACTCTTTCCAACACTGAAAAGCACAAAGGCCAACTTTGACATTAAAAGGTGTTCAAACAAGTACAAGATATTTACAATAAGCAGCCCTCAGTGCAAGAAAGACTCTTTCCAACACTGAAAAGCACAGAGGCCAACTTTGACATTAAAAGGTGTTCAAACAAGTACAAGATATTTACAAAAAGCAGCCCTCAGTGCAAGAAAGACTCTTTCCAACACTGAAAAAGCACAAAGGCCAACTTTGACATTAAAACAAGTACAAGATATTTACAATAAGCAGCCCTCAGTGCAAGAAAGACTCTTTCCAACACTGAAAAAGCACAAAGGCCAACTTTGACATTAAAACAAGTACAAGATATTTACAATAAGCAGACCTCCGTGCAAGAAAGAGTCTTTCCAACACTGAAAAGCACAAAGGCCAACTTTGACATTAAAAGGTGTTCAAACAAGTACAAGATATTTACAATAAGCAGCCCTCAGTGCAAGAAAGACTCTTTCCAACACTGAAAAAGCACAAAGGCCAACTTTGACATTAAAACAAGTACAAGATATTTACAATAAGCAGCCCTCAGTGCAAGAAAGACTCTTTCCAACACTGAAAAGCACAGAGGCCAACTTTGACATTAAAATGTGCAAAACAAGTACAAGATATTTACAATAAGCAGACCTCAGTGCAAGAAAGAGTCTTTCCAACACTGAAAAAGCACAAAGGCCAACTTTGACATTAAAACAAGTACAAGATATTTACAATAAGCAGACCTCAGTGCAAGAAAGAGTCTTACCAACACTGAAAAGCACAAAGGCCAACTTTGACATTAAAAGGTGTTCAAACAAGTACAAGATATTTACAATAAGCAGACCTCAGTGCAAGAAAGAGTCTTTCCAACACTGAAAAGCACAGAGGCCAACTTTGACATTAAAATGTGCAAAAACAAGTACAAGATATTTACAATAAGCAGACCTCAGTGCAAGAAAGACTCTTTCCAACACTGAAAAAGCACAAAGGCCAACTTTGACATTAAAAGGTGTTCAAACAAGTACAAGATATTTACAATAAGCAGCCCTCAGTGCAAGAAAGACTCTTTCTACCACTGAAAAAGCACAGAGGCCAACTTTGACATTAAAAGGTGTAAAAACAAGTAGAAGATATTTACAATAAGCAGACCTCAGTGCAAGAAAGACTCTTTCCAACACTGAAAAAGCACAGAGGCCAACTTTGACATTAAAATGTGCAAAAACAAGTACAAGATATTTACAATAAGCAGACCTCAGTGCAAGAAAGAGTCTTTCCAACACTGAAAAGCACAAAGACCAACTTTGACATTAAAATGTGCAAAACAAGTACAAGATATTTACAATAAGCAGACCTCAGTGCAAGAAAGACTCTTTCCAACACTGAAAAAGCACAAAGGCCAACTTTGACATTAAAACAAGTACAAGATATTTACAATAAGCAGCCCTCAGTGCAAGAAAGACTCTTTCCAACACTGAAAAGCACAGAGGCCAACTTTGACATTAAAATGTGCAAAACAAGTACAAGATATTTACAATAAGCAGACCTCCGTGCAAGAAAGACTCTTTCCAACACTGAAAAGCACAAAGGCCAACTTTGACATTAAAAGGTGTTCAAACAAGTACAAGATATTTACAATAAGCAGCCCTCAGTGCAAGAAAGACTCTTTCCAACACTGAAAAGCACAGAGGCCAACTTTGACATTAAAAGGTGTTCAAACAAGTACAAGATATTTACAAAAAGCAGCCCTCAGTGCAAGAAAGACTCTTTCCAACACTGAAAAAGCACAAAGGCCAACTTTGACATTAAAACAAGTACAAGATATTTACAATAAGCAGCCCTCAGTGCAAGAAAGACTCTTTCCAACACTGAAAAAGCACAAAGGCCAACTTTGACATTAAAACAAGTACAAGATATTTACAATAAGCAGACCTCCGTGCAAGAAAGAGTCTTTCCAACACTGAAAAGCACAAAGGCCAACTTTGACATTAAAAGGTGTTCAAACAAGTACAAGATATTTACAATAAGCAGCCCTCAGTGCAAGAAAGACTCTTTCCAACACTGAAAAAGCACAAAGGCCAACTTTGACATTAAAACAAGTACAAGATATTTACAATAAGCAGCCCTCAGTGCAAGAAAGACTCTTTCCAACACTGAAAAGCACAGAGGCCAACTTTGACATTAAAATGTGCAAAACAAGTACAACATATTTACAATAAGCAGACCTCAGTGCAAGAAAGACTCTTTCCAACACTGAAAAAGCACAAAGGCCAACGTTGACATTAAAACAAGTACAAGATATTTACAATAAGCAGACCTCAGTGCAAAAAAGACTCTTTCCACCACTGAAAAAGCACAGAGGCCAACTTTGACATTAAAAGGTGTAAAAACAAGTAGAAGATATTTACAATAAGCAGCCCTCCGTGCAAGAAAGAGTCTTTCCAACACTGAAAAAGCACAGAGGCCAACTTTGACATTAAAATGTGCAAAAACAAGTACAAGATATTTACAATAAGCAGACCTCAGTGCAAGAAAGAGTCTTTCCAACACTGAAAAGCACAAAGACCAACTTTGACATTAAAATGTGCAAAACAAGTACAAGATATTTACAATAAGCAGACCTCAGTGCAAGAAAGAGTCTTTCCAACACTGAAAAGCACAAAGGCCAACTTTGACATTAAAACAAGTACAAGATATTTACAATAAGCAGACCTCCGTGCAAGAAAGAGTCTTTCCAACACTGAAAAGCACAAAGGCCAACTTTGACATTAAAAGGTGTTCAAACAAGTACAAGATATTTACAATAAGCAGACCTCAGTGCAAGAAAGACTCTTTCCAACACTGAAAAAGCACAAAGGACAACTTTGACATTAAAACAAGTACAAGATATTTACAATAAGCAGCCCTCAGTGCAAGAAAGACTCTTTCCAACACTGAAAAGCACAGAGGCCAACTTTGACATTAAAATGTGCAAAACAAGTACAAGATATTTACAATAAGCAGACCTCAGTGCAAGAAAGACTCTTTCCAACACTGAAAAGCACAAAGGCCAACTTTGACATTAAAAGGTGTTCAAACAAGTACAAGATATTTACAATAAGCAGCCCTCAGTGCAAGAAAGACTCTTTCCAACACTGAAAAGCACAGAGGCCAACTTTGACATTAAAAGGTGTTCAAACAAGTACAAGATATTTACAATAAGCAGCCCTCAGTGCAAGAAAGACTCTTTCCAACACTGAAAAAGCACAAAGGCCAACTTTGACATTAAAACAAGTACAAGATATTTACAATAAGCAGCCCTCAGTGCAAGAAAGACTCTTTCCAACACTGAAAAAGCACAAAGGCCAACTTTGACATTAAAACAAGTACAAGATATTTACAATAAGCAGACCTCCGTGCAAGAAAGAGTCTTTCCAACACTGAAAAGCACAAAGGCCAACTTTGACATTAAAAGGTGTTCAAACAAGTACAAGATATTTACAATAAGCAGCCCTCAGTGCAAGAAAGACTCTTTCCAACACTGAAAAAGCACAAAGGCCAACTTTGACATTAAAACAAGTACAAGATATTTACAATAAGCAGCCCTCAGTGCAAGAAAGACTCTTTCCAACACTGAAAAGCACAGAGGCCAACTTTGACATTAAAATGTGCAAAACAAGTACAAGATATTTACAATAAGCAGACCTCAGTGCAAGAAAGACTCTTTCCAACACTGAAAAAGCACAAAGGCCAACGTTGACATTAAAACAAGTACAAGATATTTACAATAAGCAGACCTCAGTGCAAGAAAGACTCTTTCCACCACTGAAAAAGCACAGAGGCCAACTTTGACATTAAAAGGTGTAAAAACAAGTAGAAGATATTTACAATAAGCAGCCCTCCGTGCAAGAAAGAGTCTTTCCAACACTGAAAAAGCACAGAGGCCAACTTTGACATTAAAATGTGCAAAAACAAGTACAAGATATTTACAATAAGCAGACCTCAGTGCAAGAAAGAGTCTTTCCAACACTGAAAAGCACAAAGACCAACTTTGACATTAAAATGTGCAAAACAAGTACAAGATATTTACAATAAGCAGACCTCAGTGCAAGAAAGAGTCTTTCCAACACTGAAAAGCACAAAGGCCAACTTTGACATTAAAAGGTGTTCAAACAAGTACAAGATATTTACAATAAGCAGACCTCAGTGCAAGAAAGACTCTTTCCAACACTGAAAAGCACAAAGGCCAACTTTGACATTAAAAGGTGTTCAAACAAGTACAAGATATTTACAATAAGCAGACATCAGTGCAAGAAAGAGACTTTCCAACACTGAAAAAGCACAAAGGCCAACTGTGACATTAAAATGTGCAAAAACAAGTACAAGATATTTACAATAAGCAGACCTCAGTGCAAGAAAGACTCTTTCTAACACTGAAAAAGCACAAAGGCCAACTTTGACATTAAAACAAGTACAAGATATTTACAATAAGCAGACCTCAGTGCAAGAAAGAGTCTTTCCAACACTGAAAAAGTAAAAAGGCCAACTTTGACATTAAAAGGTGTTCAAACAAGTACAAGATATTTACAATAAGCAGACCTCAGTGCAAGAAAGAGTCTTTCCAACACTGAAAAGCACAAAGGCCAACTTTGACATTAAAACAAGTACAAGATATTTACAATAAGCAGACCTCAGTGCAAGAAAGAGTCTTACCAACACTGAAAAGCACAAAGGCCAACTTTGACATTAAAAGGTGTTCAAACAAGTACAAGATATTTACAATAAGCAGACCTCAGTGCAAGAAAGAGTCTTTCCAACACTGAAAAGCACAAAGGACAACTTTGACATTAAAATGTGCAAAAACAAGTACAAGATATTTACAATAAGCAGACCTCAGTGCAAGAAAGACTCTTTCCAACACTGAAAAAGCACAAAGGCCAACTTTGACATTAAAATGTGCAAAAACAAGTACAAGATATTTACAATAAGCAGACCTCAGTGCAAGAAAGACTCTTTCCAACACTGAAAAAGCACAAAGGCCAACTTTGACATTAAAAGGTGTTCAAACAAGTACAAGATATTTACAATAAGCAGCCCTCAGTGCAAGAAAGACTCTTTCTACCACTGAAAAAGCACAGAGGCCAACTTTGACATTAAAAGGTGTAAAAACAAGTAGAAGATATTTACAATAAGCAGACCTCAGTGCAAGAAAGACTCTTTCCAACACTGAAAAAGCACAGAGGCCAACTTTGACATTAAAATGTGCAAAAACAAGTACAAGATATTTACAATAAGCAGACCTCAGTGCAAGAAAGAGTCTTTCCAACACTGAAAAGCACAAAGACCAACTTTGACATTAAAATGTGCAAAACAAGTACAAGATATTTACAATAAGCAGACCTCAGTGCAAGAAAGACTCTTTCCAACACTGAAAAACCACAAAGGCCAACTTTGACATTAAAACAAGTACAAGATATTTACAATAAGCAGCCCTCAGTGCAAGAAAGACTCTTTCCAACACTGAAAAGCACAGAGGCCAACTTTGACATTAAAATGTGCAAAACAAGTACAAGATATTTACAATAAGCAGACCTCCGTGCAAGAAAGAGTCTTTCCAACACTGAAAAGCACAAAGGCCAACTTTGACATTAAAAGGTGTTCAAACAAGTACAAGATATTTACAATAAGCAGCCCTCAGTGCAAGAAAGACTCTTTCCAACACTGAAAAAGCACAAAGGCCAACTTTGACATTAAAACAAGTACAAGATATTTACAATAAGCAGCCCTCAGTGCAAGAAAGACTCTTTCCAACACTGAAAAAGCACAAAGGCCAACTTTGACATTAAAACAAGTACAAGATATTTACAATAAGCAGACCTCAGTGCAAGAAAGACTCTTTCCACCACTAAAAAAGCACAGAGGCCAACTTTGACATTAAAAGGTGTAAAAACAAGTACAAGATATTTACAATAAGCAGACCTCCGTGCAAGAAAGAGTCTTTCCAACACTGAAAAAGCACAGAGGCCAACTTTGACATTAAAATGTGCAAAAACAAGTACAAGATATTTACAATAAGCAGACCTCAGTGCAAGAAAGAGTCTTTCCAACACTGAAAAGCACAAAGACCAACTTTGACATTAAAATGTGCAAAACAAGTACAAGATATTTACAATAAGCAGACCTCAGTGCAAGAAAGAGTCTTTCCAACACTGAAAAGCACAAAGACCAACTTTGACATTAAAATGTGCAAAACAAGTACAAGATATTTACAATAAGCAGACCTCAGTGCAAGAAAGAGTCTTTCCAACACTGAAAAGCACAAAGACCAACTTTGACATTAAAATGTGCAAAACAAGTACAAGATATTTACAATAAGCAGACCTCAGTGCAAGAAAGACTCTTTCCAACACTGAAAAAGCACAAAGGCCAACTTTGACATTAAAACAAGTACAAGATATTTACAATAAGCAGCCCTCAGTGCAAGAAAGACTCTTTCCAACACTGAAAAGCACAGAGGCCAACTTTGACATTAAAACAAGTACAAGATATTTACAATAAGCAGACCTCAGTGCAAGAAAGACTCTTTCTAACACTGAAAAAGCACAAAGACCAACTTTGACATTAAAAGGTGTAAAAATAAGTACAAGATATTTACAATAAGCAGACCTCAGTGCAAGAAAGAGTCTTTCCAACACTGAAAAGCACAAAGGCCAACTTTGACATTAAAAGGTGTTCAAACAAGTACAAGATATTTACAATAAGCAGACCTCAGTGCAAGAAAGAGTCTTTCCAACACTGACAAAAGCACAAAGGCCAACTTTGACATTAAAACAAGTACAAGATATTTACAATAAGCAGACCTCAGTGCAAGAAAGAGTCTTACCAACACTGAAAAGCACAAAGGCCAACTTTGACATTAAAAGGTGTTCAAACAAGTACAAGATATTTACAATAAGCAGACCTCAGTGCAAGAAAGAGTCTTTCCAACACTGAAAAGCACAGAGGCCAACTTTGACATTAAAATGTGCAAAAACAAGTACAAGATATTTACAATAAGCAGACCTCAGTGCAAGAAAGACTCTTTCCAACACTGAAAAAGCACAAAGGCCAACTTTGACATTAAAACAAGTACAAGATATTTACAATAAGCAGACCTCAGTGCAAGAAAGAGTCTTTCCAACACTGAAAAAGTAAAAAGGCCAACTTTGACATTAAAAGGTGTTCAAACAAGTACAAGATATTTACAATAAGCAGACCTCAGTGCAAGAAAGAGTCTTTCCAACACTGAAAAGCACAGAGGCCAACTTTGACATTAAAATGTGCAAAAACAAGTACAAGATATTTACAATAAGCAGACCTCAGTGCAAGAAAGACTCTTTCCAACACTGAAAAAGCACAAAGGCCAACTTTGACATTAAAAGGTGTTCAAACAAGTACAAGATATTTACAATAAGCAGCCCTCAGTGCAAGAAAGACTCTTTCTACCACTGAAAAAGCACAGAGGCCAACTTTGACATTAAAAGGTGTAAAAACAAGTAGAAGATATTTACAATAAGCAGACCTCAGTGCAAGAAAGACTCTTTCCAACACTGAAAAAGCACAGAGGCCAACTTTGACATTAAAATGTGCAAAAACAAGTACAAGATATTTACAATAAGCAGACCTCAGTGCAAGAAAGAGTCTTTCCAACACTGAAAAGCACAAAGACCAACTTTGACATTAAAATGTGCAAAACAAGTACAAGATATTTACAATAAGCAGACCTCAGTGCAAGAAAGACTCTTTCCAACACTGAAAAAGCACAAAGGCCAACTTTGACATTAAAACAAGTACAAGATATTTACAATAAGCAGCCCTCAGTGCAAGAAAGACTCTTTCCAACACTGAAAAGCACAGAGGCCAACTTTGACATTAAAATGTGCAAAACAAGTACAAGATATTTACAATAAGCAGACCTCCGTGCAAGAAAGACTCTTTCCAACACTGAAAAGCACAAAGGCCAACTTTGACATTAAAAGGTGTTCAAACAAGTACAAGATATTTACAATAAGCAGCCCTCAGTGCAAGAAAGACTCTTTCCAACACTGAAAAGCACAGAGGCCAACTTTGACATTAAAACAAGTACAAGATATTTACAATAAGCAGCCCTCAGTGCAAGAAAGACTCTTTCCAACACTGAAAAAGCACAAAGGCCAACTTTGACATTAAAACAAGTACAAGATACTTACAATAAGCAGACCTCCGTGCAAGAAAGAGTCTTTCCAACACTGAAAAGCACAAAGGCCAACTTTGACATTAAAAGGTGTTCAAACAAGTACAAGATATTTACAATAAGCAGCCCTCAGTGCAAGAAAGACTCTTTCCAACACTGAAAAAGCACAAAGGCCAACTTTGACATTAAAACAAGTACAAGATATTTACAATAAGCAGCCCTCAGTGCAAGAAAGACTCTTTCCAACACTGAAAAGCACAGAGGCCAACTTTGACATTAAAATGTGCAAAACAAGTACAACATATTTACAATAAGCAGACCTCAGTGCAAGAAAGACTCTTTCCAACACTGAAAAAGCACAAAGGCCAACGTTGACATTAAAACAAGTACAAGATATTTACAATAAGCAGACCTCAGTGCAAGAAAGACTCTTTCCACCACTGAAAAAGCACAGAGGCCAACTTTGACATTAAAAGGTGTAAAAACAAGTAGAAGATATTTACAATAAGCAGCCCTCCGTGCAAGAAAGAGTCTTTCCAACACTGAAAAAGCACAGAGGCCAACTTTGACATTAAAATGTGCAAAAACAAGTACAAGATATTTACAATAAGCAGACCTCAGTGCAAGAAAGAGTCTTTCCAACACTGAAAAGCACAAAGACCAACTTTGACATTAAAATGTGCAAAACAAGTACAAGATATTTACAATAAGCAGACCTCAGTGCAAGAAAGAGTCTTTCCAACACTGAAAAGCACAAAGGCCAACTTTGACATTAAAACAAGTACAAGATATTTACAATAAGCAGACCTCCGTGCAAGAAAGAGTCTTTCCAACACTGAAAAGCACAAAGGCCAACTTTGACATTAAAAGGTGTTCAAACAAGTACAAGATATTTACAATAAGCAGACCTCAGTGCAAGAAAGACTCTTTCCAACACTGAAAAAGCACAAAGGACAACTTTGACATTAAAA
The DNA here is from genome assembly GCF_051167445.1 of Perissodus microlepis. Taxonomy (NCBI): domain Eukaryota; kingdom Metazoa; phylum Chordata; class Actinopteri; order Cichliformes; family Cichlidae; genus Perissodus; species Perissodus microlepis. Next base: position 48,518 of record NW_028182047.1, on the reverse strand, counting down.
CAAGTACAAGATATTTACAATAAGCAGCCCTCAGTGCAAGAAAGACTCTTTCCAACACTGAAAAGCACAGAGGCCAACTTTGACATTAAAATGTGCAAAACAAGTACAAGATATTTACAATAAGCAGACCTCAGTGCAAGAAAGACTCTTTCCAACACTGAAAAGCACAAAGGCCAACTTTGACATTAAAAGGTGTTCAAACAAGTACAAGATATTTACAATAAGCAGCCCTCAGTGCAAGAAAGACTCTTTCCAACACTGAAAAAGCACAAAGGCCAACTTTGACATTAAAACAAGTACAAGATATTTACAATAAGCAGCCCTCAGTGCAAGAAAGACTCTTTCCAACACTGAAAAGCACAGAGGCCAACTTTGACATTAAAAGGTGTTCAAACAAGTACAAGATATTTACAATAAGCAGCCCTCAGTGCAAGAAAGACTCTTTCCAACACTGAAAAAGCACAAAGGCCAACTTTGACATTAAAACAAGTACAAGATATTTACAATAAGCAGCCCTCAGTGCAAGAAAGACTCTTTCCAACACTGAAAAAGCACAAAGGCCAACTTTGACATTAAAACAAGTACAAGATATTTACAATAAGCAGACCTCCGTGCAAGAAAGAGTCTTTCCAACACTGAAAAGCACAAAGGCCAACTTTGACATTAAAAGGTGTTCAAACAAGTACAAGATATTTACAATAAGCAGCCCTCAGTGCAAGAAAGACTCTTTCCAACACTGAAAAAGCACAAAGGCCAACTTTGACATTAAAACAAGTACAAGATATTTACAATAAGCAGCCCTCAGTGCAAGAAAGACTCTTTCCAACACTGAAAAGCACAGAGGCCAACTTTGACATTAAAATGTGCAAAACAAGTACAAGATATTTACAATAAGCAGACCTCAGTGCAAGAAAGACTCTTTCCAACACTGAAAAAGCACAAAGGCCAACGTTGACATTAAAACAAGTACAAGATATTTACAATAAGCAGACCTCAGTGCAAGAAAGACTCTTTCCACCACTGAAAAAGCACAGAGGCCAACTTTGACATTAAAAGGTGTAAAAACAAGTAGAAGATATTTACAATAAGCAGCCCTCCGTGCAAGAAAGAGTCTTTCCAACACTGAAAAAGCACAGAGGCCAACTTTGACATTAAAATGTGCAAAAACAAGTACAAGATATTTACAATAAGCAGACCTCAGTGCAAGAAAGAGTCTTTCCAACACTGAAAAGCACAAAGACCAACTTTGACATTAAAATGTGCAAAACAAGTACAAGATATTTACAATAAGCAGACCTCAGTGCAAGAAAGAGTCTTTCCAACACTGAAAAGCACAAAGGCCAACTTTGACATTAAAAGGTGTTCAAACAAGTACAAGATATTTACAATAAGCAGACCTCAGTGCAAGAAAGAGTCTTTCCAACACTGAAAAGCACAAAGGCCAACTTTGACATTAAAAGGTGTTCAAACAAGTACAAGATATTTACAATAAGCAGACCTCAGTGCAAGAAAGAGACTTTCCAACACTGAAAAAGCACAAAGGCCAACTGTGACATTAAAATGTGCAAAAACAAGTACAAGATATTTACAATAAGCAGACCTCAGTGCAAGAAAGACTCTTTCTAACACTGAAAAAGCACAAAGGCCAACTTTGACATTAAAACAAGTACAAGATATTTACAATAAGCAGACCTCAGTGCAAGAAAGAGTCTTTCCAACACTGAAAAAGTAAAAAGGCCAACTTTGACATTAAAAGGTGTTCAAACAAGTACAAGATATTTACAATAAGCAGACCTCAGTGCAAGAAAGAGTCTTTCCAACACTGAAAAGCACAAAGGCCAACTTTGACATTAAAAGGTGTTAAAACAAGTACAAGATATTTACAATAAGCAGACCTCAGTGCAAGAAAGAGTCTTTCCAACACTGAAAAAGCACAAAGGCCAACTTTGACATTAAAACAAGTACAAGATATTTACAATAAGCAGACCTCAGTGCAAGAAAGAATCTTTCCAACACTGAAAAAGCACAAAGGCCAACTTTGACATTAAAACAAGTACAAGATATTTACAATAAGCAGACCTCAGTGCAAGAAAGACTCTTTCTAACACTGAAAAAGCACAAAGACCAACTTTGACATTAAAAGGTGTAAAAACAAGTACAAGATATTTACAATAAGCAGACCTCAGTGCAAGAAAGAGTCTTTCCAACACTGAAAAGCACAAAGGCCAACTTTGACATTAAAAGGTGTTCAAACAAGTACAAGATATTTACAATAAGCAGACCTCAGTGCAAGAAAGAGTCTTTCCAACACTGAAAAAGCACAAAGGCCAACTTTGACATTAAAACAAGTACAAGATATTTACAATAAGCAGACCTCAGTGCAAGAAAGAGTCTTACCAACACTGAAAAGCACAAAGGCCAACTTTGACATTAAAAGGTGTTCAAACAAGTACAAGATATTTACAATAAGCAGACCTCAGTGCAAGAAAGAGTCTTTCCAACACTGAAAAGCACAGAGGCCAACTTTGACATTAAAATGTGCAAAAACAAGTACAAGATATTTACAATAAGCAGACCTCAGTGCAAGAAAGACTCTTTCCAACACTGAAAAAGCACAAAGGCCAACTTTGACATTAAAATGTGCAAAAACAAGTACAAGATATTTACAATAAGCAGACCTCAGTGCAAGAAAGACTCTTTCCAACACTGAAAAAGCACAAAGGCCAACTTTGACATTAAAAGGTGTTCAAACAAGTACAAGATATTTACAATAAGCAGCCCTCAGTGCAAGAAAGACTCTTTCTACCACTGAAAAAGCACAGAGGCCAACTTTGACATTAAAAGGTGTAAAAACAAGTAGAAGATATTTACAATAAGCAGACCTCAGTGCAAGAAAGACTCTTTCCAACACTGAAAAAGCACAGAGGCCAACTTTGACATTAAAATGTGCAAAAACAAGTACAAGATATTTACAATAAGCAGACCTCAGTGCAAGAAAGAGTCTTTCCAACACTGAAAAGCACAAAGACCAACTTTGACATTAAAATGTGCAAAACAAGTACAAGATATTTACAATAAGCAGACCTCAGTGCAAGAAAGACTCTTTCCAACACTGAAAAAGCACAAAGGCCAACTTTGACATTAAAACAAGTACAAGATATTTACAATAAGCAGCCCTCAGTGCAAGAAAGACTCTTTCCAACACTGAAAAGCACAGAGGCCAACTTTGACATTAAAATGTGCAAAACAAGTACAAGATATTTACAATAAGCAGACCTCCGTGCAAGAAAGAGTCTTTCCAACACTGAAAAGCACAAAGGCCAACTTTGACATTAAAAGGTGTTCAAACAAGTACAAGATATTTACAATAAGCAGCCCTCAGTGCAAGAAAGACTCTTTCCAACACTGAAAAAGCACAAAGGCCAACTTTGACATTAAAACAAGTACAAGATATTTACAATAAGCAGCCCTCAGTGCAAGAAAGACTCTTTCCAACACTGAAAAGCACAGAGGCCAACTTTGACATTAAAATGTGCAAAACAAGTACAAGATATTTACAATAAGCAGACCTCAGTGCAAGAAAGACTCTTTCCAACACTGAAAAAGCACAAAGGCCAACGTTGACATTAAAACAAGTACAAGATATTTACAATAAGCAGACCTCAGTGCAAGAAAGACTCTTTCCACCACTGAAAAAGCACAGAGGCCAACTTTGACATTAAAAGGTGTAAAAACAAGTAGAAGATATTTACAATAAGCAGCCCTCCGTGCAAGAAAGAGTCTTTCCAACACTGAAAAAGCACAGAGGCCAACTTTGACATTAAAATGTGCAAAAACAAGTACAAGATATTTACAATAAGCAGACCTCAGTGCAAGAAAGAGTCTTTCCAACACTGAAAAGCACAAAGACCAACTTTGACATTAAAATGTGCAAAACAAGTACAAGATATTTACAATAAGCAGACCTCAGTGCAAGAAAGAGTCTTTCCAACACTGAAAAGCACAAAGGCCAACTTTGACATTAAAAGGTGTTCAAACAAGTACAAGATATTTACAATAAGCAGACCTCAGTGCAAGAAAGAGTCTTTCCAACACTGAAAAGCACAAAGGCCAACTTTGACATTAAAAGGTGTTCAAACAAGTACAAGATATTTACAATAAGCAGACATCAGTGCAAGAAAGAGACTTTCCAACACTGAAAAAGCACAAAGGCCAACTGTGCCATTAAAATGTGCAAAAACAAGTACAAGATATTTACAATAAGCAGACCTCAGTGCAAGAAAGAGTCTTTCCAACACTGAAAAAGTAAAAAGGCCAACTTTGACATTAAAAGGTGTTCAAACAAGTACAAGATATTTACAATAAGCAGACCTCAGTGCAAGAAAGAGTCTTTCCAACACTGAAAAGCACAAAGGCCAACTTTGACATTAAAACAAGTACAAGATATTTACAATAAGCAGACCTCAGTGCAAGAAAGACTCTTTCTAACACTGAAAAAGCACAAAGGCCAACTTTGACATTAAAACAAGTACAAGATATTTACAATAAGCAGACCTCAGTGCAAGAAAGAGTCTTTCCAACACTGAAAAAGTAAAAAGGCCAACTTTGACATTAAAAGGTGTTCAAACAAGTACAAGATATTTACAATAAGCAGACCTCAGTGCAAGAAAGAGTCTTTCCAACACTGAAAAGCACAAAGGCCAACTTTGACATTAAAAGGTGTTAAAACAAGTACAAGATATTTACAATAAGCAGACCTCAGTGCAAGAAAGAGTCTTTCCAACACTGAAAAAGCACAAAGGCCAACTTTGACATTAAAACAAGTACAAGATATTTACAATAAGCAGACCTCAGTGCAAGAAAGAATCTTTCCAACACTGAAAAAGCACAAAGGCCAACTTTGACATTAAAACAAGTACAAGATATTTACAATAAGCAGACCTCAGTGCAAGAAAGACTCTTTCTAACACTGAAAAAGCACAAAGACCAACTTTGACATTAAAAGGTGTAAAAACAAGTACAAGATATTTACAATAAGCAGACCTCAGTGCAAGAAAGAGTCTTTCCAACACTGAAAAGCACAAAGGCCACCTTTGACATTAAAAGGTGTTCAAACAAGTACAAGATATTTACAATAAGCAGACCTCAGTGCAAGAAAGAGTCTTTCCAACACTGACAAAAGCACAAAGGCCAACTTTGACATTAAAACAAGTACAAGATATTTACAATAAGCAGACCTCAGTGCAAGAAAGAGTCTTACCAACACTGAAAAGCACAAAGGCCAACTTTGACATTAAAAGGTGTTCAAACAAGTACAAGATATTTACAATAAGCAGACCTCAGTGTAAGAAAGAGTCTTTCCAACACTGAAAAGCACAGAGGCCAACTTTGACATTAAAATGTGCAAAAACAAGTACAAGATATTTACAATAAGCAGACCTCAGTGCAAGAAAGACTCTTTCCAACACTGAAAAAGCACAAAGGCCAACTTTGACATTAAAACAAGTACAAGATATTTACAATAAGCAGACCTCAGTGCAAGAAAGAGTCTTTCCAACACTGAAAAAGTAAAAAGGCCAACTTTGACATTAAAAGGTGTTCAAACAAGTACAAGATATTTACAATAAGCAGACCTCAGTGCAAGAAAGAGTCTTTCCAACACTGAAAAGCACAAAGGCCAACTTTGACATTAAAAGGTGTTAAAACAAGTACAAGATATTTACAATAAGCAGACCTCAGTGCAAGAAAGAGTTTTTCCAACACTGAAAAAGCACAAAGGCCAACTTTGACATTAAAACAAGTACAAGATATTTACAATAAGCAGACCTCAGTGCAAGAAAGAATCTTTCCAACACTGAAAAAGCACAAAGGCCAACTTTGACATTAAAACAAGTACAAGATATTTACAATGAGCAGACCTCAGTGCAAGAAAGACTCTTTCTAACACTGAAAAAGCACAAAGACCAACTTTGACATTAAAAGGTGTAAAAACAAGTACAAGATATTTACAATAAGCAGACCTCAGTGCAAGAAAGAGTCTTTCCAACACTGAAAAGCACAAAGGCCAACTTTGACATTAAAAGGTGTTCAAACAAGTACAAGATATTTACAATAAGCAGACCTCAGTGCAAGAAAGAGTCTTTCCAACACTGAAAAAGCACAAAGGCCAACTTTGACATTAAAAGGTGTTCAAACAAGTACAAGATATTTACAATAAGCAGACCTCAGTGCAAGAAAGAGTCTTTCCAACACTGAAAAGCACAAAGGCCAACTTTGACATTAAAACAAGTACAAGATATTTACAATAAGCAGACCTCAGTGCAAGAAAGACTCTTTCCAACACTGAAAAGCACAGAGGCCAACTTTGACATTAAAAGGTGTTCAAACAAGTACAAGATATTTACAATAAGCAGACCTCAGTGCAAGAAAGAGTCTTTCCAACACTGAAAAGCACAAAGGCCAACTTTGACATTAAAAGGTGTTCAAACAAGTACAAGATATTTACAATAAGCAGACCTCAGTGCAAGAAAGAGTCTTTCCAACACTGAAAAGCACAAAGGCCAACTTTGACATTAAAACAAGTACAAGATATTTACAATAAGCAGACCTCAGTGCAAGAAAGAGTCTTACCAACACTGAAAAGCACAAAGGCCAACTTTGACATTAAAAGGTGTTCAAACAAGTACAAGATATTTACAATAAGCAGACCTCAGTGCAAGAAAGAGTCTTTCCAACACTGAAAAGCACAAAGGACAACTTTGACATTAAAATGTGCAAAAACAAGTACAAGATATTTACAATAAGCAGACCTCAGTGCAAGAAAGACTCTTTCCAACACTGAAAAAGCACAAAGGCCAACTTTGACATTAAAATGTGCAAAAACAAGTACAAGATATTTACAATAAGCAGACCTCAGTGCAAGAAAGACTCTTTCCAACACTGAAAAAGCACAAAGGCCAACTTTGACATTAAAAGGTGTTCAAACAAGTACAAGATATTTACAATAAGCAGCCCTCAGTGCAAGAAAGACTCTTTCTACCACTGAAAAAGCACAGAGGCCAACTTTGACATTAAAAGGTGTAAAAACAAGTAGAAGATATTTACAATAAGCAGACCTCAGTGCAAGAAAGACTCTTTCCAACACTGAAAAAGCACAGAGGCCAACTTTGACATTAAAATGTGCAAAAACAAGTACAAGATATTTACAATAAGCAGACCTCAGTGCAAGAAAGAGTCTTTCCAACACTGAAAAGCACAAAGACCAACTTTGACATTAAAATGTGCAAAACAAGTACAAGATATTTACAATAAGCAGACCTCAGTGCAAGAAAGACTCTTTCCAACACTGAAAAACCACAAAGGCCAACTTTGACATTAAAACAAGTACAAGATATTTACAATAAGCAGCCCTCAGTGCAAGAAAGACTCTTTCCAACACTGAAAAGCACAGAGGCCAACTTTGACATTAAAATGTGTTCAAACAAGTACAAGATATTTACAATAAGCAGCCCTCAGTGCAAGAAAGACTCTTTCCAACACTGAAAAAGCACAAAGGCCAACTTTGACATTAAAACAAGTACAAGATATTTACAATAAGCAGCCCTCAGTGCAAGAAAGACTCTTTCCAACACTGAAAAGCACAGAGGCCAACTTTGACATTAAAATGTGCAAAACAAGTACAAGATATTTACAATAAGCAGACCTCAGTGCAAGAAAGACTCTTTCCAACACTGAAAAAGCACAAAGGCCAACGTTGACATTAAAACAAGTACAAGATATTTACAATAAGCAGACCTCAGTGCAAGAAAGACTCTTTCCACCACTAAAAAAGCACAGAGGCCAACTTTGACATTAAAAGGTGTAAAAACAAGTAGAAGATATTTACAATAAGCAGACCTCCGTGCAAGAAAGAGTCTTTCCAACACTGAAAAAGCACAGAGGCCAACTTTGACATTAAAATGTGCAAAAACAAGTACAAGATATTTACAATAAGCAGACCTCAGTGCAAGAAAGAGTCTTTCCAACACTGAAAAGCACAAAGACCAACTTTGACATTAAAATGTGCAAAACAAGTACAAGATATTTACAATAAGCAGACCTCAGTGCAAGAAAGAGTCTTTCCAACACTGAAAAGCACAAAGACCAACTTTGACATTAAAATGTGCAAAACAAGTACAAGATATTTACAATAAGCAGACCTCAGTGCAAGAAAGAGTCTTTCCAACACTGAAAAGCACAAAGACCAACTTTGACATTAAAATGTGCAAAACAAGTACAAGATATTTACAATAAGCAGACCTCAGTGCAAGAAAGACTCTTTCCAACACTGAAAAAGCACAAAGGCCAACTTTGACATTAAAACAAGTACAAGATATTTACAATAAGCAGCCCTCAGTGCAAGAAAGACTCTTTCCAACACTGAAAAGCACAGAGGCCAACTTTGACATTAAAACAAGTACAAGATATTTACAATAAGCAGACCTCAGTGCAAGAAAGACTCTTTCTAACACTGAAAAAGCACAAAGACCAACTTTGACATTAAAAGGTGTAAAAATAAGTACAAGATATTTACAATAAGCAGACCTCAGTGCAAGAAAGAGTCTTTCCAACACTGAAAAGCACAAAGGCCAACTTTGACATTAAAAGGTGTTCAAACAAGTACAAGATATTTACAATAAGCAGACCTCAGTGCAAGAAAGAGTCTTTCCAACACTGACAAAAGCACAAAGGCCAACTTTGACATTAAAACAAGTACAAGATATTTACAATAAGCAGACCTCAGTGCAAGAAAGAGTCTTACCAACACTGAAAAGCACAAAGGCCAACTTTGACATTAAAAGGTGTTCAAACAAGTACAAGATATTTACAATAAGCAGACCTCAGTGCAAGAAAGAGTCTTTCCAACACTGAAAAGCACAGAGGCCAACTTTGACATTAAAATGTGCAAAAACAAGTACAAGATATTTACAATAAGCAGACCTCAGTGCAAGAAAGACTCTTTCCAACACTGAAAAAGCACAAAGGCCAACTTTGACATTAAAACAAGTACAAGATATTTACAATAAGCAGACCTCAGTGCAAGAAAGAGTCTTTCCAACACTGAAAAAGTAAAAAGGCCAACTTTGACATTAAAAGGTGTTCAAACAAGTACAAGATATTTACAATAAGCAGACCTCAGTGCAAGAAAGAGTCTTTCCAACACTGAAAAGCACAAAGGCCAACTTTGACATTAAAAGGTGTTAAAACAAGTACAAGATATTTACAATAAGCAGACCTCAGTGCAAGAAAGAGTCTTTCCAACACTGAAAAAGCACAAAGGCCAACTTTGACATTAAAACAAGTACAAGATATTTACAATAAGCAGACCTCAGTGCAAGAAAGAGTTTTTCCAACACTGAAAAAGCACAAAGGCCAACTTTGACATTAAAACAAGTACAAGATATTTACAATAAGCAGACCTCAGTGCAAGAAAGAGTTTTTCCAACACTGAAAAAGCACAAAGGCCAACTTTGACATTAAAACAAGTACAAGATATTTACAATAAGCAGACCTCAGTGCAAGAAAGAATCTTTCCAACACTGAAAAAGCACAAAGGCCAACTTTGACATTAAAACAAGTACAAGATATTTACAATAAGCAGACCTCAGTGCAAGAAAGACTCTTTCTAACACTGAAAAAGCACAAAGACCAACTTTGACATTAAAAGGTGTAAAAACAAGTACAAGATATTTACAATAAGCAGACCTCAGTGCAAGAAAGAGTCTTTCCAACACTGAAAAGCACAAAGGCCAACTTTGACATTAAAAGGTGTTCAAACAAGTACAAGATATTTACAATAAGCAGACCTCAGTGCAAGAAAGACTCTTTCCAACACTGAAAAAGCACAAAGGCCAACTTTGACATTAAAAGGTGTTCAAACAAGTACAAGATATTTACAATAAGCAGACCTCAGTGCAAGAAAGAGTCTTTCCAACACTGAAAAGCACAAAGGCCAACTTTGACATTAAAACAAGTACAAGATATTTACAATAAGCAGACCTCAGTGCAAGAAAGAGTCTTACCAACACTGAAAAGCACAAAGGCCAACTTTGACATTAAAAGGTGTTCAAACAAGTACAAGATATTTACAATAAGCAGACCTCAGTGCAAGAAAGAGTCTTTCCAACACTGAAAAGCACAGAGGCCAACTTTGACATTAAAATGTGCAAAAACAAGTACAAGATATTTACAATAAGCAGACCTCAGTGCAAGAAAGACTCTTTCCAACACTGAAAAAGCACAAAGGCCAACTTTGACATTAAAATGTGCAAAAACAAGTACAAGATATTTACAATAAGCAGACCTCAGTGCAAGAAAGACTCTTTCCAACACTGAAAAAGCACAAAGGCCAACTTTGACATTAAAAGGTGTTCAAACAAGTACAAGATATTTACAATAAGCAGCCCTCAGTGCAAGAAAGACTCTTTCTACCACTGAAAAAGCACAGAGGCCAACTTTGACATTAAAAGGTGTAAAAACAAGTAGAAGATATTTACAATAAGCAGACCTCAGTGCAAGAAAGACTCTTTCCAACACTGAAAAAGCACAGAGGCCAACTTTGACATTAAAATGTGCAAAAACAAGTACAAGATATTTACAATAAGCAGACCTCAGTGCAAGAAAGAGTCTTTCCAACACTGAAAAGCACAAAGACCAACTTTGACATTAAAATGTGTAAAACAAGTACAAGATATTTACAATAAGCAGACCTCAGTGCAAGAAAGACTCTTTCCAACACTGAAAAAGCACAAAGGCCAACTTTGACATTAAAACAAGTACAAGATATTTACAATAAGCAGCCCTCAGTGCAAAAAAGACTCTTTCCAACACTGAAAAGCACAGAGGCCAACTTTGACATTAAAATGTGCAAAACAAGTACAAGATATTTACAATAAGCAGACCTCCGTGCAAGAAAGAGTCTTTCCAACACTGAAAAGCACAAAGGCCAACTTTGACATTAAAAGGTGTTCAAACAAGTACAAGATATTTACAATAAGCAGCCCTCAGTGCAAGAAAGACTCTTTCCAACACTGAAAAAGCACAAAGGCCAACTTTGACATTAAAACAAGTACAAGATATTTACAATAAGCAGCCCTCAGTGCAAGAAAGACTCTTTCCAACACTGAAAAGCACAGAGGCCAACTTTGACATTAAAATGTGCAAAACAAGTACAAGATATTTACAATAAGCAGACCTCAGTGCAAGAAAGACTCTTTCCAACACTGAAAAAGCACAAAGGCCAACGTTGACATTAAAACAAGTACAAGATATTTACAATAAGCAGACCTCAGTGCAAGAAAGACTCTTTCCACCACTAAAAAAGCACAGAGGCCAACTTTGACATTAAAAGGTGTAAAAACAAGTAGAAGATATTTACAATAAGCAGACCTCAGTGCAAGAAAGAGTCTTTCCAACACTGAAAAGCACAAAGACCAACTTTGACATTAAAATGTGCAAAACAAGTACAAGATATTTACAATAAGCAGACCTCAGTGCAAGAAAGAGTCTTTCCAACACTGAAAAGCACAAAGACCAACTTTGACATTAAAATGTGCAAAACAAGTACAAGATATTTACAATAAGCAGACCTCAGTGCAAGAAAGAGTCTTTCCAACACTGAAAAGCACAAAGACCAACTTTGACATTAAAACAAGTACAAGATATTTACAATAAGCAGCCCTCAGTGCAAGAAAGACTCTTTCCAACACTGAAAAGCACAGAGGCCAACTTTGACATTAAAATGTGCAAAACAAGTACAAGATATTTACAATGAGCAGACCTCCGTGCAAGAAAGAGTCTTTCCAACACTGAAAAGCACAAAGGCCAACTTTGACATTAAAAGGTGTTCAAACAAGTACAAGATATTTACAATAAGCAGCCCTCAGTGCAAGAAAGACTCTTTCCAACACTGAAAAAGCACAAAGGCCAACTTTGACATTAAAACAAGTACAAGATATTTACAATAAGCAGCCCTCAGTGCAAGAAAGACTCTTTCCAACACTGAAAAGCACAGAGGCCAACTTTGACATTAAAATGTGCAAAACAAGTACAAGATATTTACAATAAGCAGACCTCCGTGCAAGAAAGAGTCTTTCCAACACTGAAAAGCACAAAGGCCAACTTTGACATTAAAAGGTGTTCAAACAAGTACAAGATATTTACAATAAGCAGCCCTCAGTGCAAGAAAGACTCTTTCCAACACTGAAAAGCACAAAGGCCAACTTTGACATTAAAATGTGCAAAACAAGTACAAGATATTTACAATAAGCAGACCTCAGTGCAAGAAAGACTCTTTCCAACACTGAAAAAGCACAAAGGCCAACGTTGACATTGAAACAAGTACAAGATATTTACAATAAGCAGACCTCAGTGCAAGAAAGACTCTTTCCAACACTGAAAAGCAAAAAGACCAACTTTGACATTAAAATGTGCAAAACAAGTACAAGATATTTACAATAAGCAGACCTCAGTGCAAGAAAGAGTCTTTCCAACACTGAAAAAGCACAGAGGCCAACTTTGACATTAAAATGTGCAAAAACAAGTACAAGATATTTACAATAAGCAGACCTCAGTGCAAGAAAGAGTCTTTCCAACACTGAAAAAGCACAAAGGACAACTTTGACATTAAAAGGTGTTAAAACAAGTACAAGATATTTACAATAAGCAGACCTCAGTGCAAGAAAGAGTCTTTCCAACACTGAAAAAGCACAAAGGACAACTTTGACATTAAAAGGTATTAAAACAAGTACAAGATATTTACAATAAGCAGACCTCAGTGCAAGAAAGACTCTTTCCACCACTGAAAAAGCACAGAGGCCAACTTTGACATTAAAAGGTGTAAAAACAAGTAGAAGATATTTACAATAAGCAGACCTCAGTGCAAGAAAGAGTCTTTCCAACACTGAAAAAGCACAAAGGCCAACTTTGACATTAAAATGTGCAAAAACAAGTACAAGATATTTACAATAAGCAGACCTCAGTGCAAGAAAGACTCTTTCCAACACTGAAAAAGCACAAAGGCCAACTTTGACATTAAAATGTGCAAAAACAAGTACAAGATATTTACAATAAGCAGACCTCAGTGCAAGAAAGAGTCTTTCCAACACTGAAAAAGTAAAAAGGACAACTTTGACATTAAAAGGTGTTAAAACAAGTACAAGATATTTACAATAAGCAGCCCTCAGTGCAAGAAAGACTCTTTCCAACACTGAAAAAGCACAAAGGCCAACTTTGACATTAAAAGGTGTTAAAACAAGTACAAGATATTTACAATAAGCAGCCCTCAGTGCAAGAAAGACTCTTTCCAACACTGAAAAAGCACAAAGGCCAACTTTGACATTAAAATGTGCAAAAACAAGTACAAGATATTTACAATAAGCAGACCTCAGTGCAAGAAAGAGTCTTTCCAACACTGAAAAAGTAAAAAGGCCAACTTTGACATTAAAATGTGCAAAAACAAGTACAAGATATTTACAATAAGCAGACCTCAGTGCAAGAAAGAGTCTTTCCAACACTGAAAAGCACAAAGGCCAACTTTGACATTAAAAGGTGCAAAAACAAGTACAAGATATTTACAATAAGCAGACCTCAGTGCAAGAAAGAGTCTTTCCAACACTGAAAAGCACAGAGGCCAACTTTGACATTAAAATGTGCAAAACAAGTACAAGATATTTACAATAAGCAGCCCTCAGTGCAAGAAAGACTCTTTCCAACACTGAAAAAGCACAAATGCCAACGTTGACATTAAAACAAGTACAAGATATTTACAATAAGCAGACCTCAGTGCAAGAAAGACTCTTTCCAACACTGAAAAGCAAAAAGACCAACTTTGACATTAAAATGTGCAAAACAAGTACAAGATATTTACAATAAGCAGACCTCAGTGCAAGAAAGACTCTTTCCACCACTGAAAAAGCACAGAGGCCAACTTTGACATTAAAAGGTGTAAAAACAAGTAGAAGATATTTACAATAAGCAGACCTCAGTGCAAGAAAGAGTCTTTCCAACACTGAAAAAGCACAGAGGCCAACTTTGACATTAAAATGTGCAAAAACAAGTACAAGATATTTACAATAAGCAGACCTCAGTGCAAGAAAGAGTCTTTCCAACACTGAAAAGCACAAAGACCAACTTTGACATTAAAATGTGCAAAACAAGTACAAGATATTTACAATAAGCAGACCTCAGTGCAAGAAAGAGTCTTTCCAACACTGAAAAGCACAAAGGCCAACTTTGACATTAAAACAAGTACAAGATATTTACAATAAGCAGACCTCAGTGCAAGAAAGAGTCTTTCCAACACTGAAAAGCACAAAGACCAACTTTGACATTAAAATGTGCAAAACAAGTACAAGATATTTACAATAAGCAGACCTCAGTGCAAGAAAGACTCTTTCCAACACTGAAAAAGTAAAAAGGCCAACTTTGACATTAAAATGTGCAAAAACAAGTACAAGATATTTACAATAAGCAGACCTCAGTGCAAGAAAGAGTCTTTCCAACACTGAAAAGCACAAAGGCCAACTTTGACATTAAAAGGTGTTCAAACAAGTACAAGATATTTACAATAAGCAGACATCAGTGCAAGAAAGAGTCTTTCCAACACTGAAAAGCACAAAGGCCAACTTTGACATTAAAAGGTGTTCAAACAAGTACAAGATATTTACAATAAGCAGACATCAGTGCAAGAAAGACTCTTTCCAACACTGAAAAAGCACAAAGGCCAACTTTGACATTAGAATGTGCAAAAACAAGTACAAGATATTTACAATAAGCAGACCTCAGTGCAAGAAAGAATCTTTCCAACACTGAAAAAGCACAAAGGCCAACTTTGACATTAAAACAAGTACAAGATATTTACAATAAGCAGACCTCAGTGCAAGAAAGAGTCTTTCCAACACTGAAAAAGCACAAAGGCCAACTTTGACATTAAAATGTGCAAAAACAAGTACAAGATATTTACAATAAGCAGACCTCAGTGCAAGAAAGACTCTTTCCAACACTGAAAAAGCACAAAGGCCAACTTTGACATTAAAATGTGCAAAAACAAGTACAAGATATTTACAATAAGCAGACCTCAGTGCAAGAAAGAGTCTTTCCACCACTGAAAAAGCACAGAGGCCAACTTTGACATTAAAAAGTGTAAAAACAAGTACAAGATATTTACAATAAGCAGACCTCAGTGCAAGAAAGAGTCTTTCCAACACTGAAAAAGCAAAAAGGCCAACTTTGACATTAAAATGTGCAAAAACAAGTACAAGATATTTACAATAAGCAGACCTCAGTGCAAGAAAGAGTCTTTCCAACACTGAAAAAGTAAAAAGGCCAACTTTGACATTAAAATGTGCAAAAACAAGTACAAGATATTTACAATAAGCAGACCTCAGTGCAAGAAAGAGTCTTTCCAACACTGAAAAAGCACAGAGGCCAACTTTGACATTAAAATGTGCAAAACAAGTACAAGATATTTACAATAAGCAGCCCTCAGTGCAAGAAAGACTCTTTCCAACACTGAAAAAGCACAAAGGCCAACGTTGACATTAAAACAAGTACAAGATATTTACAATAAGCAGACCTCAGTGCAAGAAAGACTCTTTCCAACACTGAAAAGCAAAAAGACCAACTTTGACATTAAAATGTGCAAAACAAGTACAAGATATTTACAATAAGCAGACCTCAGTGCAAGAAAGACTCAGTCCACCACTGAAAAAGCACAGAGGCCAACTTTGACATTAAAAGGTGTAAAAACAAGTAGAAGATATTTACAATAAGCAGACCTCAGTGCAAGAAAGAGTCTTTCCAACACTGAAAAAGCACAGAGGCCAACTTTGACATTAAAATGTGCAAAAACAAGTACAAGATATTTACAATAAGCAGACCTCAGTGCAAGAAAGAGTCTTTCCAACACTGAAAAGCACAAAGACCAACTTTGACATTAAAATGTGCAAAACAAGTACAAGATATTTACAATAAGCAGACCTCAGTGCAAGAAAGAGTCTTTCCAACACTGAAAAGCACAAAGGCCAACTTTGACATTAAAATGTGCAAAAACAAGTACAAGATATTTACAATAAGCAGACCTCAGTGCAAGAAAGAGTCTTTCCAACACTGAAAAAGCACAAAGGACAACTTTGACATTAAAAGGTGTTCAAACAAGTACAAGATATTTACAATAAGCAGACCTCAGTGCAAGAAAGAGTCTTTCCAACACTGAAAAGCACAAAGGCCAACTTTGACATTAAAACAAGTACAAGATATTTACAATAAGCAGACCTCAGTGCAAGAAAGAGTCTTTCCAACACTGAAAAGCACAAAGACCAACTTTGACATTAAAATGTGCAAAACAAGTACAAGATATTTACAATAAGCAGACCTCAGTGCAAGAAAGAGTCTTTCCAACACTGAAAAGCACAAAGGCCAACTTTGACATTAAAATGTGCAAAAACAAGTACAAGATATTTACAATAAGCAGACCTCAGTGCAAGAAAGAGTCTTTCCAACACTGAAAAAGCACAAAGGACAACTTTGACATTAAAAGGTGTTCAAACAAGTACAAGATATTTACAATAAGCAGACCTCAGTGCAAGAAAGAGTCTTTCCAACACTGAAAAGCACAAAGGCCAACTTTGACATTAAAACAAGTACAAGATATTTACAATAAGCAGACCTCAGTGCAAGAAAGACTCTTTCCAACACTGAAAAAGTAAAAAGACCAACTTTGACATTAAAATGTGCAAAAACAAGTACAAGATATTTACAATAAGCAGACCTCAGTGCAAGAAAGAGTCTTTCCAACACTGAAAAGCACAAAGGCCAACTTTGACATTAAAAGGTGTTCAAACAAGTACAAGATATTTACAATAAGCAGACATCAGTGCAAGAAAGACTCTTTCCAACACTGAAAAAGCACAAAGGCCAACTTTGACATTAAAATGTGCAAAAACAAGTACAAGATATTTACAATAAGCAGACCTCAGTGCAAGAAAGAATCTTTCCAACACTGAAAAAGCACAGAGGCCAACTTTGACATTAAAACAAGTACAAGATATTTACAATAAGCAGACCTCAGTGCAAGAAAGAGTCTTTCCAACACTGAAAAAGCACAAAGGCCAACTTTGACATTAAAATGTGCAAAAACAAGTACAAGATATTTACAATAAGCAGACCTCAGTGCAAGAAAGACTCTTTCCAACACTGAAAAAGCACAAAGGCCAACTTTGACATTAAAATGTGCAAAAACAAGTACAAGATATTTACAATAAGCAGACCTCAGTGCAAGAAAGAGTCTTTCCACCACTGAAAAAGCACAGAGGCCAACTTTGACATTAAAAAGTGTAAAAACAAGTAGAAGATATTTACAATAAGCAGACCTCAGTGCAAGAAAGAGTCTTTCCAACACTGAAAAAGCAAAAAGGCCAACTTTGACATTAAAATGTGCAAAAACAAGTACAAGATATTTACAATAAGCAGACCTCAGTGCAAGAAAGAGTCTTTCCAACACTGAAAAGCACAAAGGCCAACTTTGACATTAAAAGGTGCAAAAACAAGTACAAGATATTTACAATAAGCAGACCTCAGTGCAAGAAAGAGTCTTTCCAACACTGAAAAGCACAGAGGCCAACTTTGACATTAAAATGTGCAAAACAAGTACAAGATATTTACAATAAGCAGACCTCAGTGCAAGAAAGAGTCTTTCCAACACTGAAAAGCACAAAGACCAACTTTGACATTAAAATGTGCAAAACAAGTACAAGATATTTACAATAAGCAGACCTCAGTGCAAGAAAGACTCTTTCCAACACTGAAAAGCACAAAGACCAACTTTGACATTAAAATGTGCAAAACAAGTACAAGATATTTACAATAAGCAGACCTCAGTGCAAGAAAGACTCTTTCCAACACTGAAAAAGCACAGAGGCCAACTTTGACATTAAAAGGTGTAAAAACAAGTACAAGATATTTACAATAAGCAGACCTCAGTGCAAGAAAGAGTCTTTCCAACACTGAAAAAGCACAGAGGCCAACTTTGACATTAAAATGTGCAAAAACAAGTACAAGATATTTACAATAAGCAGACCTCAGTGCAAGAAAGAGTCTTTCCAACACTGAAAAGCACAAAGACCAACTTTGACATTAAAATGTGCAAAACAAGTACAAGATATTTACAATAAGCAGGCCTCAGTGCAAGAAAGAGTCTTTCCACCACTGAAAAGCACAAAGACCAACTTTGACATTAAAATGTGCAAAAACAAGTACAAGATATTTACAATAAGCAGACCTCAGTGCAAGAAAGACTCTTTCCAACACTGAAAAAGTAAAAAGGCCAACTTTGACATTAAAATGTGCAAAAACAAGTACAAGATATTTACAATAAGCAGACCTCAGTGCAAGAAAGAGTCTTTCCAACACTGAAAAGCACAAAGGCCAACTTTGACATTAAAAGGTGTTCAAACAAGTACAAGATATTTACAATAAGCAGACATCAGTGCAAGAAAGACTCTTTCCAACACTGAAAAAGCACAAAGGCCAACTTTGACATTAAAATGTGCAAAAACAAGTACAAGATATTTACAATAAGCAGACCTCAGTGCAAGAAAGAATCTTTCCAACACTGAAAAAGCACAAAGGCCAACTTTGACATTAAAACAAGTACAAGATATTTACAATAAGCAGACCTCAGTGCAAGAAAGAGTCTTTCCAACACTGAAAAAGCACAAAGGCCAACTTTGACATTAAAATGTGCAAAAACAAGTACAAGATATTTACAATAAGCAGACCTCAGTGCAAGAAAGACTCTTTCCAACACTGAAAAAGCACAAAGGCCAACTTTGACATTAAAATGTGCAAAAACAAGTACAAGATATTTACAATAAGCAGACCTCAGTGCAAGAAAGAGTCTTTCCACCACTGAAAAAGCACAGAGGCCAACTTTGACATTAAAAAGTGTAAAAACAAGTACAAGATATTTACAATAAGCAGACCTCAGTGCAAGAAAGAGTCTTTCCAACACTGAAAAAGCAAAAAGGCCAACTTTGACATTAAAATGTGCAAAAACAAGTACAAGATATTTACAATAAGCAGACCTCAGTGCAAGAAAGAGTCTTTCCAACACTGAAAAGCACAAAGGCCAACTTTGACATTAAAAGGTGCAAAAACAAGTACAAGATATTTACAATAAGCAGACCTCAGTGCAAGAAAGAGTCTTTCCAACACTGAAAAGCACAGAGGCCAACTTTGACATTAAAATGTGCAAAACAAGTACAAGATATTTACAATAAGCAGCCCTCAGTGCAAGAAAGACTCTTTCCAACACTGAAAAAGCACAAAGGCCAACGTTGACATTAAAACAAGTACAAGATATTTACAATAAGCAGACCTCAGTGCAAGAAAGACTCTTTCCAACACTGAAAAGCAAAAAGACCAACTTTGACATTAAAATGTGCAAAACAAGTACAAGATATTTACAATAAGCAGACCTCAGTGCAAGAAAGACTCTTTCCACCACTGAAAAAGCACAGAGGCCAACTTTGACATTAAAAGGTGTAAAAACAAGTACAAGATATTTACAATAAGCAGACCTCAGTGCAAGAAAGAGTCTTTCCAACACTGAAAAAGCACAAAGACCAACTTTGACATTAAAATGTGCAAAACAAGTACAAGATATTTACAATAAGCAGACCTCAGTGCAAGAAAGACTCTTTCCAACACTGAAAAAGCACAAAGGCCAACGTTGACATTAAAACAAGTACAAGATATTTACAATAAGCAGACCTCAGTGCAAGAAAGACTCTTTCCAACACTGAAAAGCAAAAAGACCAACTTTGACATTAAAATGTGCAAAACAAGTACAAGATATTTACAATAAGCAGACCTCAGTGCAAGAAAGACTCTTTCCACCACTGAAAAAGCACAGAGGCCAACTTTGACATTAAAAGGTGTAAAAACAAGTACAAGATATTTACAATAAGCAGACCTCAGTGCAAGAAAGACTCTTTCCAACACTGAAAAGCAAAAAGACCAACTTTGACATTAAAATGTGCAAAACAAGTACAAGATATTTACAATAAGCAGACCTCAGTGCAAGAAAGACTCTTTCCACCACTGAAAAAGCACAGAGGCCAACTTTGACATTAAAATGTGCAAAAACAAGTACAAGATATTTACAATAAGCAGACCTCAGTGCAAGAAAGAGTCTTTCCAACACTGAAAAGCACAAAGACCAACTTTGACATTAAAATGTGCAAAACAAGTACAAGATATTTACAATAAGCAGGCCTCAGTGCAAGAAAGAGTCTTTCCACCACTGAAAAGCACAAAGACCAACTTTGACATTAAAATGTGCAAAAACAAGTACAAGATATTTACAATAAGCAGACCTCAGTGCAAGAAAGACTCTTTCCAACACTGAAAAAGTAAAAAGGCCAACTTTGACATTAAAATGTGCAAAAACAAGTACAAGATATTTACAATAAGCAGACCTCAGTGCAAGAAAGAGTCTTTCCAACACTGAAAAGCACAAAGGCCAACTTTGACATTAAAAGGTGCAAAAACAAGTACAAGATATTTACAATAAGCAGACCTCAGTGCAAGAAAGAGTCTTTCCAACACTGAAAAGCACAGAGGCCAACTTTGACATTAAAATGTGCAAAACAAGTACAAGATATTTACAATAAGCAGACCTCAGTGCAAGAAAGAGTCTTTCCAACACTGAAAAGCACAAAGACCAACTTTGACATTAAAATGTGCAAAACAAGTACAAGATATTTACAATAAGCAGACCTCAGTGCAAGAAAGACTCTTTCCAACACTGAAAAGCAAAAAGACCAACTTTGACATTAAAATGTGCAAAACAAGTACAAGATATTTACAATAAGCAGACCTCAGTGCAAGAAAGACTCTTTCCACCACTGAAAAAGCACAGAGGCCAACTTTGACATTAAAAGGTGTAAAAACAAGTACAAGATATTTACAATAAGCAGACCTCAGTGCAAGAAAGAGTCTTTCCAACACTGAAAAAGCACAGAGGCCAACTTTGACATTAAAATGTGCAAAAACAAGTACAAGATATTTACAATAAGCAGACCTCAGTGCAAGAAAGAGTCTTTCCAACACTGAAAAGCACAAAGACCAACTTTGACATTAAAATGTGCAAAACAAGTACAAGATATTTACAATAAGCAGGCCTCAGTGCAAGAAAGAGTCTTTCCACCACTGAAAAGCACAAAGACCAACTTTGACATTAAAATGTGCAAAAACAAGTACAAGATATTTACAATAAGCAGACCTCAGTGCAAGAAAGACTCTTTCCAACACTGAAAAAGTAAAAAGGCCAACTTTGACATTAAAATGTGCAAAAACAAGTACAAGATATTTACAATAAGCAGACCTCAGTGCAAGAAAGAGTCTTTCCAACACTGAAAAGCACAAAGGCCAACTTTGACATTAAAAGGTGTTCAAACAAGTACAAGATATTTACAATAAGCAGACATCAGTGCAAGAAAGACTCTTTCCAACACTGAAAAAGCACAAAGGCCAACTTTGACATTAAAATGTGCAAAAACAAGTACAAGATATTTACAATAAGCAGACCTCAGTGCAAGAAAGAATCTTTCCAACACTGAAAAAGCACAAAGGCCAACTTTGACATTAAAACAAGTACAAGATATTTACAATAAGCAGACCTCAGTGCAAGAAAGAGTCTTTCCAACACTGAAAAAGCACAAAGGCCAACTTTGACATTAAAATGTGCAAAAACAAGTACAAGATATTTACAATAAGCAGACCTCAGTGCAAGAAAGACTCTTTCCAACACTGAAAAAGCACAAAGGCCAACTTTGACATTAAAATGTGCAAAAACAAGTACAAGATATTTACAATAAGCAGACCTCAGTGCAAGAAAGAGTCTTTCCACCACTGAAAAAGCACAGAGGCCAACTTTGACATTAAAAAGTGTAAAAACAAGTACAAGATATTTACAATAAGCAGACCTCAGTGCAAGAAAGAGTCTTTCCAACACTGAAAAAGCAAAAAGGCCAACTTTGACATTAAAATGTGCAAAAACAAGTACAAGATATTTACAATAAGCAGACCTCAGTGCAAGAAAGAGTCTTTCCAACACTGAAAAGCACAAAGGCCAACTTTGACATTAAAAGGTGCAAAAACAAGTACAAGATATTTACAATAAGCAGACCTCAGTGCAAGAAAGAGTCTTTCCAACACTGAAAAGCACAGAGGCCAACTTTGACATTAAAATGTGCAAAAAAGGGAAAAGATATTTACAATAAGCAGCCCTCAGTGCAAGAAAGACTCTTTCCAACACTGAAAAAGCACAAAGGCCAACGTTGACATTAAAACAAGTACAAGATATTTACAATAAGCAGACCTCAGTGCAAGAAAGACTCTTTCCAACACTGAAAAGCAAAAAGACCAACTTTGACATTAAAATGTGCAAAACAAGTACAAGATATTTACAATAAGCAGACCTCAGTGCAAGAAAGACTCTTTCCACCACTGAAAAAGCACAGAGGCCAACTTTGACATTAAAAGGTGTAAAAACAAGTACAAGATATTTACAATAAGCAGACCTCAGTGCAAGAAAGAGTCTTTCCAACACTGAAAAAGCACAGAGGCCAACTTTGACATTAAAATGTGCAAAAACAAGTACAAGATATTTACAATAAGCAGACCTCAGTGCAAGAAAGAGTCTTTCCAACACTGAAAAGCACAAAGACCAACTTTGACATTAAAATGTGCAAAACAAGTACAAGATATTTACAATAAGCAGGCCTCAGTGCAAGAAAGAGTCTTTCCACCACTGAAAAGCACAAAGACCAACTTTGACATTAAAATGTGCAAAAACAAGTACAAGATATTTACAATAAGCAGACCTCAGTGCAAGAAAGAATCTTTCCAACACTGAAAAGCACAAAGGCCAACTTTGACATTAAAACAAGTACAAGATATTTACAATAAGCAGCCCTCAGTGCAAGAAAGACTCTTTCCAACACTGAAAAAGCACAAAGGCCAACTTTGACATTAAAATGTGCAAAAACAAGTACAAGATATTTACAATAAGCAGACCTCAGTGCAAGAAAGAGTCTTTCCAACACTGAAAAAGTAAAAAGGCCAACTTTGACATTAAAATGTGCAAAAACAAGTACAAGATATTTACAATAAGCAGACCTCAGTGCAAGAAAGAGTCTTTCCAACACTGAAAAGCACAAAGGCCAACTTTGACATTAAAAGGTGTTCAAACAAGTACAAGATATTTACAATAAGCAGACATCAGTGCAAGAAAGACTCTTTCCAACACTGAAAAAGCACAAAGGCCAACTTTGACATTAAAATGTGCAAAAACAAGTACAAGATATTTACAATAAGCAGACCTCAGTGCAAGAAAGAGTCTTTCCAACACTGAAAAAGCACAAAGACCAACTTTGACATTAAAACAAGTACAAGATATTTACAATAAGCAGACCTCAGTGCAAGAAAGAGTCTTTCCAACACTGAAAAAGCACAAAGACCAACTTTGACATTAAAACAAGTACAAGATATTTACAATAAGCAGACCTCAGTGCAAGAAAGAGTCTTTCCAACACTGAAAAAGCACAAAGACCAACTTTGACATTAAAACAAGTACAAGATATTTACAATAAGCAGACCTCAGTGCAAGAAAGAGTCTTTCCAACACTGAAAAAGCACAAAGGCCAACTTTGACATTAAAACAAGTACAAGATATTTACAATAAGCAGACCTCAGTGCAAGAAAGAGTCTTTCCAACACTGAAAAAGCACAAAGACCAACTTTGACATTAAAAGGTGTAAAAACAAGTACAAGATATTTACAATAAGCAGACCTCAGTGCAAGAAAGAGTCTTTCCAACACTGAAAAAGCACAAAGGCCAACTTTGACATTAAAAGGTGTAAAAACAAGTACAAGATATTTACAATAAGCAGACCTCAGTGCAAGAAAGAGTCTTTCCAACACTGAAAAAGCACAAAGGCCAACTTTGACATTAAAACAAGTACAAGATATTTACAATAAGCAGCCCTCAGTGCAAGAAAGACTCTTTCCAACACTGAAAAGCACAAAGACCAACTTTGACATTAAAATGTGCAAAACAAGTACAAGATATTTACAATAAGCAGACCTCAGTGCAAGAAAGACTCTTTCCAACACTGAAAAAGCACAAAGGCCAACTTTGACATTAAAACAAGTACAAGATATTTACAATAAGCAGACCTCAGTGCAAGAAAGAGTCTTTCCAACACTGAAAAAGCACAAAGGCCAACTTTGACATTAAAATGTGCAAAAACAAGTACAAGATATTTACAATAAGCAGACCTCAGTGCAAGAAAGAGTCTTTCCAACACTGAAAAAGCACAAAGGCCAACTTTGACATTAAAACAAGTACAAGATATTTACAATAAGCAGACCTCAGTGCAAGAAAGACTCTTTCCAACACTGAAAAAGCACAAAGGCCAACTTTGACATTAAAACAAGTACAAGATATTTACAATAAGCAGACCTCAGTGCAAGAAAGAGTCTTTCCAACACTGAAAAAGCACAAAGGCCAACTTTGACATTAAAACAAGTACAAGATATTTACAATAAGCAGACCTCAGTGCAAGAAAGACTCTTTCCAACACTGAAAAAGCACAAAGGCCAACTTTGACATTAAAACAAGTACAAGATATTTACAATAAGCAGACCTCAGTGCAAGAAAGAGTCTTTCCAACACTGAAAAAGCACAAAGGCCAACTTTGACATTAAAACAAGTACAAGATATTTACAATAAGCAGACCTCAGTGCAAGAAAGACTCTTTCCAACACTGAAAAAGCACAAAGGCCAACTTTGACATTAAAATGTGCAAAAACAAGTACAAGATATTTACAATAAGCAGACCTCAGTGTTGGAAAGACTCTTTCCACCACTGAAAAAGCACAGAGGCCAACTTTGACATTAAAAGGTGTAAAAACAAGTACAAGATATTTACAATAAGCAGACCTCAGTGCAAGAAAGAGTCTTTCCAACACTGAAAAAGCACAAAGGCCAACTTTGACATTAAAACAAGTACAAGATATTTACAATAAGCAGCCCTCAGTGCAAGAAAGAGTCTTTCCAACACTGAAAAAGCACAAAGGCCAACTTTGACATTAAAACAAGTACAAGATATTTACAATAAGCAGACCTCAGTGCAAGAAAGAGTCTTTCCAACACTGAAAAAGCACAAAGGACAACTTTGACATTAAAAGGTGTTCAAACAAGTACAAGATATTTACAATAAGCAGACCTCAGTGCAAGAAAGAGTCTTTCCAACACTGAAAAGCACAAAGGCCAACTTTGACATTAAAACAAGTACAAGATATTTACAATAAGCAGCCCTCAGTGCAAGAAAGACTCTTTCCAACACTGAAAAAGCACAAAGGCCAACTTTGACATTAAAATGTGCAAAAACAAGTACAAGATATTTACAATAAGCAGACCTCAGTGCAAGAAAGAGTCTTTCCAACACTGAAAAAGTAAAAAGGCCAACTTTGACATTAAAATGTGCAAAAACAAGTACAAGATATTTACAATAAGCAGACCTCAGTGCAAGAAAGAGTCTTTCCAACACTGAAAAGCACAAAGGCCAACTTTGACATTAAAAGGTGTTCAAACAAGTACAAGATATTTACAATAAGCAGACATCAGTGCAAGAAAGACTCTTTCCAACACTGAAAAAGCACAAAGGCCAACTTTGACATTAAAATGTGCAAAAACAAGTACAAGATATTTACAATAAGCAGACCTCAGTGCAAGAAAGAATCTTTCCAACACTGAAAAAGCACAAAGGCCAACTTTGACATTAAAACAAGTACAAGATATTTACAATAAGCAGACCTCAGTGCAAGAAAGACTCTTTCCAACACTGAAAAAGCACAAAGGCCAATTTTGACATTAAAATGTGCAAAAACAAGTACAAGATATTTACAATAAGGAGACCTCAGTGCAAGAAAGACTCTTTCCAACACTGAAAAAGTAAAAAGGCCAACTTTGACATTAAAATGTGCAAAAACAAGTACAAGATATTTACAATAAGCAGACCTCAGTGCAAGAAAGACTCTTTCCAACACTGAAAAGCACAAAGACCAACTTTGACATTAAAATGTGCAAAAACAAGTACAAGATATTTACAATAAGCAGACCTCAGTGCAAGAAAGACTCTTTCCAACACTGAAAAAGCACAAAGGCCAATTTTGACATTAAAATGTGCAAAAACAAGTACAAGATATTTACAATAAGGAGACCTCAGTGCAAGAAAGACTCTTTCCAACACTGAAAAAGCACAAAGGCCAACTTTGACATTAAAATGTGCAAAAACAAGTACAAGATATTTACAATAAGCAGACCTCAGTGCAAGAAAGACTCTTTCCAACACTGAAAAAGCACAAAGGACAACTTTGAGATTAAAATGTGCAAAAACAAGTACAAGATATTTACAATAAGCAGACCTCAGTGCAAGAAAGACTCTTTCCACCACTGAAAAAGCACAGAGGCCAACTTTGACATTAAAAGGTGTAAAAACAAGTACAAGATATTTACAATAAGCAGACCTCAGTGCAAGAAAGAGTCTTTCAAACACTGAAAAAGCACAAAGGCCAACTTTGACATTAAAACAAGTACAAGATATTTACAATAAGCAGCCCTCAGTGCCAGAAAGAGTCTTTCCAACACTGAAAAAGCACAAAGGCCAACCTTGACATTAAAACAAGTACAAGATATTTACAATAAGCAGACCTCAGTGCAAGAAAGAGTCTTTCCAACACTGAAAAAGCACAAAGGCCAACTTTGACATTAAAATGTGCAAAAACAAGTACAAGATATTTACAATAAGCAGACCTCAGTGCAAGAAAGACTCTTTCCAACACTGAAAAGCACAAAGACCAACTTTGACATTAAAATGTGCAAAAACAAGTACAAGATATTTACAATAAGCAGACCTCAGTGCAAGAAAGACTCTTTCCACCATTGAAAAAGCACAAAGGCCAACTTTGACATTAAAATGTGCAAAAACAAGTACAAGATATTTACAATAAGCAGACCTCAGTGCAAGAAAGACTCTTTCCAACACTGAAAAAGCACAAAGGACAACTTTGACATTAAAATGTGCAAAAACAAGTACAAGATATTTACAATAAGCAGACCTCAGTGCAAGAAAGACTCTTTCCACCACTGAAAAAGCACAGAGGCCAACTTTGACATTAAAAGGTGTAAAAACAAGTACAAGATATTTACAATAAGCAGACCTCAGTGCAAGAAAGAGTCTTTCCAACACTGAAAAAGCACAAAGGCCAACTTTGACATTAAAACAAGTACAAGATATTTACAATAAGCAGCCCTCAGTGCAAGAAAGAGTCTTTCCAACACTGAAAAAGCACAAAGGCCAACTTTGACATTAAAACAAGTACAAGATATTTACAGTAAGCAGCCCTCAGTGCAAGAAAGAGTCTTTCCAACACTGAAAAAGCACAAAGGCCAACTTTGACATTAAAACAAGTACAAGATATTTACAATAAGCAGCCCTCAGTGCAAGAAAGAGTCTTTCCAACACTGAAAAAGCACAAAGGCCAACTTTGACATTAAAACAAGTACAAGATATTTACAGTAAGCAGCCCTCAGTGCAAGAAAGAGTCTTTCCAACACTGAAAAAGCACAAAGGCCAACTTTGACATTAAAATGTGCAAAAACAAGTACAAGATATTTACAATAAGCAGACCTCAGTGCAAGAAAGACTCTTTCCAACACTGAAAAGCACAAATACCACCTTTGACATTAAAATGTGCAAAACAAGTACAAGATTTTTACAATAAGCAGACCTCAGTGCAAGAAAGAGTCTTTCCAACACTGAAAAAGCAAAAAGGCCAACTTTGACATTAAAATGTGCAAAAACAAGTACAAGATATTTACAATAAGCAGACCTCAGTGCAAGAAAGACTCTTTCAAACCCTTAAAAGCACAAAGACCAACTTTGACATTAAAATGTGTTCAAACAAGTACAAGATATTTACAATAAGCAGACCTCAGTGCAAGAAAGAGTCTTTCCAACACTGAAAAAGCACAAAGGCCAAATTTGACATTAAAACAAGTACAAGATATTTACAATAAGCAGACCTCAGTGCAAGAAACACTCTTTCCAACAATGAAAAAGCACAAAGGCCAACTTTGACATTAAAACAAGTACAAGATATTTACAATAAGCAGACCTCAGTGCAAGAAAGACTCTTTCCAAAAATGAAAAAGCACAAAGGCCAACTTTGACATTAAAACAAGTACAAGATATTTACAATAAGCAGCCCTCAGTGCAAGAAAGACTCTTTCCAACACTGAAAAAGCACAAAGGCCAACTTTGACATTAAAATGTGCAAAAACAAGTACAAGATATTTACAATAAGCAGCCCTCAGTGCAAGAAAGACTCTTTCCAACACTGAAAAAGCACAAAGGCCAACTTTGACATTAAAATGTGCAAAAACAAGTACAAGATATTTACAATAAGCAGCCCTCAGTGCAAGAAAGACTCTTTCCAACACTGAAAAGCACAAAGACCAACTTTGACATTAAAATGTGCAAAAACAAGTACAAGATATTTACAATAAGCAGACCTCAGTGCAAGAAAGACTCTTTCCACCACTGAAAAAGCACAAAGACCAACTTTGACATTAAAATGTGCAAAACAAGTACAAGATATTTACAATAAGCAGACCTCAGTGCAAGAAAGAGTCTTTCCAACACTGAAAAAGCACAAAGGCCAACTTTGACATTAAAACAAGTACAAGATATTTACAATAAGCAGACCTCAGTGCAAGAAACACTCTTTCCAACAATGAAAAAGCACAAAGGCCAACTTTGACATTAAAACAAGTACAAGATATTTACAATAAGCAGACCTCAGTGCAAGAAAGACTCTTTCCAAAAATGAAAAAGCACAAAGGCCAACTTTGACATTAAAACAAGTACAAGATATTTACAATAAGCAGCTCTCAGTGCAAGAAAGACTCTTTCCAACACTGAAAAAGCACAAAGGACAACTTTGACATTAAAATGTGCAAAAACAAGTACAAGATATTTACAATAAGCAGACCTCAGTGCAAGAAAGACTCTTTCCAACACTGAAAAAGCACAAAGGACAACTTTGACATTAAAATGTGCAAAAACAAGTACAAGATATTTACAATAAGCAGACCTCAGTGCAAGAAAGACTCTTTCCAACACTGAAAAAGCACAAAGGCCAACTTTGACATTAAAATGTGCAAAAACAAGTACAAGATATTTACAATAAGCAGACCTCAGTGCAAGAAAGACTCTTTCCAACACTGAAAAAGCACAAAGGACAACTTTGACATTAAAATGTGCAAAAACAAGTACAAGATATTTACAATAAGCAGACCTCAGTGCAAGAAAGACTCTTTCCAACACTGAAAAAGCACAGAGGCCAACTTTGACATTAAAAGGTGTAAAAACAAGTACAAGATATTTACAATAAGCAGACCTCAGTGCAAGAAAGACTCTTTCCAACACTGAAAAAGCACAAAGGCCAACTTTGACATTAAAATGTGCAAAAACAAGTACAAGATATTTACAATAAGCAGACCTCAGTGCAAGAAAGACTCTTTCCAACACTGAAAAAGCACAAAGGACAACTTTGACATTAAAATGTGCAAAAACAAGTACAAGATATTTACAATAAGCAGACCTCAGTGCAAGAAAGACTCTTTCCAACACTGAAAAAGCACAAAGGCCAACTTTGACATTAAAATGTGCAAAAACAAGTACAAGATATTTACAATAAGCAGACCTCAGTGCAAGAAAGACTCTTTCCAACACTGAAAAAGCACAAAGGACAACTTTGACATTAAAATGTGCAAAAACAAGTACAAGATATTTACAATAAGCAGACCTCAGTGCAAGAAAGACTCTTTCCACCACTGAAAAGCACAGAGGCCAACTTTGACATTAAAAGGTGTAAAAACAAGTACAAGATATTTACAATGAGCAGACCTCAGTGCAAGAAAGAGTCTTTCCAACACTGAAAAAGCACAAAGGCCAACTTTGACATTAAAACAAGTACAAGATATTTACAATAAGCAGCCCTCAGTGCAAGAAAGAGTCTTTCCAACACTGAAAAAACACAAAGGCCAACTTTGACATTAAAACAAGTACAAGATATTTACAATAAGCAGCCCTCAGTGCAAGAAAGACTTTTTCCAACACTGAAAAAGCACAAAGGCCAACTTTGACATTAAAACAAGTACAAGATATTTACAATAAGCAGACCTCAGTGCAAGAAAGACTCTTTCCAACACTGAAAAAGCACAAAGGACAACTTTGAGATTAAAATGTGCAAAAACAAGTACAAGATATTTACAATAAGCAGACCTCAGTGCAAGAAAGACTCTTTCCACCACTGAAAAAGCACAGAGGCCAACTTTGACATTAAAAGGTGTAAAAACAAGTACAAGATATTTACAATAAGCAGACCTCAGTGCAAGAAAGAGTCTTTCCAACACTGAAAAAGCACAAAGGCCAACTTTGACATTAAAACAAGTACAAGATATTTACAATAAGCAGCCCTCAGTGCCAGAAAGAGTCTTTCCAACACTGAAAAAGCACAAAGGCCAACCTTGACATTAAAACAAGTACAAGATATTTACAATAAGCAGACCTCAGTGCAAGAAAGAGTCTTTCCAACACTGAAAAAGCACAAAGGCCAACTTTGACATTAAAATGTGCAAAAACAAGTACAAGATATTTACAATAAGCAGACCTCAGTGCAAGAAAGACTCTTTCCAACACTGAAAAGCACAAAGACCAACTTTGACATTAAAATGTGCAAAAACAAGTACAAGATATTTACAATAAGCAGACCTCAGTGCAAGAAAGACTCTTTCCAACACTGAAAAAGCACAAAGGCCAATTTTGACATTAAAATGTGCAAAAACAAGTACAAGATATTTACAATAAGGAGACCTCAGTGCAAGAAAGACTCTTTCCAACACTGAAAAAGCACAAAGGCCAACTTTGACATTAAAATGTGCAAAAACAAGTACAAGATATTTAGAATAAGCAGACCTCAGTGCAAGAAAGACTCTTTCCAACACTGAAAAAGCACAAAGGACAACTTTGAGATTAAAATGTGCAAAAACAAGTACAAGATATTTACAATAAGCAGACCTCAGTGCAAGAAAGACTCTTTCCACCACTGAAAAAGCACAGAGGCCAACTTTGACATTAAAAGGTGTAAAAACAAGTACAAGATATTTACAATAAGCAGACCTCAGTGCAAGAAAGAGTCTTTCCAACACTGAAAAAGCACAAAGGCCAACTTTGACATTAAAACAAGTACAAGATATTTACAATAAGCAGCCCTCAGTGCCAGAAAGAGTCTTTCCAACACTGAAAAAGCACAAAGGCCAACCTTGACATTAAAACAAGTACAAGATATTTACAATAAGCAGACCTCAGTGCAAGAAAGAGTCTTTCCAACACTGAAAAAGCACAAAGGCCAACTTTGACATTAAAATGTGCAAAAACAAGTACAAGATATTTACAATAAGCAGACCTCAGTGCAAGAAAGACTCTTTCCAACACTGAAAAGCACAAAGACCAACTTTGACATTAAAATGTGCAAAAACAAGTACAAGATATTTACAATAAGCAGACCTCAGTGCAAGAAAGACTCTTTCCACCATTGAAAAAGCACAAAGGCCAACTTTGACATTAAAATGTGCAAAAACAAGTACAAGATATTTACAATAAGCAGACCTCAGTGCAAGAAAGACTCTTTCCAACACTGAAAAAGCACAAAGGACAACTTTGACATTAAAATGTGCAAAAACAAGTACAAGATATTTACAATAAGCAGACCTCAGTGCAAGAAAGACTCTTTCCACCACTGAAAAAGCACAGAGGCCAACTTTGACATTAAAAGGTGTAAAAACAAGTACAAGATATTTACAATAAGCAGACCTCAGTGCAAGAAAGAGTCTTTCCAACACTGAAAAAGCACAAAGGCCAACTTTGACATTAAAACAAGTACAAGATATTTACAATAAGCAGCCCTCAGTGCAAGAAAGAGTCTTTCCAACACTGAAAAAGCACAAAGGCCAACTTTGACATTAAAACAAGTACAAGATATTTACAGTAAGCAGCCCTCAGTGCAAGAAAGAGTCTTTCCAACACTGAAAAAGCACAAAGGCCAACTTTGACATTAAAACAAGTACAAGATATTTACAATAAGCAGCCCTCAGTGCAAGAAAGAGTCTTTCCAACACTGAAAAAGCACAAAGGCAAACTTTGACATTAAAACAAGTACAAGATATTTACAGTAAGCAGCCCTCAGTGCAAGAAAGAGTCTTTCCAACACTGAAAAAGCACAAAGGCCAACTTTGACATTAAAAGGTGCAAAAACAAGTACAAGATATTTACAATAAGCAGACCTCAGTGCAAGAAAGACTCTTTCCAACACTGAAAAGCACAAAGACCACCTTTGACATTAAAATGTGCAAAACAAGTACAAGATTTTTACAATAAGCAGACCTCAGTGCAAGAAAGAGTCTTTCCAACACTGAAAAAGCAAAAAGGCCAACTTTGACATTAAAATGTGCAAAAACAAGTACAAGATATTTACAATAAGCAGACCTCAGTGCAAGAAAGACTCTTTCAAACCCTTAAAAGCACAAAGACCAACTTTGACATTAAAATGTGTTCAAACAAGTACAAGATATTTACAATAAGCAGACCTCAGTGCAAGAAAGAGTCTTTCCAACACTGAAAAAGCACAAAGGCCAAATTTGACATTAAAACAAGTACAAGATATTTACAATAAGCAGACCTCAGTGCAAGAAACACTCTTTCCAACAATGAAAAAGCACAAAGGCCAACTTTGACATTAAAACAAGTACAAGATATTTACAATAAGCAGACCTCAGTGCAAGAAAGACTCTTTCCAAAAATGAAAAAGCACAAAGGCCAACTTTGACATTAAAACAAGTACAAGATATTTACAATAAGCAGCCCTCAGTGCAAGAAAGACTCTTTCCAACACTGAAAAAGCACAAAGGCCAACTTTGACATTAAAATGTGCAAAAACAAGTACAAGATATTTACAATAAGCAGACCTCAGTGCAAGAAAGACTCTTTCCAACACTGAAAAAGCACAAAGGCCAACTTTGACATTAAAATGTGCAAAAACAAGTACAAGATATTTACAATAAGCAGCCCTCAGTGCAAGAAAGACTCTTTCCAACACTGAAAAGCACAAAGACCAACTTTGACATTAAAATGTGCAAAAACAAGTACAAGATATTTACAATAAGCAGACCTCAGTGCAAGAAAGACTCTTTCCACCACTGAAAAAGCACAAAGACCAACTTTGACATTAAAATGTGCAAAACAAGTACAAGATATTTACAATAAGCAGACCTCAGTGCAAGAAAGAGTCTTTCCAACACTGAAAAAGCACAAAGGCCAACTTTGACATTAAAACAAGTACAAGATATTTACAATAAGCAGACCTCAGTGCAAGAAAGACTCTTTCCAAAAATGAAAAAGCACAAAGGCCAACTTTGACATTAAAACAAGTACAAGATATTTACAATAAGCAGCTCTCAGTGCAAGAAAGACTCTTTCCAACACTGAAAAAGCACAAAGGCCAACTTTGACATTAAAATGTGCAAAAACAAGTACAAGATATTTACAATAAGCAGACCTCAGTGCAAGAAAGACTCTTTCCAACACTGAAAAAGCACAAAGGACAACTTTGACATTAAAATGTGCAAAAACAAGTACAAGATATTTACAATAAGCAGACCTCAGTGCAAGAAAGACTCTTTCCAACACTGAAAAAGCACAAAGGCCAACTTTGACATTAAAATGTGCAAAAACAAGTACAAGATATTTACAATAAGCAGACCTCAGTGCAAGAAAGACTCTTTCCAACACTGAAAAAGAACAAAGGACAACTTTGACATTAAAATGTGCAAAAACAAGTACAAGATATTTACAATAAGCAGACCTCAGTGCAAGAAAGACTCTTTCCAACACTGAAAAAGCACAGAGGCCAACTTTGACATTAAAAGGTGTAAAAACAAGTACAAGATATTTACAATAAGCAGACCTCAGTGCAAGAAAGACTCTTTCCAACACTGAAAAAGCACAAAGGCCAACTTTGACATTAAAATGTGCAAAAACAAGTACAAGATATTTACAATAAGCAGACCTCAGTGCAAGAAAGACTCTTTCCAACACTGAAAAAGCACAAAGGACAACTTTGACATTAAAATGTGCAAAAACAAGTACAAGATATTTACAATAAGCAGACCTCAGTGCAAGAAAGACTCTTTCCAACACTGAAAAAGCACAAAGGCCAACTTTGACATTAAAATGTGCAAAAACAAGTACAAGATATTTACAATAAGCAGACCTCAGTGCAAGAAAGACTCTTTCCAACAATGAAAAAGCACAAAGGACAACTTTGACATTAAAATGTGCAAAAACAAGTACAAGATATTTACAATAAGCAGACCTCAGTGCAAGAAAGACTCTTTCCAACACTGAAAAAGCACAAAGGACAACTTTGACATTAAAATGTGCAAAAACAAGTACAAGATATTTACAATAAGCAGACCTCAGTGCAAGAAAGACTCTTTCCACCACTGAAAAGCACAGAGGCCAACTTTGACATTAAAAGGTGTAAAAACAAGTACAAGATATTTACAATGAGCAGACCTCAGTGCAAGAAAGACTCTTTCCAACACTGAAAAAGCACAAAGGCCAACTTTGACATTAAAACAAGTACAAGATATTTACAATAAGCAGCCCTCAGTGCAAGAAAGAGTCTTTCCAACACTGAAAAAACACAAAGGCCAACTTTGACATTAAAACAAGTACAAGATATTTACAATAAGCAGCCCTCAGTGCAAGAAAGACTTTTTCCAACACTGAAAAAGCACAAAGGCCAACTTTGACATTAAAACAAGTACAAGATATTTACAATAAGCAGACCTCAGTGCAAGAAAGACTCTTTCCAACACTGAAAAAGCACAAAGGACAACTTTGAGATTAAAATGTGCAAAAACAAGTACAAGATATTTACAATAAGCAGACCTCAGTGCAAGAAAGACTCTTTCCACCACTGAAAAAGCACAAAGGCCAACTTTGACATTAAAACAAGTACAAGATATTTACAATAAGCAGACCTCAGTGCAAGAAAGACTCTTTCCAACACTGAAAAAGCACAAAGGCCAACTTTGACATTAAAAGGTGTAAAAACAAGTACAAGATATTTACAATAAGCAGACCTCAGTGCAAGAAAGAGTCTTTCCAACACTGAAAAAGCACAAAGGCCAACTTTGACATTAAAACAAGTACAAGATATTTACAATAAGCAGACCTCAGTGCAAGAAAGAGTCTTTCCAACACTGAAAAAGCACAAAGGCCAACCTTGACATTAAAACAAGTACAAGATATTTACAATAAGCAGACCTCAGTGCAAGAAAGAGTCTTTCCAACACTGAAAAAGCACAAAGGCCAACCTTGACATTAAAACAAGTACAAGATATTTACAATAAGCAGACCTCAGTGCAAGAAAGAGTCTTTCCAACACTGAAAAAGCACAAAGGCCAACTTTGACATTAAAATGTGCAAAAACAAGTACAAGATATTTACAATAAGCAGACCTCAGTGCAAGAAAGACTCTTTCCAACACTGAAAAGCACAAAGACCAACTTTGACATTAAAATGTGCAAAAACAAGTACAAGATATTTACAATAAGCAGACCTCAGTGCAAGAAAGACTCTTTCCACCATTGAAAAAGCACAAAGGCCAACTTTGACATTAAAATGTGCAAAAACAAGTACAAGATATTTACAATAAGCAGACCTCAGTGCAAGAAAGACTCTTTCCAACACTGAAAAAGCACAAAGGACAACTTTGACATTAAAATGTGCAAAAACAAGTACAAGATATTTACAATAAGCAGACCTCAGTGCAAGAAAGACTCTTTCCACCACTGAAAAAGCACAGAGGCCAACTGTGACATTAAAAGGTGTAAAAACAAGTACAAGATATTTACAATAAGCAGACCTCAGTGCAAGAAAGAGTCTTTCCAACACTGAAAAAGCACAAAGGCCAACTTTGACATTAAAACAAGTACAAGATATTTACAATAAGCAGCCCTCAGTGCAAGAAAGACTCTTTCCAACACTGAAAAAGCACAAAGGCCAACTTTGACATTAAAACAAGTACAAGATATTTACAGTAAGCAGCCCTCAGTGCAAGAAAGAGTCTTTCCAACACTGAAAAAGCACAAAGGCCAACTTTGACATTAAAACAAGTACAAGATATTTACAATAAGCAGACCTCAGTGCAAGAAAGAGTCTTTCCAACACTGAAAAAGCACAAAGGCCAACTTTGACATTAAAATGTGCAAAAACAAGGTACAAGATATTTACAATAAGCAGACCTCAGTGCAAGAAAGACTCTTTCCAACACTGAAAAAGCACAAAGGACAACTTTGACATTAAAATGTGCAAAAACAAGTACAAGATATTTACAATAAGCAGACCTCAGTGCAAGAAAGACTCTTTCCACCACTGAAAAGTACAGAGGCCAACTTTGACATTAAAAGGTGTAAAAACAAGTACAAGATATTTACAATGAGCAGACCTCAGTGCAAGAAAGAGTCTTTCCAACACTGAAAAAGCACAAAGGCCAACTTTGACATTAAAACAAGTACAAGATATTTACAATAAGCAGCCCTCAGTGCAAGAAAGAGTCTTTCCAACACTGAAAAAACACAAAGGCCAACTTTGACATTAAAACAAGTACAAGATATTTACAATAAGCAGCCCTCAGTGCAAGAAAGACTTTTTCCAACACTGAAAAAGCACAAAGGCCAACTTTGACATTAAAACAAGTACAAGATATTTACAATAAGCAGACCTCAGTGCAAGAAAGACTCTTTCCAACACTGAAAAAGCACAAAGGACAACTTTGAGATTAAAATGTGCTAAAACAAGTACAAGATATTTACAATAAGCAGACCTCAGTGCAAGAAAGACTCTTTCCACCACTGAAAAAGCACAGAGGCCAACTTTGACATTAAAAGGTGTAAAAACAAGTACAAGATATTTACAATAAGCAGACCTCAGTGCAAGAAAGAGTCTTTCCAACACTGAAAAAGCACAAAGGCCAACTTTGACATTAAAACAAGTACAAGATATTTACAATAAGCAGCCCTCAGTGCCAGAAAGAGTCTTTCCAACACTGAAAAAGCACAAAGGCCAACCTTGACATTAAAACAAGTACAAGATATTTACAATAAGCAGACCTCAGTGCAAGAAATGAGTCTTTCCAACACTGAAAAAGCACAAAGGCCAACTTTGACATTAAAATGTGCAAAAACAAGTACAAGATATTTACAATAAGCAGACCTCAGTGCAAGAAAGACTCTTTCCAACACTGAAAAGCACAAAGACCAACTTTGACATTAAAATGTGCAAAAACAAGTACAAGATATTTACAATAAGCAGACCTCAGTGCAAGAAAGACTCTTTCCACCATTGAAAAAGCACAAAGGCCAACTTTGACATTAAAATGTGCAAAAACAAGTACAAGATATTTACAATAAGCAGACCTCAGTGCAAGAAAGACTCTTTCCAACACTGAAAAAGCACAAAGGACAACTTTGACATTAAAATGTGCAAAAACAAGTACAAGATATTTACAATAAGCAGACCTCAGTGCAAGAAAGACTCTTTCCACCACTGAAAAAGCACAAAGGCCAACTTTGACATTAAAAGGTGTAAAAACAAGTACAAGATATTTACAATAAGCAGACCTCAGTGCAAGAAAGAGTCTTTCCAACACTGAAAAAGCACAAAGGCCAACTTTGACATTAAAACAAGTACAAGATATTTACAATAAGCAGCCCTCAGTGCAAGAAAGACTCTTTCCAACACTGAAAAAGCACAAAGGCCAACTTTGACATTAAAACAAGTACAAGATATTTACAATAAGCAGACCTCAGTGCAAGAAAGAGTCTTTCCAACACTGAAAAAGCACAAAGGCCAACTTTGACATTAAAATGTGCAAAAACAAGTACAAGATATTTACAATAAGCAGACCTCAGTGCAAGAAAGACTCTTTCCAACACTGAAAAAGCACAAAGGCCAACTTTGACATTAAAATGTGCAAAAACAAGTACAAGATATTTACAATAAGCAGACCTCAGTGCAAGAAAGACTCTTTCCAACACTGAAAAAGCACAAAGGCCAACTTTGACATTAAAATGTGCAAAAACAAGTACAAGATATTTACAATAAGCAGACCTCAGTGTTGGAAAGACTCTTTCCACCACTGAAAAAGCACAGAGGCCAACTTTGACATTAAAAGGTGTAAAAACAAGTACAAGATATTTACAATAAGCAGCCCTCAGTGCAAGAAAGAGTCTTTCCAACACTGAAAAAACACAAAGGCCAACTTTGACATTAAAACAAGTACAAGATATTTACAATAAGCAGCCCTCAGTGCAAGAAAGACTCTTTCCAACACTGAAAAAGCACAAAGGCCAACTTTGACATTAAAACAAGTACAAGATATTTACAATAAGCAGACCTCAGTGCAAGAAAGAGTCTTTCCAACACTGAAAAAGCACAAAGGCCAACTTTGACATTAAAATGTGCAAAAACAAGTACAAGATATTTACAATAAGCAGACCTCAGTGCAAGAAAGACTCTTTCCAACACTGAAAAGCACAAAGACCAACTTTGACATTAAAATGTGCAAAAACAAGTACAAGATATTTACAATAAGCAGACCTCAGTGCAAGAAAGACTCTTTCCAACACTGAAAAGCACAAAGACCAACTTTGACATTAAAATGTGCAAAAACAAGTACAAGATATTTACAATAAGCAGACCTCAGTGCAAGAAAGACTCTTTCCAACACTGAAAAAGCACAAAGGCCAACTTTGACATTAAAATGTGCAAAAACAAGTACAAGATATTTACAATAAGCAGACCTCAGTGCAAGAAAGACTCTTTCCAACACTGAAAAGCACAAAGACCAACTTTGACATTAAAATGTGCAAAAACAAGTACAAGATATTTACAATAAGCAGACCTCAGTGCAAGAAAGACTCTTTCCACCATTGAAAAAGCACAAAGGCCAACTTTGACATTAAAATGTGCAAAAACAAGTACAAGATATTTACAATAAGCAGACCTCAGTGCAAGAAAGACTCTTTCCAACACTGAAAAAGCACAAAGGACAACTTTGACATTAAAATGTGCAAAAACAAGTACAAGATATTTACAATAAGCAGACCTCAGTGCAAGAAAGACTCTTTCCACCACTGAAAAAGCACAGAGGCCAACTGTGACATTAAAAGGTGTAAAAACAAGTACAAGATATTTACAATAAGCAGACCTCAGTGCAAGAAAGAGTCTTTCCAACACTGAAAAAGCACAAAGGCCAACTTTGACATTAAAACAAGTACAAGATATTTACAATAAGCAGCCCTCAGTGCAAGAAAGAGTCTTTCCAACACTGAAAAAGCACAAAGGCCAACTTTGACATTAAAACAAGTACAAGATATTTACAGTAAGCAGCCCTCAGTGCAAGAAAGAGTCTTTCCAACACTGAAAAAGCACAAAGGCCAACTTTGACATTAAAACAAGTACAAGATATTTACAATAAGCAGACCTCAGTGCAAGAAAGAGTCTTTCCAACACTGAAAAAGCACAAAGGCCAACTTTGACATTAAAATGTGCAAAAACAAGGTACAAGATATTTACAATAAGCAGACCTCAGTGCAAGAAAGACTCTTTCCAACACTGAAAAAGCACAAAGGACAACTTTGACATTAAAATGTGCAAAAACAAGTACAAGATATTTACAATAAGCAGACCTCAGTGCAAGAAAGAGTCTTTCCACCACTGAAAAGTACAGAGGCCAACTTTGACATTAAAAGGTGTAAAAACAAGTACAAGATATTTACAATGAGCAGACCTCAGTGCAAGAAAGAGTCTTTCCAACACTGAAAAAGCACAAAGGCCAACTTTGACATTAAAACAAGTACAAGATATTTACAATAAGCAGCCCTCAGTGCAAGAAAGAGTCTTTCCAACACTGAAAAAACACAAAGGCCAACTTTGACATTAAAACAAGTACAAGATATTTACAATAAGCAGCCCTCAGTGCAAGAAAGACTTTTTCCAACACTGAAAAAGCACAAAGGCCAACTTTGACATTAAAACAAGTACAAGATATTTACAATAAGCAGACCTCAGTGCAAGAAAGACTCTTTCCAACACTGAAAAAGCACAAAGGACAACTTTGAGATTAAAATGTGCTAAAACAAGTACAAGATATTTACAATAAGCAGACCTCAGTGCAAGAAAGACTCTTTCCAACACTGAAAAAGCACAGAGGCCAACTTTGACATTAAAAGGTGTAAAAACAAGTACAAGATATTTACAATAAGCAGACCTCAGTGCAAGAAAGAGTCTTTCCAACACTGAAAAAGCACAAAGGCCAACTTTGACATTAAAACAAGTACAAGATATTTACAATAAGCAGCCCTCAGTGCCAGAAAGAGTCTTTCCAACACTGAAAAAGCACAAAGGCCAACCTTGACATTAAAACAAGTACAAGATATTTACAATAAGCAGACCTCAGTGCAAGAAATGAGTCTTTCCAACACTGAAAAAGCACAAAGGCCAACTTTGACATTAAAATGTGCAAAAACAAGTACAAGATATTTACAATAAGCAGACCTCAGTGCAAGAAAGACTCTTTCCAACACTGAAAAGCACAAAGACCAACTTTGACATTAAAATGTGCAAAAACAAGTACAAGATATTTACAATAAGCAGACCTCAGTGCAAGAAAGACTCTTTCCACCATTGAAAAAGCACAAAGAACAACTTTGACATTAAAATGTGCAAAAACAAGTACAAGATATTTACAATAAGCAGACCTCAGTGCAAGAAAGACTCTTTCCAACACTGAAAAAGCACAAAGGACAACTTTGACATTAAAATGTGCAAAAACAAGTACAAGATATTTACAATAAGCAGACCTCAGTGCAAGAAAGACTCTTTCCACCACTGAAAAAGCACAAAGGCCAACTTTGACATTAAAAGGTGTAAAAACAAGTACAAGATATTTACAATAAGCAGACCTCAGTGCAAGAAAGAGTCTTTCCAACACTGAAAAAGCACAAAGGCCAACTTTGACATTAAAACAAGTACAAGATATTTACAATAAGCAGCCCTCAGTGCAAGAAAGACTCTTTCCAACACTGAAAAAGCACAAAGGACAACTTTGACATTAAAAGGTGTAAAAACAAGTACAAGATATTTACAATAAGCAGACCTCAGTGCAAGAAAGAGTCTTTCCAACACTGAAAAAGCACAAAGGCCAACTTTGACATTAAAACAAGTACAAGATATTTACAATAAGCAGCCCTCAGTGCAAGAAAGAGTCTTTCCAACACTGAAAAAGCACAAAGGCCAACTTTGACATTAAAACAAGTACAAGATATTTACAGTAAGCAGCCCTCAGTGCAAGAAAGAGTCTTTCCAACACTGAAAAAGCACAAAGGCCAACTTTGACATTAAAACAAGTACAAGATATTTACAATAAGCAGACCTCAGTGCAAGAAAGAGTCTTTCCAACACTGAAAAAGCACAAAGGCCAACTTTGACATTAAAATGTGCAAAAACAAGTACAAGATATTTACAATAAGCAGACCTCAGTGCAAGAAAGACTCTTTCCAACACTGAAAAAGCACAAAGGCCAACTTTGACATTAAAATGTGCAAAAACAAGTACAAGATATTTACAATAAGCAGACCTCAGTGCAAGAAAGACTCTTTCCAACACTGAAAAAGCACAAAGGACAACTTTGACATTAAAATGTGCAAAAACAAGTACAAGATATTTACAATAAGCAGACCTCAGTGTTGGAAAGACTCTTTCCACCACTGAAAAAGCACAGAGGCCAACTTTGACATTAAAAGGTGTAAAAACAAGTACAAGATATTTACAATAAGCAGCCCTCAGTGCAAGAAAGAGTCTTTCCAACACTGAAAAAACACAAAGGCCAACTTTGACATTAAAACAAGTACAAGATATTTACAATAAGCAGCCCTCAGTGCAAGAAAGACTCTTTCCAACACTGAA
The DNA here is from genome assembly GCF_051167445.1 of Perissodus microlepis. NCBI lineage: Eukaryota > Metazoa > Chordata > Actinopteri > Cichliformes > Cichlidae > Perissodus > Perissodus microlepis. The sequence goes on along the minus strand of NW_028182047.1, from coordinate 6,252 downwards.
AAAGCACAAAGGCCAACTTTGACATTAAAACAAGTACAAGATATTTACAATAAGCAGACCTCAGTGCAAGAAAGAGTCTTTCCAACACTGAAAAAGCACAAAGGCCAACTTTGACATTAAAATGTGCAAAAACAAGTACAAGATATTTACAATAAGCAGACCTCAGTGCAAGAAAGACTCTTTCCAACACTGAAAAGCACAAAGACCAACTTTGACATTAAAATGTGCAAAAACAAGTACAAGATATTTACAATAAGCAGACCTCAGTGCAAGAAAGACTCTTTCCAACACTGAAAAGCACAAAGACCAACTTTGACATTAAAATGTGCAAAAACAAGTACAAGATATTTACAATAAGCAGACCTCAGTGCAAGAAAGACTCTTTCCAACACTGAAAAAGCACAAAGGCCAACTTTGACATTAAAATGTGCAAAAACAAGTACAAGATATTTACAATAAGCAGACCTCAGTGCAAGAAAGACTCTTTCCAACACTGAAAAAGCACAAAGGACAACTTTGAGATTAAAATGTGCAAAAACAAGTACAAGATATTTACAATAAGCAGACCTCAGTGCAAGAAAGACTCTTTCCACCACTGAAAAAGCACAGAGGCCAACTTTGACATTAAAAGGTGTAAAAACAAGTACAAGATATTTACAATAAGCAGACCTCAGTGCAAGAAAGAGTCTTTCCAACACTGAAAAAGCACAAAGGCCAACTTTGACATTAAAACAAGTACAAGATATTTACAATAAGCAGCCCTCAGTGCAAGAAAGACTCTTTCCAACACTGAAAAAGCACAAAGGCCAACTTTGACATTAAAACAAGTACAAGATATTTACAATAAGCAGCCCTCAGTGCAAGAAAGACTCTTTCCAACACTGAAAAAGCACAAAGGCCAACTTTGACATTAAAACAAGTACAAGATATTTACAATAAGCAGCCCTCAGTGCCAGAAAGAGTCTTTCCAACACTGAAAAAGCACAAAGGCCAACCTTGACATTAAAACAAGTACAAGATATTTACAATAAGCAGACCTCAGTGCAAGAAAGAGTCTTTCCAACACTGAAAAAGCACAAAGGCCAACTTTGACATTAAAATGTGCAAAAACAAGTACAAGATATTTACAATAAGCAGACCTCAGTGCAAGAAAGACTCTTTCCAACACTGAAAAGCACAAAGACCAACTTTGACATTAAAATGTGCAAAAACAAGTACAAGATATTTACAATAAGCAGACCTCAGTGCAAGAAAGACTCTTTCCACCATTGAAAAAGCACAAAGGCCAACTTTGACATTAAAATGTGCAAAAACAAGTACAAGATATTTACAATAAGCAGACCTCAGTGCAAGAAAGACTCTTTCCAACACTGAAAAAGCACAGAGGCCAACTTTGACATTAAAAGGTGTAAAAACAAGTACAAGATATTTACAATAAGCAGACCTCAGTGCAAGAAAGACTCTTTCCACCACTGAAAAAGCACAAAGGACAACTTTGACATTAAAATGTGCAAAAACAAGTACAAGATATTTACAATAAGCAGACCTCAGTGCAAGAAAGACTCTTTCCACCACTGAAAAAGCACAGAGGCCAACTTTGACATTAAAAGGTGTAAAAACAAGTACAAGATATTTACAATAAGCAGACCTCAGTGCAAGAAAGACTCTTTCCACCATTGAAAAAGCACAAAGGCCAACTTTGACATTAAAATGTGCAAAAACAAGTACAAGATATTTACAATAAGCAGACCTCAGTGCAAGAAAGACTCTTTCCAACACTGAAAAAGCACAAAGGACAACTTTGACATTAAAATGTGCAAAAACAAGTACAAGATATTTACAATAAGCAGACCTCAGTGCAAGAAAGACTCTTTCCACCACTGAAAAAGCACAGAGGCCAACTTTGACATTAAAAGGTGTAAAAACAAGTACAAGATATTTACAATAAGCAGACCTCAGTGCAAGAAAGAGTCTTTCCAACACTGAAAAAGCACAAAGGCCAACTTTGACATTAAAACAAGTACAAGATATTTACAATAAGCAGCCCTCAGTGCAAGAAAGAGTCTTTCCAACACTGAAAAAGCACAAAGGCCAACTTTGACATTAAAACAAGTACAAGATATTTACAGTAAGCAGCCCTCAGTGCAAGAAAGAGTCTTTCCAACACTGAAAAAACACAAAGGCCAACTTTGACATTAAAACAAGTACAAGATATTTACAATAAGCAGACCTCAGTGCAAGAAAGAGTCTTTCCAACACTGAAAAAGCACAAAGGCCAACTTTGACATTAAAATGTGCAAAAACAAGTACAAGATATTTACAATAAGCAGACCTCAGTGCAAGAAAGACTCTTTCCAACACTGAAAAAGCACAAAGGCCAACTTTGACATTAAAATGTGCAAAAACAAGTACAAGATATTTACAATAAGCAGACCTCAGTGTTGGAAAGACTCTTTCCACCACTGAAAAAGCACAGAGGCCAACTTTGACATTAAAAGGTGCAAAAACAAGTACAAGATATTTACAATAAGCAGCCCTCAGTGCAAGAAAGACTCTTTCCAACACTGAAAAGCACAAAGACCAACTTTGACATTAAAATGTGCAAAACAAGTACAAGATATTTACAATAAGCAGACCTCAGTGCAAGAAAGAGTCTTTCCAACACTGAAAAGCACAAAGACCAACTTTGACATTAAAATGTGCAAAACAAGTACAAGATATTTACAATAAGCAGACCTCAGTGCAAGAAAGAGTCTTTCCAACACTGAAAAAGCACAAAGGCCAACTTTGACATTAAAATGTGCAAAAACAAGTACAAGATATTTACAATAAGCAGACCTCAGTGCAAGAAAGACTCTTTCCAACACTGAAAAGCACAAAGACCAACTTTGACATTAAAATGTGCAAAAACAAGTACAAGATATTTACAATAAGCAGACCTCAGTGCAAGAAAGACTCTTTCCAACACTGAAAAGCACAAAGACCAACTTTGACATTAAAATGTGCAAAAACAAGTACAAGATATTTACAATAAGCAGACCTCAGTGCAAGAAAGACTCTTTCCAACACTGAAAAAGCACAAAGGACAACTTTGAGATTAAAATGTGCAAAAACAAGTACAAGATATTTACAATAAGCAGACCTCAGTGCAAGAAAGACTCTTTCCACCACTGAAAAAGCACAGAGGCCAACTTTGACATTAAAAGGTGTAAAAACAAGTACAAGATATTTACAATAAGCAGACCTCAGTGCAAGAAAGACTCTTTCCAACACTGAAAAGCACAAAGACCAACTTTGACATTAAAATGTGCAAAAACAAGTACAAGATATTTACAATAAGCAGACCTCAGTGCAAGAAAGAGTCTTTCCAACACTGAAAAAGCACAAAGGCCAACTTTGACATTAAAATGTGCAAAAACAAGTACAAGATATTTACAATAAGCAGACCTCAGTGCAAGAAAGACTCTTTCCAACACTGAAAAAGCACAAAGGACAACTTTGAGATTAAAATGTGCAAAAACAAGTACAAGATATTTACAATAAGCAGACCTCAGTGCAAGAAAGACTCTTTCCACCACTGAAAAAGCACAGAGGCCAACTTTGACATTAAAAGGTGTAAAAACAAGTACAAGATATTTACAATAAGCAGACCTCAGTGCAAGAAAGAGTCTTTCCAACACTGAAAAAGCACAAAGGCCAACTTTGACATTAAAACAAGTACAAGATATTTACAATAAGCAGCCCTCAGTGCAAGAAAGACTCTTTCCAACACTGAAAAAGCACAAAGGCCAACTTTGACATTAAAACAAGTACAAGATATTTACAATAAGCAGCCCTCAGTGCCAGAAAGAGTCTTTCCAACACTGAAAAAGCACAAAGGCCAACCTTGACATTAAAACAAGTACAAGATATTTACAATAAGCAGACCTCAGTGCAAGAAAGAGTCTTTCCAACACTGAAAAAGCACAAAGGCCAACTTTGACATTAGAATGTGCAAAAACAAGTACAAGATATTTACAATAAGCAGACCTCAGTGCAAGAAAGACTCTTTCCAACACTGAAAAGCACAAAGACCAACTTTGACATTAAAATGTGCAAAAACAAGTACAAGATATTTACAATAAGCAGACCTCAGTGCAAGAAAGACTCTTTCCACCATTGAAAAAGCACAAAGGCCAACTTTGACATTAAAATGTGCAAAAACAAGTACAAGATATTTACAATAAGCAGACCTCAGTGCAAGAAAGACTCTTTCCAACACTGAAAAAGCACAGAGGCAAACTTTGACATTAAAAGGTGTAAAAACAAGTACAAGATATTTACAATAAGCAGACCTCAGTGCAAGAAAGACTCTTTCCACCACTGAAAAAGCACAAAGGACAACTTTGACATTAAAATGTGCAAAAACAAGTACAAGATATTTACAATAAGCAGACCTCAGTGCAAGAAAGACTCTTTCCACCACTGAAAAAGCACAGAGGCCAACTTTGACATTAAAAGGTGTAAAAACAAGTACAAGATATTTACAATAAGCAGACCTCAGTGCAAGAAAGACTCTTTCCAACACTGAAAAAGCACAAAGGCCAACTTTGACATTAAAATGTGCAAAAACAAGTACAAGATATTTACAATAAGCAGACCTCAGTGCAAGAAAGACTCTTTCCACCACTGAAAAAGCACAGAGGCCAACTTTGACATTAAAAGGTGTAAAAACAAGTACAAGATATTTACAATAAGCAGACCTCAGTGCAAGAAAGACTCTTTCCAACACTGAAAAAGCACAGAGGCCAACTTTGACATTAAAAGGTGTAAAAACAAGTACAAGATATTTACAATAAGCAGACCTCAGTGCAAGAAAGACTCTTTCCACCACTGAAAAAGCACAAAGGACAACTTTGACATTAAAATGTGCAAAAACAAGTACAAGATATTTACAATAAGCAGACCTCAGTGCAAGAAAGACTCTTTCCACCACTGAAAAAGCACAGAGGCCAACTTTGACATTAAAAGGTGTAAAAACAAGTACAAGATATTTACAATAAGCAGACCTCAGTGCAAGAAAGACTCTTTCCAACACTGAAAAAGCACAAAGGCCAACTTTGACATTAAAACAAGTACAAGATATTTACAATAAGCAGCCCTCAGTGCAAGAAAGACTCTTTCCAACACTGAAAAAGCACAAAGGCCAACTTTGACATTAAAACAAGTACAAGATATTTACAGTAAGCAGCCCTCAGTGCAAGAAAGAGTCTTTCCAACACTGAAAAAGCACAAAGGCCAACTTTGACATTAAAACAAGTACAAGATATTTACAATAAGCAGACCTCAGTGCAAGAAAGAGTCTTTCCAACACTGAAAAAGTAAAAAGGCCAACTTTGACATTAAAATGTGCAAAAACAAGTACAAGATATTTACAATAAGCAGACCTCAGTACAAGAAAGACTCTTTCCAACACTGAAAAGCACAAAGACCAACTTTGACATTAAAATGTGCAAAAACAAGTACAAGATATTTACAATAAGCAGACCTCAGTGCAAGAAAGACTCTTTCCAACACTGAAAAGCACAAAGACCAACTTTGACATTAAAATGTGCAAAAACAAGTACAAGATATTTACAATAAGCAGACCTCAGTGCAAGAAAGACTCTTTCCACCACTGAAAAAGCACAAAGACCAACTTTGACATTAAAATGTGCAAAACAAGTACAAGATATTTACAATAAGCAGACCTCAGTGCAAGAAAGAGTCTTTCAAACCCTTAAAAGCACAAAGACCAACTTTGACATTAAAATGTGCAAAACAAGTACAAGATATTTACAATAAGCAGACCTCAGTGCAAGAAAGAGTCTTTCCAACACTGAAAAGCACAAAGACCAACTTTGACATTAAAATGTGCAAAACAAGTACAAGATATTTACAATAAGCAGACCTCAGTGCAAGAAAGAGTCTTTCCAACACTGAAAAAGCACAAAGGCCAACTTTGACATTAAAATGTGCAAAAACAAGTACAAGATATTTACAATAAGCAGACCTCAGTGCAAGAAAGACTCTTTCCAACACTGAAAAGCACAAAGACCAACTTTGACATTAAAATGTGCAAAAACAAGTACAAGATATTTACAATAAGCAGACCTCAGTGCAAGAAAGAAACTTTCCACCACTGAAAAAGCACAGAGGCCAACTTTGACATTAAAAGGTGTAAAAACAAGTACAAGATATTTACAATAAGCAGACCTCAGTGCAAGAAAGACT